>NC_086179.1:87212126-87515157 GCF_023053635.1 Elgaria multicarinata webbii | reverse complement strand
TTTTTGAATTTAATTTTTGTGAAACGCCCAGAGAGCTTCGGCTGTTGGGCGGTATAAAAATTTAATAAATAAATAAAAATAAATAATCATTGAATTAAATGTTGCATAGTTGTTAAAAGGACTGGGATGCTACTTCAAAAGAAAGAGGGACAATCACTGGAAAATGCAGTCAACTGATAGATTTGTGATATTTTTCTCCTGGGTAAAATGTTCCATTATGCCATCAGAAGCAGGTGGTTCGTTAGCAAAGTGACCAGGTCCGAGAAACAAAAGACGTATAAAAAATGTGCTCTTAGACTGATGTATGTGTCTCTTTAAAGACCTGGAAGTGCATTAAAGACAGGAATCTCAGCAGGCGGTTAATAACAGGGGTTTCTTCATACCATGTGACATAGGTTCCTAACCCATTTTTAGGATGATGGCTTGAATTTTAAGCAGCCGGGAGTGGGGGAAGGCATGCTGTCATGCAGTTTCAAAAAATAAGCTTGCAGCTCATCAGTTCACTAGGAAGGGCAAAGCGCATCACCTCTGTGGAACGGCAATTTTAATCTTTCTAAATTGTTAACAGTTAATTCCTATGCCTGGTACACAGCACAATGGGAGGGATTATTTGTCTGGCGGAGGAAAGGATGGGGGGAGGAAGAGATGTGAATATTCTCTGAGGTACAAATGGTAGCCCTCAGTCGTAGCCTGCAGAAGCTGTTGCCACCAAATTTGATGAAAGATGCTGGTGTTGCTCGTAACAACCGTTGCTAAGCAACATTTGCCAGCACGCAGAAGGAACAAAATCCGCTACAGAATTATGGCGCTATTTATCATAGTTGTACCAGTGGTCTTGTTAAGGAAATGCATGACATAGAAAATTGTGTGCATGTGATAGAAATGTCATGCATACATTGCAAGGAGTGTATTAAGAATAGGTAGGCACATGGATATAGTTGTATAGGTTTGTGTTTGTTCTCCACTGTGTTTGAGGTTTCTGGTTAAAACTTCTGGGAAGAGTCTAGGATTATAGTAGTAGGGCTGTCACCCAATTAAAGAAATCTGAGCCAATTAACAGCATGAATGTTGAAAATGAATCTTAATTGCGTTATCAATTAAATTTGCATAAATGTGCACGTCAACAGGTCAGTGGTACTGAAGAAAAGATTCTTTCATGGTTTTTGGCTAATGCATGCAGAAGTAGTAAATTCAGGGACACAGCGCCAGCACTTTTTGTTTAGCAGGGACACTGATGTCATTTGTCTGCCACCCCCCCACCCGACCCCACTCAGAATTCCTCTGTTCCCTCTGAGCTCAGAGTGTCACCAGGTGAGTTTCATATCTGATCAGGGTTTTGCTCTTATTTGCATTGCCACAACAAAAGGATGTAGTACTCTTACTTTTCCTAAGTTTTGAGTCAATATAGCAGGGGTGGGGAACCTCGGGCCCGGGGTCCAAATCCCACCCACCTGGGGTTCCAATCAGTCCCTCCAGGTTTCCCCAGCTCACCGTGCCCCATAGCCTCACCTCCTTTTCACTAGCCAATGATGAGTTGGACCATTTCTTGTTATTATTATTATTATTATTATTATTATTTATTTATATAGCACCATCAATGTACATGGCTGTTGTTCAGTTTTTTTCTCTAATCTTAAAGGTTGAATGCCTCTCCTAACCAGTGGTGTGTGTGGAGCCAGGGCTCACAGGGAAGGAGCGTTGGCACATTTTGACCATCAGGGATGCTGAAGTCATCTACCGCCACCATCACTCAGACCTCCATGTTCCCTCTGAGCTTACCTGCAATTGTCACAGTAGCTGGTGGGGGTGAATGGGGGATCCCAGCAACAATACATTGTTCCCTGCTGTCATTTGGTTCGGAAGCTGCAGCTTGTGCAAAATGCAGCGGCCAGATTGACAACTGGAACCAGAAGGTTTGAACATATAAGACCAATTCTGGCCCACTTGCATTGGTTGCCTATACGTTTCCGAGCCCAATTCAAGGAGCTGGTTTTAACCTATAAAGCCTTACACGTGTAACTGACGGAACGCCTCTCCTGACATGAACCTACCCGTCCGTACACTACGTTCAACATCTAAGGTCCTCCTCCGAGTGCCTGCTCTGAGGGAAGCTCGGAGGATGGCAATGAGGGAGAGGGCCTTTTCAGTGGTGGCCCCCCAATTATGGAATGATCCCCCCGAAGAGGCTCACCTGGCACCAACATTCTTATCTTTTCCGCGCCAGGTTAAGACTTTTCTCTTCTCCCAGGCAGTTAACAACATATGCTGAGTTTTTTAACTGACCCCAGAATAGTTGTTTTAAATGATATTGCTGTTTTATGCTTTTAAATTTTTGTATATTTGTTTTTAATGTTCACTGTTTTTAACTTTTGTAAACCACACAGAGAGCTTCGGCTATGGGGCGGTATCTAAATGCAATAAATAAATAAATCAAAGTATTTTGAAGTAGCCTGGTCATGAAAGAGCAATGAAGACCCATTTGCTTTACAAAAGCCCTGCTCCAGGCAAAGGCGAAAACTGCTAGAACTGGTTTGTTTATATGGGTCAACTCAGTTGCCTGCATTTTTGGATTCTCCTTGGGGACGTGGTCATGGGGACTGCCATGAGGAGAGCCTGCACTCCAAAATTTGCTACCACATCACTGTGAATGTGTTACAAGAGATCTCATCTGAGAAGAAGAATTCTTTCCTCTGGGTGCATGATAAAAAGGAGGATTGCTGCAACGATATGCGTGTGTTTCAAGTTAAAGCAGCTGCCTGTTTAATAGGAGGCGCCTTTGGAATTTGTCAAAAGCTTTTCAGTCTATTTAGTACTGCAAATCTACACACACATACTAGGAAGTGAGCGCCATAGAACTTAGCTGGGTTTACTTCGAAGTAAGGATGCATAGGATTGCAATGTTAATCTAGCTGACTAAAGACTACCCCGTGCCACATGCATCTATTCAAATATAAATGCCATTGCATTCAATGGGGCTTGCTCCCAGGTTGCAGCCCCAGAACAAAGAAAAAGTACAATTCATATCTAGAATCATAGATCCATGGAAAGGTTCTTGGGGATCATCCAGTCTAACGCCCTGCTCAGTGCAAGATGTACACAAGGCAGCATGCAACGATTGATTGATTGATTGATTGATTGATTGATTGATTGATTGATTGATTGAAAAAAATGACATGCAAAATACTTTACAATCATAAGGAGTATTTTTTTAAAAACACACACACACAACTAAATAAAACCATGATTGAAACAATAATAAAAGAAATACATTGAAAACGCAATTAAAAACAGAACTATAATGGAATAAAAACAACATACAACCCAACTGACCAGCTTGCACACCAAGGCCTGCTTGAATAAAAACATTTGCAGGCAGAAGGACAATAGAGAGGGAGCCAACCTAGCTTCCTTTGGCAGGGAGTCCCACAACCTGGGAGCAGCCACCGAGGGCACCCTCTCTTGCATCATCAGCAAACACACCTTTGAAGGTGGCCGTTCCGAAAGAAGGAATCTTAGAACCCAGGCAGGTTCCTAAGCAAAACCAGCACTTTGAATTCTGCCTGGAATTTGAGCCGGTGTGGTATAGTGGCTAAGGTGTTGGACTGGGAGTTGGGAGATCCGGGTTCTAGTCCCCTCTCGACCATGTAAACCCACTGGGTGGCTTTGGGCCAGTCACAGACTCTCAGCCCAAACTACCTCATAGGGTTGTTGCTGTAAGGATAACAGGGAGAGGAGGAGGATTATGCATGCCGCCTTGGGTTCCTTGGAGGAAAAAAGGCGGGATATAAATGTAATAAATAAATAAATATACCGGTAGCCAGTGAACCTGTTGTAAGGCCTAATCTACACCAAGCAGGATATTCCACTATGAAAGCGGTATATAAAAGGCAGGATTCGCACTACTGCTTTATAGTGGTATTGAAGTGCACTGACAACTGTTGGGGCCCATTGACACATACCTTATACCACTTCCATAGTGCTATATCCTGCTTGGTGTGGCTCCTGCCTTTTATGTACCACTTCCATACACTTTCATAGTGCAATATCCTGCTTGGTGTAGATTAGGCCTAAGAAGGGAGTCATGTGTTCTCCATATCCAGCCCCAGTCAACGTTCTGGCCATAGCATTCTAGATTAGCGGATGTTTCCAAACATTTTTTAAAAGCAGCACCACATAGACCACCTTACAGTAGTCCAAATGGGCTGTAACTAAAAGCTTCATCCCACGTACCTGTTTCCTTTGAATTATCCCCTACAGTGTTTAGCTGTCGTTGTTGTTGTTGTTGTTGTTGTTAGCTAAATCACACCCGGGCAGCAGCGCTCCTAAATTCCTTTGCATACCAGGAAATGGGTTTAAGGGGGGAAATGTAAAAAATCATACAAAATCAACGGATGACCCAATCTGATTCAAATTTGGTATGCTTAAAGCTCTCCTTAATATCTATTACTGTGCCAATTTTGATGTCTTTATCTTTAAAACTTGCACAGATGTGTTTGTTTAATTTGAAGCTTAAGTGTATCTAATCCTCCTCCTGCGCCCCCAGTGGCCGCTCGGAAAACAACAAATGATTCGCTCCAAAACTTGTAGCAAAATAGGTCAGGTCTTTTGGCTTTATAGCACAATTAAAGCAGGATGCACGGGAGTACTTCACAGTCAAAGCAGATCATAAACTGGAAAACTTCAGAGTCCTTTGCACACAATTTGCAGTGATTGCACAGTATAATGCTGGTGTGATAAAGCTCTAAGGCATGTGTGTGGCCATGGCCAGGGGGCTGCCTTCATGGCATCAAGTTGGCAGCGCTCCGCCATCAAACCCTGCGGTATGGCTGCTGCACAGTGGCAGCAAGCAATCTTGATGGAGGGAGGCAGCGGGGCTTTCAGGGGTGCATTAGGCTTGCTGGGCCCTGATACAGGCCCCTTGCTGAAGCTATGCGTGTTTGGATTTAGTCCGTGCCTGGGAAATCCCATCTATGCTGCCTTGGGTTCCCTGACAGAAGAGAGGCAGTGTATAAATAAATGAATTAATTAATTGCATTTGTGTCCCACTTACAGTAGCAACAATCTGAAATGATAACATAAGTTATTATAATAGGCTTAACTTGATTTACTAAAGCTTTAAATCTGTAATCAAGGGCAGAATCCAGTCCTCACAAATCAGTGTTTTAGCTAGGCACAAACTGAACAGCTTCTTTTCAATATTATATTATCTTTTGAGCAAATTGCCATGCCACTTAGCATATAATTCACATCCTGGGGTGAAAAGGGTTTGTGCCAATACTTGTTTTGAGTTTAATGGATTCATTATGCTTTTCATCATATAATTCATCAATGCTTAATTGAATGGATTAGCTAAACATAATTAGGACAGGGGAGAAAGTGCATCGCCATCACTTGAGTTGCTCTTTTTTTTCTTTTTTCTTTTTTCTTTTTGCTCTAGCTACTGCTGGAATATTAATTTCCTCTTCCTCTAATATCCTTCCCAATTTCACCAATCAATAGAATCTCAGCTACCATGTTGTGAGTTCATACACAGCTTTAGAGGGCAGGTTAATTCTGGATCAAAAGGGGCATTATTGACCATTTGATCAGATGCATTTTAAGAAAAATGGTATACAAACAAAATGAGATCTATCTTTAGTAGTTTTGTGGAGTAAAGGCCCCTGCTTATTAGAGAAGGCCAGTTCATAACAGTTTTGAAGAGCAGCTCAGATACTTCTGGGATTTTAGCAGAGTGCCAACAAATCCTTCTATGCTTTTGACACTCAATCAAGAAGTGACTGCGATACCCTGGGGCATTTTTTTCTCCCCTCGGCAAGGTAATCAAAGATTGTGTAGCTGCTTGAGGGTGGAAGTGTCATATACCTGCCCCCTATTGTTTCTTCACATAAATAAACATTTATTTGGCATTTTTCTGCTTAAGATCAAGCTGCCATGATACAGTCTAAATCACCGATTTACTAGCTTTGGGTTGTTTCAAGATTTCAAAGACAAGAGGGCCATATCTGGGTTGCCGTAACATTTGTGAACCTTTCCCCTCTATCTGCCTTCTCTTTGTTTGCATCATCATCATCATCATCATCATCATCATCATGATTTTTAAGCAATTATAGAATATAAGGGCAGGTTCATGTTAACAGGATCATTGACAAGGAAAGCATTTTATGATGTCTTATTGTTTGAAATTGTATCTGCCATCTATCTATTTATTATACTTATATCCCACTGTACCTTCAATGAGCTCAGAGTGGCATGCATTGTTCTCCCCACTTCCGTTTTATCCTCACCACTATGAGGTAAGTTCAGCTGAAGAGGTAGTGTGACCTTCAAGGATGAGTAGAGATTTGAACCCGGATCTAATGTATTTTTTTTACTGTATGTTGCCTTGGAGACCTTTGTCAAAAAGCAGGGTATACGATTTATTATATGCAGGTCTTTATTCCTTAGTTTTATCTTTGACAGGACCATGAGAACCCCTTCTTCAATGTTAGGCCCTTCAGGTATTTTGGACTTCAACTCCCATCAACCCTAGCCAGCATGGCCACTGGTCAGGAATCCTGGGATTTGTAGTCTAAAAAATATGAAAGGCACCAGGTTGGGGAAGGCTGCCATAGAAAATATTGGCTGTGTCAGAATACCCATCTCAACATCAGATACTCAACATCATAACCCCAGGATACTCCTTAGTCTTTAAACAAGGGGGGAATACTACTTGTGTTCAATGCCCCATTGAAACACGGCAGTCCTTGTGTGTAGGGGCTTCATCAGATGGGGGGGAAATCAGAGTTCCCTACCGTCGCTTCTCCCCCCCCCGCTTCTGTCACGCTATACTTCCTCTTTCTCACTGAGAAGAAAGAGGAAGTAAACAAAGACCATGTGGCCCATTCAGTGGCTGTTTTTAATGCACCGCTTTTCCTGCACACAGCATGAGTTCGCGGTGTTTTGCTTCTAAAAATAAGTTGGACTTAATGGGGTCTTATTTTGTGATGGGAAGAAGGCCAGAAGGTGCAGGAGATACATAGGAAGTAGATGGCGGCATCAAAAGGACCCGTGAAAATCAGTGAGTGGGCAGTAATGAGCATGCGATAAAACACTCATCTGAGTAAACATACATAGGATAGTGCCGTGTATCTGTCAATCCCAGACTTGATTCTCTTTGGTTGGGCTGAGTATGGTGACTCTAAAAGTTTGTGGGGCAACCGTTTGAATTCTTGAGTAACTTGTTCGATCTGTTGAGACAAGAGGCTTCTAGTTCTGGGAAAGAGTTGCCATAGGCAACAGTTTTAAACTGGTATTAATCCATTTTAAATTTGAATGCACAAAAGTGTATGAAGATGAGGAAATGGGAAGTGGCAGCTGTGTTGTTTTCTTTACAAAAGAAAAAGCTACAAAAAGAGGTTACATCCATATCATTATCAGATAGTTGTCTTACACTGAAAGGCTGTTCCAGTTCCAAACTACTATTTTTTAAAAATAATATATATATTTTTACTAACTTACTGCCAGGAGGCTGCCAACTCAGCTAATACACATGCAAGTGGGTCAGATAACGCTCACTGTGAAAGTGAATTAACTGTGAAATAATTCAGTCCTGCCAATTCTACCACTGTGAGCAGAAGACACTGAACTTTAAGCCTGATCTTCTTTCTCTACCCCTTTGGGATTTTATCTCTTCAACTTTGTTCTGAGCAGTTTCACCTTCATTGAGATTTCTAAAATAATGTTAGAAGCAATTATTCCAAGTTTTTTAAGAGCTGAGCTTCCTAGCCAAATCTGTTACGTTTGCAAGTTACAGGTCTGTTTGTCCAAAGCCGTATAGTTTCTCTCTTAAGGGAAATGATTTAAAACCAGACCGAACACTGCTTGACACAACTGTTTTAACCAGTACATTTTTACTAGCCTCCTTAAAAAGGCTTTTTGCTCCTCTAAACATGTCATAGACATTGTTTCAAATTTATCTTGAAATGTTTGCTTTGGGTAAAATTCAATGGCAGAGCTGGCTGCAGATCTGTAAGTCTTCCAGGGTGGTTCGGGGACTTTCCAGAATCCACTGGAATGCTAAACATGTACAAATTTCTCCTCCACAGATGTGGGCCATTTGTATTACTGCACTGCATGCTTCAATGTTGCTGACAGTGCCGGACCCATTAGAACTTGACAGATTCTGGTAAATTAATTCCAGAATAATAGATCCTAGATGACATTTTGAAAGTTCAATGGACTCCAGATGAAAAGGATCCTGGTCTGCCAAACCATTTCCAGAACACAACCAAGTAAGCCGGTTACTGCGCACACAAATTAATCTGATTTTATGCATTCTGTTTCCTTGGAGTGTGCAAGGTTTCTTTTAATTTCCTTCAGAAGAAAGCAGTTAAAATAGTAAAAATGCTTTCTCCCCCCACCCTACTCCCCGCTTAAGCCTCAAAACCACAACTAGAAATAGATTGTGGAATACTCAAGTAAAGACTTGATTCAATCAGAACCAGGCCTTTCCCCCCAAGGTTTTATGGAATGGAAAATCGATGCACTAAATCTTTATCTTTTGATCACTTGAGCTTACAGTTCAAACAACAATATTCATTTCATTCATTCTCTTGCCTACAGGAGAATGCCTACATATTTAAGTTATTCTACGATGGGTTGTGTGTCTTAGAATGGTGAAAGGCAAAATCTGCTGTGGCACATTCAGAGACTAACTAGTTGACTGTGGCAGAATGCAGCCTTCGGAGGCAATAGCCTGCTTCATGAGCTGTGTGCATCTTCCCACATCACTTTCAGCTGCTATTCCTACAGGCCCCTGTCCATACGACAACGGGATTGCTCTTCATTGAATATAAACCCAAATTTTCGTTGATTTGAACACTGCAGCAGCAACAGCGATTTTTCTCCTGAATTTTTTTTGGTAGTATAGTTATTAATGCTCACATGCGCATTATCACACATAGGATGCTATAGAATATAGACGAGCGAAGCTATAAATTGTATCTGCGGAGCTCCGCAGATTCATAGAAGAGGAAAACTGGAGGCTTAAAGGAACAAAGCAGCAGAAGATGCGAGCTGGGGACTGTACACGTCTCCTCTCTCTCTCTGCCCGTTCCCCCCTCTTTGTTTTAATTTTAAAAGCTCCATCTCCGGACATGAAAACGACAGGAAGGAACGAAGGGGCCAGAGGATGCGATAGGTGGGAAGGCAAGAAATTGGCCAATTACTTTGTCCTGACCTCATAGTTATGCCCACATGTCAAATTGCAATTTAATTTCCCCAAGGACACATAACTCTAATGCGGTGCAAACTCGCATGTTGATCCAAAAGTTGCGGTTAATCGCAAATGCGAATATGCGCATTATCGCATTAAAACCTGGCGTTGCACAGAATGGACGGCTACATTATGTGTCCTGAAATGCGAATCTGCTCATTTAGTTCAGGGTAAAGAAGCCATATAGACAAGCCCCAGGACTGTAAAGAAGTCACTTCTATGTAGAAATTGCATCTTTTGTAAAATAGCCTGTAATTTGGAAATCCTGAGCTGTTAACTGCCCTATTGCTGTTTTGATGGATTTTTGAGTGTGTAGTGCTGCAGTTTTGGTGAATTGCTCATTGTGGCCTTTTACCCAGGAGTTAGCTAAATGTAATGGTATGGAAACAAGGATCTCGGTCCAGAAAAATGTGTGTTTACTGCTGCTTGTGTATGTACTTGGGAGACACAGATATGAGTAGACCTCCTGAATTCTCCTCACCTCCACCCCAAATAGGTGATTGATGTTGCCAAAGCTGACAGCAGTAATTGTCTCATTAGTGTTGTGTGCACAGTTCTATTCCAGCCCCCACAAGTTATGTACAGGCCATAGTTGCATATGGCATTTCCCTGTCTGGAAAGGGAGTGTGTGTGCACTGAAAGCCTGCTTCTAGGTCCTTATTTCCCTTGCTAGACTGGAACAACAGTCTGCAATCTTTGTCTAGTATGTCTGAAATTCATTGGGGCATGTATTCACAATCACACATAAGGTTGCAAGGCCAAAGCTCAGAGGCAGAGTGCAAAGACCCACATTCAGCTGCCAACATCTCCAGTAGAAGGATCTTGGGTAGCTGCCAGGGAAAGATATCCTGAAGATTCTGTGTTGACGGAATTGAACTAGGATGGACCATCCTATATTTTCTTTGCCGGGCATAATTGTAACATTGTGTGTGAGGATGGGTGAGTAAATGTTCAACTGAAATATATGAACAAATGTGAATAAATGTGTATCAAACCTTCTGGAAGAAATTCCTTTACTGTAAAGCAATTTGTGGAAATGTTATAGATTGCATCCAATGCCATTTTTCATTGATGGAAGGCTCTTTGGTCTAGCAGAGGCTTTCGTGAACAGAAAGGGGAGGGGGCATTTTCCATAGCTCCTGCAACCCCCAACAACACTTCTCATGATATTCTAGAGCAGTGGTTCTCAACCTTCCTAATGCCACGACCCTTTAATACAGTTCCTCATGTTGTGGTGACCCCCAACCATAAAATTATTTTCGTTGCTACTTCATAACTGTAATTTTGCTACTGTTATGAATCGTAATGTAAATATCTGATAACACAGCAGCTGCTTTCTACACAGTAGCTACTCTATACACATGTGTGACTGGTCCGCATAAGTACATTATGGCGCCAACCCTGTCATATACACCTGTATTTGTATGGGGTGTATGTGATAGGGTTGGTGCGATGATGTCATCATGCTGGGCACTCGTATGTGGGCGTATCTGCATGTGGGCGGACCCTCCTGGAGACGGATAGTGGAGCCGTGTCTCGGTTCCTAAGTCCATCGAAAATATGTGTTTTCCGATGGTCTTAGGCGACCCCTGTGAAAGGGTCGTTCGACCCCCAAAGGGGTTGCAACCCACAGGTTGAGAACCGCTGTTCTAGAGGGTTCCTCAACCCTCTGGAGGAGATCTTTTGGGGAGCAGGGGTCTATGGAAGAAAGGGGGAATTTGTGAAAATTACCTCTCTAGCTCTTCCGTTCATGGAGGCCTCCACTGGATCAAAGAGGAAGGTCAGTATTGGATACAACCCTTTATATTAATAACCTAATGCACAATCTAACTAAAGCTAACTGCTTTTAAATTCTATTGGATACAAATGGCAGAGATTTGAATGTGTTCTGAACTCTCCATTTAAAATCAATGTTACTTGAAAGCACTTAACTTTGACTGGATCTTGACAGTTTTTACAAGGATACTGTTTTTTTTATGATTCTTATGTTTTTAAATTTTGTATATTTGTTTTTAATGTTTACTATTTTTAACTTTTGTAAACTGCCCAGAGAGCTTCGGCTGTGGGGTGGTATATCAATGCAATAAATAAATACATTTATAATGCGTTTTAGCTGCACAGTGCACACGTAGCCATTCATGCAAACAGCTCCACCGCACCCCAAGCCTTCCTTTTGTAACACTGGAAAATGGTCAGTTTGTATTCTTATCTATATAATATTTTGACACAATCAACCTTTTGGCTGACTTGAGAATGACCCAGCCTTTAATCCTCTGTTGTACATCTTTCAAGCCTGAAATCATGCATGAGAAAACGAATGATGAATGTATGCCTTCCAGTGATTGCTCTATCTGATCTGATATTAGAAGAGAGGCACATAGGTTGGTGTCTCTGAAGACTAAGCTTTGGTGCTCCTTCGGAAATGGTATCAGCCCTCGTTTTGGACTCATCAGCAATACATTTATAATGGGTATTCAAGATTGCTATGTTGCACTTTACCTAGTTTCATTTTTTAATATCTAGGTCACTTGTAGTTTCCAGTATCTTGTCTTTAATGAGAGGTGAAAGAAGGAATGGGTTTTGTGGGATATGGGGGAAAGAGAAGGAGTCCTATTTTTTAACACCAAAGATAATTATAATCTTTTCTTTTTGAGATAATGCACAATGGCTCTTCCAAGCTTGATAACAAGCTGTGCTTGGTCCACCGGGGAGTAGCTTTGACTTTGAAGTGCAGAGCTGTGTTCATATTTAATAATGAGATCTTTTATAAGTGAGGCTTAGTTGATTATTGATAATTATCCTGCTTCAGTGATGAACATCCCAAAACGGGGGGGGGGGGGAATGCAGGCGATTGCACAGCTTCTTCTGCAAGAGAAGAGAAAAGGCATGATTAGGATTGTGAAATATATTTTCCTCTTTTTCTCCTTTCCATGTTGATTCCCTTTTAGATATTTTCCCCCACTTGGACTTATGTGCAAATACTGAATATTTATTTTGCACTATTATATGCGGAATACTTTAACATGCCTGTTTCTCACCTAAAGGAGAATAACCAAGGGTGTCTTGTTTGTATGTACAGCAGGCTGTGTTTGGTGCTGTGAATTATTGTCCATGATTAGCCATTTGAAATAGAGCCTCAGTTCATCACCTCTCTTTTCCCCTCTGCCACTCATCCTAACTTGACGGGAATCAGCTTCTTCTTGGAAGTGAACTGAAATTAATTTCCCAGTCTGCTTCTGTTGAGCAGTTACAGAAATTGTGTTGTGTTGTGAGTGGATTTTGTTGTGCAGTGGTGGTTTTAATGCCTCAGGGTCACATTTGGACAAAAGCCTGAAACCTCAGCAGACTTGTTTAACCTCTCCTTTTCCTACACGCCTTAGCCAAATCTCCTTAGGATGAAAGCTGCAGAACGCAAGGGAGTCTAGGAATAAACACTCCGTAGTAAAAGTCTAGAAACTAGGAGGGGATCTACACTAGTATATGAAACGTTGTTTTTACAGTAATTGAACATTTTGTTTTTGAACGATTTAAAACGTAGCCGTTTTTAAAACGTTTACTTACTTTTCTCTTTCCGTGGGAATGCATTCCTTTTGGCCACACTAAGAAAAGAAATCCGTTTCCCCCCCCATCTGCCAATTTCCCCTCCCACTTCCTCTTCTCTCCGAGAATCCTCCACTTACAAACGATCCAGCAAGCAGCCTCTCAAAAGTGAAACTAAAAGTGGCTGAAAAAAAGAGGCTTGAAAGAAAAAAAGGCTCCAACTTTGGGTGCGGAAATTACATAAACATGCCCCCCAGGAATGCGATTGGCTAATTAAGAACTACAGGAAACCCATTTAATACAATGAAATCGGCCACATCATACCAAACAGAACGACTTATTTCAGAGAAGCTCAAAATAAAAACTGGAGAACAAACAACAATAAAACATCACAAACTGAACGTCTTGTGGCGAAATACTACCAAACGCACACTTAAAAATGGTAAGACACGTTCTAACTTGTCTAGTGTAGATCCCCTCCTAGTAAAAATCTAGAAACAAGGTAAACATTTGGGCCTCATAGATGTGACAAGTGTCGACATTCCTGGTTCCAAGCTCAATTCCAGCCACTTTGCTACTCTATCTCTATAAGATCTGCTCCTACCAGCTGTATGACAATCGCATGCAATTTGTCAGAAATAGCTGAAGAAAATCCCATATATTATATAGAATTGAGGGTTTGTGTAAGGAAGACAGGTTGCCTGAAGGGTAATTTTCGAGTACCAAGAGATGGCTCACTGCTACAAATATAAGGCTGACCACTACAGTGCAATGTGGTTTTGTTCTTTATACCTGACTCTTCCTGAGAACTTAAAAGACATCCCTCAAAATATATTACAGCAGACACTGAAGTGTTGATACTGGCCACCACTTTATTGGGTGGCCATGTCTCTTACTTTACAGAGGACAGTCCTCTATTTGAAGGTGCCCTCTGTTTGAAAGGCTATTTCCAGTCTGCTTTGAAGACGAAGAGCCGTAAGAAGGGAGAACAGGGGCCTTGAAGTTGTTCACCAACAGTTAGCACTTCGACAGCAGCCCGAGTTAACTCAACCATAATTATCTATACATATACATGTATATGCAAATGTTATGCAAATCAATGTCCTATTTTGTCCCTTTGGGGGTGAATCATGTCCTTTCTTGTTGGTGGGTGAGTGGCCACAGGCTTTTACTGTGCCCAGATTGCCTCTGTGCCCCAATCATTGTCTTTGTTCACTGCAGGCCCAAACCACAATTTTGCATGTGACCACAATCTACTTGGGGTTGATTTTTCTTTCTCTTTTTATCAGCATGGGAGCAAACTGTGGGAGAAGATACAACAGTGCTGGTAAAAGAAAGTAGTGCGGTATAGTGGCTATAGCATTGGATTTGAAATCCCTGTTCAGCCATGAAGTTCCCTGCACGACCCTGAGCTAGAAACTGTTGCTCATCCTGATCTACCTCGCAGGGTTCTTGTGAAGATAAAAAGGAAGGGCCATATATGTCACCCTAAGCTCACTGAAGGGAGGGTGAGATTTAAACATCTAATAAAGAAATAAGTGAATAGCTCAAGGAAGATCCCTGTGTTTCCTTTTCATTGAACTTTAATGGGATATAGTCACCAATATCTTTAGTTGGACTGTGCTTTATAAAGCTGTTAGGAAGGTGGAACCCCTTTGCATAATCTCCTACTAGAGTAGTCTAAACTCAGCATGGTAAACTGGGACAGGCTGTTAACTTGACTCGTCTAAATGCAAATTATACCACTCTGAATAGTACTTCTGATATCAGATGACCTTGGAACATTGTGCTACCATGCCAAAATAAGAGAACATAATACTCCAATGTGTTCCTTTTTTGCCTGCCTTATCAACCAAAGCACTATTTTTGAAAATCAGTTTAATAATAATAAAAATCCACTAAACCTCATATTTGTCCCATCATGTTATTTGCATACTCTTAATGAATATGCTTGTCTGATGAGTCACGCTGGGTACTGTGTCATCCAAAGTCATTATAATCAAAATCTTTCTAATTTGACGTGCTAAACTGTAATTGCTATGGTGTGCTATTTAATACAAATAATACCTTGTCGAATAGCACCCAACAAAATATGTGGCCCAGTATCCAATGTTGTAGCATAACATTGTTTTGGCCACAGACTATTAAACTGTGATCAGTAGCATAGTTTCAGGAACCAGATGCAAAAATTAATAAATGCTGGAGGACTTTTCTAGAGGAAATAGTGTAAAGCGTCTCCTGTTTGCTCTCTCATCTCAGCACTAAATAATATTCAGACCATACAGTTGCATCGGAATGTCAAGGAACGCTTATTCAGAAGCAATCTAGTTCCCAGGATGACACGGCTGTCACATACGAGGGCGGGATGTTGGGAGGCAGGAAAGCCCGTAGTGCTGGCAAACGCTATTGGCATTGTGTTAGAGGTTGCTTATGCTAGTGCAACAATAATGTACATTAGCAGTGGTGTCGAATAGGATCCTGCCCGTTGTTTTTAAGGTTTTCTTGTTTTAAATGGTTATGCACTGCCTTGATAGCTGTTAGCAAATAAGTAGATTAATCACAAAGAAATTATGCAATCACAATACCTCGCTCTTTCTCCACACCTCTGATTCTCCCTTTCTTTCCAGCACTGTCAGCTTCCCACAGCTTTTGGGTGTGCTGCTGCCTTGCGTCTAACCATGTTGGACTCGATGGCCTTATAGGCCCCTTCCAACTCTACTATTCTATGATTCTATGTATCCCATTCTCCCCTCCCTTTAGAGACCAGCTTTGTGCAATTCACCAGACAATTTCACTTTCATTTTACTTTCTCAGTAAAACAGCCACAGCAGCTTATCCTCCAACAGAATTTAGCCAGGGCAAGAGAGGGAAAAGATTCCCCTAGCACTAGAATAATACCCCCACCCCCTTCTACTTTTTTGTATTCCAGAATATCCAGATTTCTTCAAAACAGAAAAGTAGGTTTCAAATGAGACTAGAGATGCATGTCCTGATCAAGGGTGGGTACAGTAGGCTGTGCCAATGGAACTACTATCCTGACAAGACTCTGCCAATGCAAGGCGAATAAATGGGCAGCACTGGGGGACATAGTACAGAGTCAGCAGAGCTTAATTGGTATCCTGTGCACCATCAGGAGCCCATCCTGTTGCCAGTGCTGACATAACTTTATGTTCACAAAATAGGCAATGGCCCCATTCAGACAACACACTAAACCATGCTGCTTAACCACAAAATGGTTAACAGAATGCATAATGCATTCCATTAACAATTTTGTGGTTAAGCAGCATCGTTTAGCATGTTGTCTGAATGGGGCCAATGTAAATAAATAGGCCAGACATTGTACAACACCAGGAGCATGTCAGGCTTAGCACGCCTGCATACCATGTTGTGTGCCATGGGGCTCCAATGGGACCGCCATGTCAACAGAACTGTAAGTACACACACACACACATACACTTGGTGATGTTGAATTTTGCTCCTGACTACATGTGTGAATGGGTCTTGTGGCAAAGGCACACTGAAAGCTCCTTCATCCATTGACTCCGTCAGAGACACAGAGGTTTAATAAAAGAGACTCTTGTAGTTACAACACTCTTCAAACAGAACATAAACAATTGGGGAATAGCTCATTTGTTAGGAGAATTTTCTCTCCTTTCACCTTAGAACATGGACTGATGCCAGGCGGCAGATAAGTAATTCCTGCATAGTTTGTCTAGGGTGACCCTATGGAAAGGAGGAGATGGCTCCTGTTTCTTTAACAGTTGTATTGAAAAGAGAATTTCAGCAGGTGTCATTTGTACATATGGAGAACCTGGTGAAATTCCCTCTTCATCACAACAGTTAAAGCTGCAGGTGCCCTGCCCTCTTTTACATCTGGTCACTCTAGTATAGCTCCTGCAGCTTTAACTGTTGTGATGAAGAGGGAATTTCACCAGGTTCTCCATATGTACAAATGACACCTGCTGAAATTCCCTTTTCTATGCAACTGTTAAAGATCCAGGAGCCCTGGCCTCCTTTTCATAGGGTCACCCTAAGTTTGTCTCTGCCCCAGAAGAAACAGTGCCCACATTTTGCTGCTGACTCTTCCGGTCTCCTGTAGAACAGTTTGTCGGGCCCTTTTTGGAGCTTGTTCTTAAAGGGACAACTTAGGAATAGCAGAAGGTCTCTTCTCCCCCCAATCAGTTGACTGTTTCCTGGCAGGCATATAGAGGAGCAGAGGTTGGTGTCTTGCCTTCCTCACTCCTACAGACTTGTTCTCTGTTTCTCTCTCTCTTGCATCTCCACCTTCTTCCCTCTTATGTCCTTCCCCCTCTTTTATCCAGTACTGGCTGGCCTTTCCTCCTAACAACGCTTTTATCTCCCTCCCTCCTCCAGGTGACTCTCATCAAAGTGATTAACACGATCCTTGAGCCTGTGCTGACCAGAGCAGCCATTCAATCGGTGGTTTTACTCTGGTTGTGCTTTTTATATTGTATTCCGTATGTGTGTTTTAAATTTGTTGGTTGTTTTTACGCTCTTCGTGGTTTTGAATTTTTGTGAACCGCCCAGAGAGCTTCGGCTATTGGGCGGTATAAAAATGTAATAAATAAATAAATAAATTGCGCTGCTGCTGCTGCTGCTCACAGCTACCCCGGCATAGTCAAACTCAATGAGTCTATTGTTTGGAAGGGTGTGGGGGCCCCTGGCAATGCAGTGATGGGGCTGATAGGTGCTATGTTAGAGACGGCGACCCACCGATCCCTCACACCGTGTGAAGATTGACCTGCAGAGAATTCAGAAGGTTCCCCACCTACCGACAAAATGCATAGAAAACCAGCACCTTTCTTTTTCAGCTGCAAGAATGTATTTATTTATTTATTTATTACATTTATATACTGCCACTTAATTTATATAAGCTCTGTTAAAAACAGTGAACATTAAAAACAAATATACAAAAATTTAAAAGCATAAAAACAGGAATATCATTTAAAACAACTCTTCTGGGGTCAGTTAAAAAGCTCAGCAGATGTCGTTAACTGCCTGGGAGAAAAGTCTTAACCTGGCGCCGAAAAGATAACAATGCTGGCGCCAGGCAAGCCTCATCGGGGAGATCATTCCATAATTGTGGGGCCACCACTGAAAAGGCCCTCTCTCTCCCTTGTTGCCATCCTCCAAGCTTCTCTCGGAGTAGGCACTTGGAGGAGGACCTTAGATGCTGAGCGTAGTGTATGGGTAGGTTCATGACATGTACCATCAACACATGTCAGGTGCTGTCGTGTTTCTCAGAACACTCTTACTTTTGATGGGAGGCAATGACGATGCTTGCTAAGTAATCCACAAAGCTTTTATTAAGTAATAAATGTCTCTTCTACCTGAATAGAGTCTAGCCTCCTGGAAGCGTACCCCTAGGCAAAACTATGCAAACTAAGCAAGACAATTGTCCGTTCAAGAAGAAGAAGAAGCTACTTCTCAAATGCCCATAACTTCAGAGTGCCTGGTGCTGTGGCAGGTTCTGGCGTAATCTCTCGGACCTTCTCACGCCTTCCTTTCATGCCGTGGTTACAGCTTCCGTTAGGTTGATGGGACGCTCACCCACCCCCGGAAGAAAACTCCCTTCCCCCTGAATGTGTAGGATTTGGCCTTGAAGAGATAAGCTCTGGAGAGGGCTGACTCCCAGCTGGGGAATCGCCCATGAGAGCTTCCTCCTCCACTGGTACAGGCTGGTTGGTGTCTGTCGCTGCGTCTTCTAGTTCTGAATCGAATTCTGATTGATTACCTGAAACATCTTCTCCTAAAACAGGGGCAGTAGGGTTAGACATGACAGGCTTCACTCTGTTTCCTAGTTCCTACAGAGAAGTGCTTTGTGTGAGCTCTTTGTGAGGAACAGCAGGTTATAAATACAATCAATAATTCATGATTGTGTTAAACAACCCCAAAATGTGAGAAATACCAGGTATAATAGCTTAGGGTTGGGGTAATGCTTTAAAGACTGTTGATTGGGCCTGATGGAGACATCGTTGGCCGTGATATGCATACACTTTTATTTTATTCCTACTGCTGAAAGATCAAACATGTTTTGTAGGTTTTTGAAGCACTATGAAACCTGTTTGACCAGACATTATAGGAAGGCCAAAAGAAAAAAAAACAAAGTTAGAATGTTGTGCAATGACACCTCTAGCATATCCCTTTCAACTCTCAAAGAGCCTTTTGTCTGCCTCTGGGCTTGGTCCTCAACCTAGCAAGTGATGCTCTGCATGAGTGAAGAAGTGGTGTGTAATAGCAGGGAAAGATCTGTGACCATCCTGATTGTCTGGACAGAAGGATCTTGTATCTGAAATATAGATATTCTTGTTTAAAACCATTAGCTAAAGATTAGTAAGTGATACCAGTGGAAAACGAAGCAAAACCTAAATGGGCCGCCAGGGAATAGAAAACCTTATGTGTTGTGAATGTGCTTGCAGCTTGTGGTATGTGTGTGTTTTTAGCTTAGTAAGCCTTGAAAGCAAACCAGTAAACTGTGAACCATAAAGGCAACAGCAGTCATAGCAATGGTAAATCAAATGGAAAGGACAGATGGGGTCAATAAAAATAAGCAAGTGGAATGATGCCCCACGTGGGGAGGGGGAGACGGCAGTGCCTTTGTTAGTCTTTCAGAAGTCAACCCCAATTTCACCCATCCCTCTACAATTATGGGAATTATGCAGTTAAAAAGCACACACTAAAATGGAGTGGAGGACTCATAGATTCTGGGGGCATTCATCATTCACTATACACAAAGGGTAATCATAGTGTCCGTTTATGTTTGTATTTTATGCTTTCTATGGTTTAAAATTTTGTATATTTGTTTTTAATGTTCACTGTTTTAAACTTTTGTAAACTGCCCAGAGAACTTCGGCTATCGGGTGGTATGTAAATGAAATAAATAAATATATAAATAAATAAATAAATAAAAGTGCGAATATCTATCACATAAGAAGCAAAGGGCAGTACAACAACATGATGCTTACCTTGCCCTTGCTGTGACTAGAATTCAGGATGGAGGATGGCAGGAACTATTAAGGAAGGACATAAGGAATAATAGAGACTGCTGTAATGGCTCTGCATTTATTTATTTATTTATTAAATTTATATACTGCCCCATAGCCGAAGCTGTCTGGGCAGTTTACAAAAGTTAAAAACAGCAAATATTAAAAAGTACACAAAATTTAAAACCATCAAAAATGTAAAAACAACAGTATAAAACAACAGTATCCATTTAAACAATAACAGTTCTGGGGGCTGTTAAAAAACAAACTTAGCATATGTTGTTAAATGCTGTTAAATGCCTGGGAGAAAAGTCTTGACTTGGGGCCGAAAAGATAACAATGTTGGCGCCAGGCGAGCCTCATCGGGGAGATCATTCCAAAATTGGGGGGCCACCACTGAAAAGGCCCTCTCCCTTGTTGCCATCCTCCGAGCTTCCCTCAGTATCATGCGCTGATACTTTTATCAGAGCGCAAGATTTGGAGGTACCACCTACATCCCCAAGCTACAAATTAGGAGCCCCTGCGGGTCATGATACATCTGATGGGGGTGGGGGTTACCTGTGAGGGATGGTACGTTGAAGGGGACCTACTGGAAGGTTAAACACTAGCTGGTAATCCTCTCTCCACACTTGCACTGTTGTAATGCTTTATAATGCTTGGGAATATGGAGCTTGGCAACTCTCAATGCTTGCTTCCAAGTAAGAGACAGTGATTATGGTCCTGGGAGTTCAGCTATGACTTGGATTTTAATCTGAGCCTGAGTAGTCAAGTCCTCTCCCAGGAAAGCCAGGCATGAAGGGTAGCAGGAAATCTAGGGTAGCATCCAATGTTAGCCCAACTTAAAGTAGACTCACTGAAATGAATGGGAGTTAAGTTAGTTATGACTAACTTAAGTCTCATTCATTTCAATGGGTCTACTCTAAGTAGGGCTAACATTGGATACTACCCCTAGGGCTCTTCTTCCTCCTGTAGCTGCTGCCCTGGTGATTGAGAGGGGAGGAAGTTTGGAAGATTACTGAAGAGGGATTAGATCCTGTCACACTTTTTGTTGACAGCAGTGTGACAAGCTCTGATTGGGCTTGCAATTCGACTATGAATAACCAAAAATATTGTTCAGGTCTAGGGGGGGAAACATGGTTCTCTGAACACCATTATACAATTGTGTCCGGGAGGGTGCATGTGTGTTGATCCATCATGTCTCTGTTTCTGCTTTTTCTCTCTCTTTCTGCGGCCATCTTGATGATGGCGCATTGGCCCCATGAGAGAGCCCTGTGCTTGCGCTCCTGTGGGTTGTCCCCATGCTAAGGAGCAAATATGGGGTTTGCTGCTGCCGTGCCTGAGCACCGCCACGCAACTGCGTGACACTGCACAGGACCCCGGGGTGTTTCCATGCATCCTCCACGGAGTTTTTTAAACCTTTTTTTTAGAGTGAATCTGCACTGGTGAACATATTATTTCAATCTGGCCCAGCACATGTGGCAGGCAGGACACCCATTGGGGGAAGGTGTTCTGGGAGGGAGTCTGTTATCATTATCTTGTCTGGGGTTTTTTAACCTTTTTTTAAAAAAGAAAACTTTACGTGCTGCTCCAGCGTGGGCATCCTTCTGCCCATGCTGGAGAAGTGTGGAGGTGTTCCAGTGGCCATTCGGATTGCCGGCCCACCCCCTCCCCTCGGTCCGGGCCAATGGCGACCAATCATCGGCCTGGCCATGCCTGCGCTGCAACTTTGGAGCAAGGCGACAGACACAAATGAACCGACGTCGCCTTGCTCCACAGAAAAAAGCCAGGGTAAGTCCCAAGACATTTTAAAATCAGATCTTCAGGGGAAAGCCCTGGGATGGCTCTGCAATGGCTGCTGTGTCATATAAATGGCAGCGCGCCACTGTGGAGCCACCCTGGGGCTTTCCCCTCATATAGACACACACCCTCTCTTTTTTTCCCCTTCACTCACACACACCGCCCCACCACGTACACATATGATTTGGAGTGAGAACTCTGCATGTAGCAGTTAGAGGAAGGAGCTGCTCACAGCCACACAACTGTCATTTTCTTCAGTTCTTCTGTAGTTGCTGCTATTATCTTCTAAAAAGAAGCCTTTTGAAATTTGATGCAGCAGCCGCCCCTTTTGCTCAGTTGGGTGAGATGGGCTGTTGGTGGAGCAAACTGACCAGAGGATTCTTTAAAAAGATAGCTGCAACATCTTTTCAAGAGAGCAAACGGTGAATATCCAGTAAGCCCCTGAAGCTGAGCACTTACTCAAATTCCAGACAGAGTAAAAAATCTTCTGTGTTTGAGGGAGCTTCTTCTACCTTAACTGCTCAAATGCAATCATTGTCTATGTTTATCAAGAGAAAACACATTCTGGTACAATATGAATATGGATTAGGCCTGAAATATTAACCTTCGCTTATTTTTACTGTAATGTACTATAGTCAGCAGGAGGTGAATTCTCACCCATAAAAATGGTGACTAATGCGAAAGAGGAGAGGCCCTTTATAGCTTTAAAGATTGCTTAGAAGAGGGACTTTCAGCCAGTCCCGGTTATGTAGAGATGAGGAAATGTTGCGCCCTATTATAAGTACGGGGGCATTGTCTTCATTTACATTTGGCCATCGTATCCATACATTATTCAAAACGAGGCAGAGAAAACCTTTACTTCTCTATATATCCAGTGGTGGCTATGTGCTGTGCAAAATCCTCGCACTGCTATAGAACAGGGTGTGTTTGGAGAAAAAATGGAAAGATTGCTTGAGTCCCCATCTGTGAAATTATGCATTTAAAGGAAGAGCGATCCGCGCACTGGAGGGGTGGGGAGAAATGTGCTCAGAAATCCATTGATCTCTTCCACTCTCTCTTTTTGCTGCGGTTTTTGTTGTTGGTTGGCTTCAGTGAACAACCTGCCTTCTTCCTCGGGAGCCAGCTGAAAGGAGGGCACTTCCCTCTCTGCCTCTCATGCATATTCACGGATTAGCATGAAAGCTTTGAGTTATTTTCAAAAATGGGCCAATTATGTGGATTTTACATGACTGTTAGCGCCGATATTAAAGGAACACTTCTTGCCATGGCAACACATGTGATCATAGCTGCTGAAGCAAAGATAGATATTAAATCCCTCTCTCCTGCACCCTGCAAAATCTCTGGGGGCGGGGGGGAGTCTCAAAAATGGACATGGACAGGATAAATCCCATTGTCAGACATAGTCCTGACTCACGGGGCACAGTCCACAAAGTTTTTTCTGCATATGACCCACTAAAAGGAGGAGGCATTGCAAAAGAGCACTGCCTGTTCATTTTAGCGGACCTTGTGCAGGAGAGTTTTGATGGTCACCTTCTGCACTTCCAAAGGTCATTTTATTCTCTGCAGAAGGGAATTCTGGAGGTGTTTCCAGACAAGACCTTTATGATGCCATCACCCTGGCTTGTTCATGGAATTTTATGGTGGGATCCAGATGTCTTTGTCTTCAAGGTGTGACCCTCCCATATTATCTCACTACTTTTACCTTCTTTTCTCTTACCACAGATTTTATTATTATGATTTACTTATATCCCGCCTTTTCCCCAAAACTGGAACTCAAGGTGGCTTTACAAATTAAAACACGTACAGTTAAGACAGAGATATACAAAAATAAAAAATATTAAACATACTACAATATTAATTTTAAAAAAACATTTTAAAACATTTACAATATGATTTTTTTTTAAAAAAAAATCCAGTATATAAACAATACATAAACAGAGGTCCAGACTAATCCCCAAAGGCCAGCCGGAACAAGAAAGTTTTTGCCTCCCTCCAGAAACACACCATGGAGGGAGCCAGTCTAGCTTCCCTGGGAAGGGAGTTCCGCAGCCATCAAGAAGGCCCTCTCCCGTGTTCCCACCAGGCACGTCTGTGATGGTGGTGGGACTGAGAGAAGGGCCTTCCCTGAAGATCTCAGAGGACGGGCAGGCTTGAAGGCAGAATAAAGTCTTTCAGATAGCCTGGACCCGAGACGTATAATCCAGATAGCTGCACAGTGGGTTTTCACTGGTAGCACTAGGAGCCCTCCATCAGGAATCACGCAGGCTGTGCATTGGTGCCCAATACTCACAGACAGGATTTATAGGAAAGCCAGTGCCATCTTGGTACAAGGCAATAAGTACTTTACACTATGGGCCTTGCTAGACCCAGCCGGATAAGACGGCAGGGAGGCGGGGCGACGGCGCGCTAACTTTAGCGCGCGCCGCCCCGCCTCCTAGACGGCCGACGCGCAGGGACTACGGAAGCCCTGTAGCGTCGGCCATTTTTGTTTTTATTTTAAAGGGGCCATGTGCGCCCTGAAGCCGCCGGACAAGGTAAGCGCCTTTTTTTAAAAAAATAAGGCCCCCCCCCCGCTCCTGATCCCCCCTGCCATCCCCGATGCCTCCCTGCCCACTCTTTCCCCGCCCGTCCTCCCTCTCCCCGATGCCCGTGTCGCCCGTCCTCCCTCTCTTCGATGCCATCCCGGTTCCCGGCCTTCTCCCCCCCTCTCCTGCCGGGTCCGGCCTTCCCCCCCTGCGGGATCCCCCCCTGACCCGATGGGCACAGCGCTTGTATGAGCGCTGTGCCCAGTCTGTGGCTTTTCCCGGCTACTCGCGAGTAAGCGAGTAGCCGCAAAAAGCCACGGACCTTGCTAGACGCGCCATAAGTGACTTCGCTTATGGCGCGTTAAGGGAGGTTTCAGTGCGGCCTGACCCTGGATTCCCCTGTGCGTCATCTGGACGCACAGCAGGGAAACCGGGCCTCACAGCGTGCTAAGGCCTCGTCTAGCAAGGCCCTAAGAGAGTGCATTTGCTGAACCAGAGTGGGCTCAGGGCTAAAGAATTAAAGCCCTTTGTAAGATGCCCTTTCTCCAACCTGGAGCCCTCCATGTGTGTTGGACTGCGATTCCCATCTCCCCAGCCAGAAATAGCCATCCTTGCTGGGGTTGATGGGAGAAGGCTGTTGTAAAAGATCTTCTCCATAGGTGGATTTGCACTTGCCTTTCAGGACCAAATATGATAAGACAGCAATATGACTAAAATTCCTATGTGATGTTATAGAGCAATATGGTGACTTATTGCCCCTCTAATTAGAGTACAAATTGGCTGTGGCTTTATAGACAGAGTACAAAGGTATTAAAGAGTGTCACACCAAGCACTTTTAAAAATATAACACTTTTAAAATGGTATGAAAACGGTATATGTAATGTGTCCTGGGCCTGAACAGTTGTCATAACCCTTATAAACCGTTATAAGCAGTAGTGTAGCTCCTGCCCATCTAAGAATTCAGCTCAGTGACTGAACACATGCTTTGCATGTTTGTTCCAGTTCAATCTTAAGCCTGTATGAAGCCTCATCTGAAAAATTGCACATTCTTTATCCTTGCCTCCACTATCTCCACTTCCCTTTGTTGTCTCCCCTGTGTTAATTGTAACCTTCTCAGGGCAGGGACCTGTAAAGGGCTACTCACACTGATGATGCTGTAAAAACAATACGATATAAGGGTGTCAAAGAGCAGGGCTAGCAAAGGCTACCGCCAGAAGCCTTGAAGAGCCACTCCCAATTGTAGTTGGCTAGACTAAGGAGAAAGCAATTTCAGATGTTCATTTTTTGGGGGGGAAATATTTTCTTTTCCTTATCAGCAAAACCGGTCAACAATTTTACTGCTCCTTGATTCAACTTTGGCAGGGCCTGTGTGTGTGCTTGTGTGTGTGTGTGTGTGTGTAATAAACATTTCTGACTGACTGTTAGAGCAGTACGAAAATGGAATCAGTTACCTAGGGAGGTTGTGGGCTCTCCCACACTCGAGGCCTTCAAGAAGCAGCTGGACAACCATCTGTCAGGGATGCTTTAGGGTAGATTCCTGCATTGAGCAGGGGGTTGGACTCGATGGCCTTGTAGACCCCTTCCAACTCTACTATTCTATGATTCTGTGATTTTGTTCTGAGCCACATTCGTTCTCCACATCTGTTGTTGGCCATCCCTGTTGTGGAATGATGCCAATTTAACCTCCTTTTACAGAATGAGTTCTGCTCGCCCCTACAAAGAGAACGATTAAGGCACAGGTGGGCATCTTCAATTATTTCTCCAAAGTCATTTATCGAGTCACTCGTGTTAATTGATGGAGTTTGCTCATCAGTCAATAAATGGGGGTAAATAGAGGAATTTTGAGAACTGCACTTCTGAGATGCAGCAAGAAAAAGATGAACCGTAATTTTAGCTGCAAAGCACAGCCTATTTTCTAAATAAGACATAACTACTATGCCTACTTATTGCATACAGTTCCCCTATTCTTCTTTCTGCTCTTGGAAGCAGGGCTGTCGGTTTGTACCTTTAAGTCTTTATATTCAATAGGTTTGATTTTCTCAGCAGTTGAACAGTCTTGTGCCATGAGCACTTTCTTCCACTCACCTCATTTCCTCGGCCTTTTTACACGGCCAATTCCATGTGCGATGGATGGCATGCAAGCTTTCACCTTTCTTCCCTAGCCCCAGGTATGCCCATCCTTCCCAGTGTACATAGCTGACTTATAAGAATACGCATATTTGATTTGAATTTTTGGAGGGGAAAAAAGATAGAGAAAAGACATTCAAGAAGAAAAAACAAATGATGCCTTACAATAACACTGCCCTGTTCCATGTGTATTGATGCAGGGGTTTTCACGTACATGGAGAAGCCCATGAGGGGGAAAGGACATTGGAATATGGAAGGAAGTTCCAGGTTGGGATGGCAGACACTGTTGCTGCCCTTGTGCTTGACTCACAATAGGGTCTTGGTTTTAAAAATAAGTTCCTGTTCAGAGTTCTTCTGTTTAATTCTGAACCCCAAATGAGAGTCCAAAGAAAGGGACTACACAACATAGGTAAATAACTAATAAATCAGTGTGCATTTAGTTATTTTTATTTTTATTATTGCATTTATATTCCACCTTTTTTCCTCCAAGGAACCCCAAGACGGCATACATAATCATCCTCCTCTCCATTTTATCCTCACAGCAACAACCCTGTGAGGTAGGTTGGGCTGAGAGTCTGTGGCTGGCCCAAAGTCACCCAGTGGGTTTCCATGGCCGAGTGGGGACTAGAACTCGGATCTCCCAACTCCCAGTCCAACACTTTAGCCACTACACCACACTAGAATCCAGCTAGTGCATGCATTTAGTTGGTGGCTTTCTAACTCTTGGCTCTAGGGCTAAAACACTTTCAGTGAATGACATTTTAAAATGCCTTTATTATGTTTCAGCTTCTTCAAGGGATGTTGCCATGGGGGCTTACAAAACTTCAGAGAGATGTTTGTTGCTCTAGACCAATTTGAACTGGCCAACATTTGATGAGCAAAATAGATCACTATGAAAAGGATAAATGGTGCAGGGTGATGTTTGCAAGGATGCCTTTGAGCTAAGGGTTTTACAGTTGTTCACTGCAACCAACCCCTGTTGTGGATATGCTGGGTAGAGTGATTGCTTTCTATGGAGACACCAATTGTGAGGGTAACTCTAGGGATAAAAGATGAGAAATGAATCAAGTGAAAAGAGTCAGAGAAGGGCAGGAATGCAAAAGCAATTTTGCCTCCAACAATGCAGATCCATCTAAGGACGTGAAAATTGCAATGATTAGCAATGAAGATGGGACCAAGCCAAACAGAGAGATGACATTTTAATATAGTGGGTGACCTTGTCAGGAATAGATGGTGCACAGAGCATAATAATCTCAAATAGACATTAATCTAGAGAACCAATTTTGTTCTTTGTATGTCTGAAATAAATGAAAATATTTAGACAAGGCTAAGGAACTATAGAACTTCTAGTTAATAACATCTTTTCCCCGCCTGGACAAGTTTTGTCTTTGTAATTTAGCTACCCAGGATTATTTATTTTTATACAAACACAGCATCTAGCAACCACAATGCCTCTGCTTTTATCCATTATTACAAGGAAAGGGTGAAACCTACTAGAAGAGTTTTGTTTTCAATTCTGCATCTTGATTTTCAGCAGACAATTTGAATTTTGGCAGGTTCCACTGGCACGTCAGTGGATTTGATATTCCTAATCCCTTACTTTAAGTAAAGGCTGAGGTTGGGTTTGTTCATGCCTATTTCAGCTCTCTCTTCACTGAATGATTAGCTTCATAGTTTTAAGTCTTGACCATGCATTTCTTACATTAAAGAGTTGAGACTTGAGAATGAAAAGATGCCTTGACACAACTTGGTTTAAACTATTGTGAGAATATAATTGGTTGGTGCCAAAATATCTCAAGAGAATCTAGGAAATTATGAAAAAGTTGAAATAGGACAAAAGTGCAGATATCAAGAGAAAACATTCTTGCTTGTGGAAGTATGGCTTGTAAGTGGATTCACTGAAATCACAGCAGAGTTTGAAATGTCCAGGGGGCTGTCTATATGGTTTAAAAGCCCCATGGTTATACACCACAGCAGCCACCTCGCAGCCATCAAGGGGCTTTCCTGCGAAGCTACACATTGGAAAATAAAAGAAGGTGTGTGTCTTTCTATCAGTGCCATAGTGCCAAGTCTGCGAAACCTAGACCCTGAAAGCTGGCCATGCATATTAACATATCCTAGGGTCGTGTACTTCAAGGTAATTTGGTTTTTAAAACACCTTAATTAATTTTAATTAATTCAAATGTATCCATGTGCTTGAAGCCTGCAGTTACATCTTCAGTCACTAGTTGGCAAATTTCTCTAACCAGCACAGTTTTGCAGTTTGTACCATTTGAAGCAAGGGGAGATAAGTAGGCCAAGAGACAGAGTTATATGGCTTCTTCCTTCCCTCTACTGTGAAGCACCCTCCCTCAGGGCAATGGAGTGGACAGACCCTTCCCTCAGAGGGCTATAAAATGCACCAATGCTGGGGCCCATGCGTAGGGGTGCCAGTGGGCTTCCTTCCTATGCAGCTATCAGATGGAGTGGACACAGTGTGTCCAATAACTGCATAAGTTTGCTTGACATCTCCAATATATCAAAGAATGGGCTATTCCAACCTGTGTGAAGCTAGGTCTGTTCACTAGTAACTAATAATAAACAAATACAACTAAGTTAAATAATGAAAATTCTTCCAAGCAAAGTATCCCATTATCAAACCATTCTCACATTCATTGACTTGGCAGTTATCAAAAGCAGTTGAACAAGGCAAGGTATTGTTTCTATCCAGAGAGTAAAACTGAACACCCTTTTACACATTATCATTTGCACAAGTCATTCAGGAGCTGCAGCTATATTAGTTAATTTTGGGGGGCACATCCTTTCCTACAAAGACCTTCATACACAAAGCTTTAGACTATTTGGGGGATACTCAAGTACTTGTTCTTTAGTGAGATCATTTAGACTTGAGGTACACGTTTCTAAAACTTCGCGTCTGACTTAATGTCACTCCTGGGAAGTTGTGCTGTGTTTTCAATTACGTATAGGTAACGGTGTTCCCGTGCTCTGATGTGGGTAGATTTTGGATATGTGAAACAACTATCATTTCTAAGTAGAAAACACTTTCAAATGCTTCTATTACGATTTTGCCCATGTCAAATTGTATTTTTTGTAGACTGCTGAAATACATACTCAGTTGCATTGTGGCTACTGCATCAGAAATTGCTTATTGTCAGTTACAAGGCAAAGAAAAGTCACCTTGCAGCAAAAGTTCCCTTCTTTCAAAAAGTCTAATGGCCAGTATGTTAAAAGAGTACGATAACTCTGTCTCACCAAACCTGTAACTAGAGGAAATGCATTTAATTTGACCTAGATATTGCCAAAGTTAAGAGTGGAGTCCTTGACATTGGAACTTAAAAAACAAAACAAAAGCCAACCCCTTCCTTTAGCCCATCCCTGTTGATGTGGTCATATAAGGATTGTGGCCACAGCTAGATTATATAGTAGTATATTCTCTGGTTAGATTATTGCATGAAGATTTAGGGTGCAGTCCAATGCATGTTCAGACAGAAAAAATGTCCCACAACTCCCATGCTGGCTGGGACATACTGGGAGTTGTTGAAGGACTTTTTTCTGTCTAAACATGCATAGGATTGCACCCTTATATAAGCTCAACTATATATTTGCATAGATGTCTGTTGGACCATGCTGACGAATCCCTGGCTTGTGTGAAATGGCAGCTTGCAACGCATAGAGTTCTGCTGACTTTTGGCTGATGCAAATCCTATATACTAATAGTAGAGTCATTCTTTGAGTGCAAATCCTTATATAGCCAAAATGGCACCTTCCACGCATAAGCAGGAACTAACAGCAGACTTGGGGAAACCCCATCACTTTCTGAAGTACAAACAATATTTAAGGTAGGGGGACCCAAAGGCGAGCAGCCACAATGATTAATGTGAAGGATGGTGAATAGAATGGAGTATTCTGGAAGAGTTATGGCTGGCTGGCTGGGTTGGCTGGCTGGCTGGAACCCTGAACAGGAGACTCCACACTGCAATGTTTTGTTGCAGGTCTAACTTGTCCACCAAACTGTATATTTGCAGTAGAGTATAAAGCAGTTCAACTCTAAGTCTGGCAGCATGTTCAGATCTGGAAGCAGCAGGGCATTAAAATGACCGCCATATGTCTGGGGTTTCTCTGATCGGCCCTGTAATAATAGTATTATTTAATTTATTGATTGATGATGATGATGGTGATGTATATACACACATTTTTGCTCTTTTGATTGGGTCACAACAGCCTACTATGAAATCTGTTCTCATTTTGAGTAGCAATGGTCTCTCATTAAGTTTTCTACATCAAACAGATGAAAAGCAACTATCTGAACTATACCGGGTCCCTTTGACCAATAAATAGTTGCTGTCCATGTTCTTTGTACAGAACTACAAAACTAATTAGGTCTACACTTCTGATGGAGGAAGTGGCTGGAAGAACTAGATAGAGGAATATTGGATGTTTTCACCATTATTTTTTGCCCTGAAAGAAAAAATCAATGAGTCTTCCTATTTCTACTCCAGGAACACTGTGTGTCCCAGGGCTAAACGACACACTATGTTAAATGTGAAGCATGTAGGTGATCACAACCTCTTTTTTTAATTTTGGGTGGTGGTGGTGAATTAACCCTCCCAACTCAGCCACTTTTTTTCTTTCAATTTGTCTCCTCTGCCCCGTGCCAAAAAAAACCCCTCTTGACACCACACAGAAGAGGCTAATTGCTGTCTCTCTTTGTGATTCCCTGTTATGGTCTCTCTCCAACTGATCTCCACTGGGCGGGTAATTCTGCTATCAGTGGTGATTGGATCACTCAATCACTCCTGATGCAGAGATGGATCAGAATTGCCTGCCCTCAGAGGACCTTGTCCTTTCTGCTCCTGAGTGAGTCTTGGCTCTTGCCTTCTGACCCATCTGGAGACATGTACAGGTCAGTAACTCCTCTGAGGCCTGGGCCGGATCTACACTAGTCTTATAAGGTTGCTAGTGTCCCTTTCTAACGTGATTCTCTGTATCGTTTCTCTGTATCACAGGACACACTAGCGTGACTTACATTTCGCTGCAACGGAACTTCAGGGCACATGGTTCTATTGTTTCTGTTGTTCTCCCTCTTCTGTGAGAGCTGCTGGGTTTGCTCTGCCCACTGCCTGCCTCATTCCTAGCCGGAAGGGTAATAGTCATAAGCACACACAATCCCCCTCCCAAAACATCTTAACACAAGTCCTAGGTAGTTGCCTGAATGCGTAGGAGCTAGCCACTTTGTTGAAGCTAAGCAGAGCCAGGTCTGGTTAGAGTTTGGATAGGAGACCAAATTGAAAAGTTTTAGCAACAGCCCCATTTAAGCCCCACTGGTCATGAGTTTTGGACTTTGGACCCTTGTTAATTTTCCTGCACAGAGCTACAGCGATCCTTTGAGCGCTCCTCAGCTCCTTTGCAAAGCGGGAGGAAATGTTTTTTAAAAAAAGTCATAAAAAATCAACCGATGACCCAATTTGATTCAAATTTGGTATTTGAATTACTGTGCCAATTTTGGTGTCTTTATCTATAAAGTTTACACAGATGTAAGCATTTGTTTAAAATCCTGCTCCTGTGCCCACAGCAGCAGCTGGGGCGAATCTTTTGCAAAAGGAGCACAATTAACGCTGGATGCATGGGAGTACTTCACAATAAAAGCAGATTCTAAGGTGGAAAACTTCTGAGTCCTTTGCATGCAATTGTCAGTGATTGCACAGTATAAGGCTGCTGTGATTTATCTGCTGTAGCAGATAAGGTAGCAAATGGGGCAAAGGAAGGAGAACAGGAAGTGGGCGGAGCAAACCCAGCAGCTCTGAGAAAGGGAGAGGAAAATTACCGGTAGAACGAGGCACATGGATCTGTAGCCACGCTGGAACTAAGAAATAGAACCTGTAAGTACAACTCATTTACAACGTTGGAGACCCAGGGTCACGTGATGCTGTGCGTCACAGTAACCCATTTAAAACGTTAGAATAACATCAGTGTTGATTCCCACCAGGTAATGTCTACTGTTATACATTCCTACACCTGAAAAATATAAAAAATGTGCATCCTCCAGCTTTAATTTAGGAAAAAAAAATGTGCCTCCTCTTTATGTTGCTGTATCTTCTTAGATCATTAGAATGCTTTCAATAAATCTTTAGAATTAGTCATGTAGGAAGTCTTGAAGACAAGGGAAATTTCCAGGCTTTTAGAAACATCCTTTAGCTTGGAATGTGCTGCTTGTAAATGTTGATGCTGTGACCCAATGAAGCAGGAAAGAGCCCTTAACACACACACACACACTTTAATCAAATGTGCCTTTTCATTACACACGTGGGGGAAAACATAAACTGATTTAAGGATCATTTGTGAAAAGAGCCTGAGCTTTCAGTCAGCTAAATAGTTGCACTGAAAATTCCAGGCGCATCGAAAATACATTTTAAAATTCCCAAAATGCACATGACTTGTAAATGAAACCCATTTAATTATGGAAAATCATTGGAAAGAATAAACACAGATGGGGAGATGACTTTATCATAAAATGGCTTTGTGAGCATGACTGCTTTGCATGGATTAACAAATTTAGAACCGGAAATGAGTCCTTCACTCACGCTTCTTAAAAAAACGCCTGTTAGCCTAATTTTTCGATGAATGCTACAACTGGATGATGAGATGTGGTAGTATCAGCACATTCTTTGGCACTCAGATCTATTAGCAATAATTTTGCAAGCAAGGTATTAATCAAATATGTGGCTAATTTTGAATGGTCTCACCAGTTTTGCTTTTTATTTATTTTTAACCATGCAACCAGCTTTAACTTCAGTGTCAGTGCTAAGAAGTGGGTAGCTTACAGTGTCAGTTTAAATGAAATGTATAAGTTGTTAAAGGCTATTTGTCAAATGAACAATAATGTTGAACCTAGTAAGTTAATGCAGGCAAATGAGCAGAGTGTGGTTTTTCCTCCTTTGCGGAAGAGGGAGCAGTCCCAGGCTCAGCGAGGATTGCATTCAGTCAGCCTTCTACCACCTGGTGCCCTCCAGATATGTTGAAGCACAGCTCCCTTCAACCCAACCCAGCATGACTGGGGATAATGGGAGTTGTAGTCCAACACATCTGGAGGGCAGCAGATTGGGGAAGGCTGCACTAAGATCACTGCCTCCCTCCCCTGAGATGGAAGCCAATGATGCAAGTCACATTCTGCAAGGCCCAAACTGATGGAGTAGACCTGTAGCTAGCAAGCTAAAGCCAGGGTTATAGGGGCTAAGCAGAAAGGCTATGTGAACCACCAACAGTTCCAATTTTGCTTGTTCCTGCCAGGGGTTTTACTGGTCAGAGAATGGTAGGATTGAATATGTACCTCCTTCCACCAAACAAGGGCACTAATCTGAACCCAAAGGAACTCTCCCTCTATCAGGGGTAGGCAGTATGGTGCCTGTGGGTTCATTGTTCCCTCAGACACATTTGTTGGTACCTGCCAAGGCGCCCTAAACACTTCCACTTTAAAATAATAAAAAAATGCATTTTCTTACTGGCAGTTGTACAGTTGTACTTCCCCTTCTTTAAAGCGTTCAGGACTGTGTATGTTGTTTAAATTCTGGGCCAGGTTAGGCTCAGAGTGTCACCAGGTGAGTTTCATATCTGATCAGAGTTTTGCTCTTATTTGCATTGCCACAACAAAAGGATGTAGTACTCTTACTTTCCCTAAGTTTTGAGTCAATATAGCAGGGGTGGGGAACCTCGGGCCTGGGGTCCAAATCCCACCCACCTGGGGTTCCAATCAGTCCCTCCAGGTTTCCCCAGCTCACCGTGCCCCATAGCCTCGCCTCCTTTTCACTAGCCAATGATGAGTTGGACCATTTCTTGGCTGTTCAGTTTTTTCTCTAATCTTAAAGGTTGAATGCCTCTCCTAACCAGTGGCGTGTGTGGAGCCAGGGCTCATAGGGAAGGAGCGTTGGCACATTTTGACCATCAGGGATGCTGAAGTCATCTACCGCCACCATCACTCAGACCTCCATGTTCCCTCTGAGCTTAGCTGTCATCCTCACAGTAGCTGGGTAGAAATGAATTATCCTAGCAACCTTATATTGTACTCTGTTGTCATGCAAAGTATTTTAGGGTAGCTTGAAAGGGCAATTCAGAGCCATTCGATTTACAAAAGACCTCCTTCTGGTAGAGGTGAAACCTTCTAGAACTGGTTTGTTGATATGGATCAACACTTCTGCCTGAATGTTTGGAATCTCCTTTGGGGAACTGGCTATAAGGACTTCCCGAACACTCAGGTCCTCTGGGAAGAATCTACTTCAGTCTGCCAATATTAGGCTGACAGGTATTACCCAGAGGACCTTCTCTTCTGCTGCTCCCAGACTGTGGAATGGCCTGCCAGAGAAGACTCATCAACCTAATAAGTCCTTTAGCATTTAAGAAAGCTATAAAGACTGATCTATTCCGGCAGGCCTATCCAGCAGAATTTTAGGATGTTTTTAGGATGTTTCAATAATGTATACTATGTTTTTAATTCAGTTTTATGTATGTTATACTTATTGTTGTTCCTCCAAATGGAGAGGTGGGTAAGAAATAAATTTATTATTATTATTATTATTATTATTATTATTATTAGTGTGTGCACTTCAAAATGTGTCACTGCCTTACTGCTTCTAAGGCTTAATTACTGGCAGTAGGATCTTTAAGCTACAATAGGCTGGTACTTTGTGCCCTGCTCACCCACTATTGGAATGACCCCCACCCCCACCCAAGAGCTTCTCCAAAATTCAGTCTGGCCATTGAGCTGAACGTGGCCCCTCATTCCTACAGTAGAGGCACCTAACTCATCCAGCTTCCCTCTCTCCTCATCCTTCACTAAGGAGTGGAATTCAGGCAGGGCCTTTTGGGTAGGGGCCTCAACTAGGGCCTTGACAGGCTGCACGGGGAAGCCTGGTAAATTTAACCTAGCCACCACTGACATATAGGATGTCATTCTATAATGGGAAAGGCCATTTGCTAAAATTCCCTCCTTCTGGAGCTTGGTGGAGGAATTTTCCCAGGAAGAGTAGGTAGCTAGTGCTGACCTGTTCCACTTTCCTCTCCCTGTTCTCCCCCCCTCCACTCACAAAATTGTATGGTGTGCAAATTAATGAGTTAATATATAGCCGTTCCAGCAAGAAACAGGGTCCAACTTGCAAATAGGAAAATGGACAGATTATTCCCAGGTCAACAATAATTTATTTATTTATTTAGAATATTTATATACCGCTCCTCATTGAAAAAATTTCGGAGCGGTGTACAAGGTAAAATGAAAATAAAAACAGAATAAAACAGTTAAAACAAAATTTAAAAAGAAGCAAAACAACAACAACACAGAAATCCAAGGCTGCGTGTTAAAGAAAGGCTTCTTGGAATAAAGATGTTTTCAGGAGGCGCCGAAAGGAGTACAAGGTTGGAGCCTGTCTGACCTCCAGAGGCAGGGAATTCCACAGGAGGGGCGCCACCACGCTGAAGGCTCTTCCCCTGGTGGAAGAGTGGTTTATAAGTTCATAGGCTAATTTAATAGTCTGAAAAAACCCAAGCAGATATTCTCTGCGGAGATGCTTGGAGTCCCTTTTGTTTGACCTATAACAAACAAAAAATCTTAGGGATCTCTGGAGAGTCACTGTTCGGGCCCAGCGTATGTAGTGTTGACTCAAGAAGAGTTGTCGGCGCAAGGAAAAAGCTTGGCAGAGTAAAATCCTGTCCATGGTGAAAGGAGAAACAACCTTTGGAAAAAAGCTGGGTCCGGTCTAAGGACCACTTTAAAGACCAATTTACCTCAAATGATTCACCTAGTTAGCACAATTATCAACCAGCATGAAACAGGTCATATGCATTCATATACATTCACGCGCTGATTGCATGTACATAAAATGAGTGTTTGATTACCTCTAAAAATCATGCCTACTTATTTTGTAACTGAAAGGTGAGCTACCATTCTCAATATTTCTACTAAGCTAATAGTACGCTGAATATGCAGACATCGGAGGAAAATATTGGAAAATGCAGTTTGCCCCTTCATCATGGGAACAGCTGTGAATGTGTCCCTATGCAGTTTGTAAATATGTACCTATGTTAAATTGGGGCCCAAAGCGAAGATCTCTGCACAAGTCACATGCAAGAATTCTCCATATGCTCTGCTTTTTGGCTGTTTTTTAGCCTCGAGGGTAAAAAACCTGCTTACAGGTAGAGATACACACCCACTCCCCCCTCCACACACACACACACATCTGGGAAACGAAATCCTGCTCTTGTTGACTGGTCTTTCCTTGCTTGTTCCACCTAGGAAAACCCTGCCTTCCAGTATGGCTTCTCTTGCCAGCACTAGTGCTAACAAGGGAAATCCTGCCGTCATCTCTCAACTTTGGATAGGTCCCCTATTGCTCCACTCCTGCTGAAGATAATGGTAGTTGTCAGTAGGGGTCAGTATTCATGACTTTTTTTCGGAATTAAATACCTGAAATTACAATAGGTTTTCATTGGGATTTATAGAACGAGTAGTGATAAATCTGTCTCCTGCCCCTATTGAGCTACTGTATTGTCCTTGTTTTGTGATGCTTCCCTTTGGGTGTTTTCTGTTATGCCCAGCTGTTGAAAAGATGGTTAGTGCTGGTTGGGGTCAAAGGTTGAGAAGGGTTAGGGTTAAGCTGAAAAGATTTGACAGACATTGATTTAACCCAGAATTGTTGTTTTAAATGGATATTGTCTGTTTTTGTTTGTATTTTATGCTTTTTATGTGCATATTTCTTTTTAATGTTCACTGTTTCTAACTTTTGTAAACCGCCTAGAGAGCTTTGGCTCGCTGTGGTGCGGTATATAAATGTAATAAATAATTAGGGTGACCCTATGGAAAGGAGGACAGGGCTCCTGTATCTTTAACAGTTGTATTGAAAAGGGAATTTCAGCAGGTGTCGTTTGTATATATGGGGAACCTGGTGAAATTCCTCTTCATCACAACAGTTAAAACTGCAGGTGCCCTTCCCGCTTTTAAATCTGGTCGCTCTTGAATAGCTCCTGCACCTTTAACTGTGGTGATGAAGAGGGAATTTCACCAGGTTCTCCATATATACAAATGACACCTGCTGAAATTCCCTTTTCTATGCAGCTGTTAAAGATACAGGAGCCGTCTCCTCCTTTTCATATGGTCACCCTAAAATAATAATAATAATAATAATATTAATATTAATAATAACAATAATAATACCACCCATTTTTCTAGCAAATTATTATTAGACCTGCCAGGTGTTAAAAGGAAAAGAGTTCCCACTGGATCAGGAGGGCTGAGTATGAAAAATTAAAAGTCACTAACGAAAGTGATTCGATACTAGTACATTCACTAGTATTCTACAGGCTGCATATTCTAAAAATTAAAATATTATGTTTTTGACATTGCAACAGCAGTGGATAGAATACCCGCCCCCCGCACACATGCACACACACACACTGTCTTTTTACCTTTGTATAATGCCAGAGATATTTAGACTGCAGGAAGTCTCCATGGCAACCCCTTGATGCTACCTTTTGTTCAGCTGATAATCTGCCCAGTCACATGATCAGCATGTAGATGAGGTGGAGCACAGTGGCAGGCCGGTTTATTGTCCTAATTAAGAGAATCTGGGAAGGGCTACTGGATGAGGCTTCTTTTATATTATAGGATTGGACCCTTGATCTCCCTTGTGTATTTATTTTTCAAATGTCTGTAGTGCTGGATCCCAGTAGAATTTAGAGCCTGCTCCATGCTTACTAGTTTTGGCAATGTGATAAATGACAGTATACCTCCTCCTGCATCAACCTTCCAGAGTTTTAAGATCATTGTAGAAGATATTTCCCCAAGTTCCCCTGCCTTCTGAAGGGATGACTGTGGAGAAAGGGCCTTCTCTGAGTTGACACCCCAGTTGTTGAATGCTCTCCCCAGAGAGGCTTGTCTGGAAACCACCAAACATTAACTAGTTCAGGGAGGCAGGCAGGAAACACCTGGCAATGTAGGTAAGAAAGTGGACTACCCAAGGAACCCCAGAGGCATAGATTTGGCACTCAGTCCTGATATCCTCTGGTAAATTGGAGGAAATTAGTCATTTGGGAAAGACACAGGTTTCCCCATCTTGCTTTCTGCCCTGATTTTCTTTCTTGGTCACTAGATTTGGTTGCCAGCAAAATTCGCAAAACACAGAACTCAAATTGAGTAAACATGAAGGTTTGGTGGTGAGGCTGGGCGGTAAAGCATCAGTTTCTGCAGCTGAAACTCTCCCCACGGCCTGAGTTCGATCCCAGCAGAAGCTGGTTTCAGGCAGCCTTCCATCCTCCCAAGGTCGGTAAAATGAGTACCCAGTTAGCTGGGGGAAAGGGAATAACGGCCGGGGAAGGCAACGGCAAACCACCCCGCTATAAGGCCTGCTAAGGAAACATCAGCGAAAGCTGGTGTCCCTTCAAGAGTCAGTAATGGCTCAGTGCTTGCACGAGAGGTTCCTTTCCTTTCAAACATGAAGGTTTGGTGGTGAGGCTGAGATCTCTGCTCTTATTTTCTCCTAAATACATTTTGGTTGGGGTTCAAAGGAGTTGGCCTTCCCTTAGGCTTTGAATCTAATCATACTTCATTCAGAACATATACAGTCTAGTAAAACCGAATGACTTTAATGTCCAATATCTGTGAATGGTTGTGCTGTTTGGTGGAAGTATTGGCGTTACAAGTCTTGTATTGGATATTAATCCTGTTACTAGTCAGTAAATCATTAGAATTGTAATGGAGTCTTGGTGTGCACAAATGTGATTTATTCAGCACTTATTAGTCTTGTAAGTACGGTTTGAATACAAATGACAGAGTGAGCTAAAAGAAACGGGTATGTTTGATAACAGTTACGAAAGCACTGACAAATATATCTGCCGTTTGAGTTTGGTCAGATGAGATTTCATTTCAGTGAGGAGTTACATTTGGATTAGAAAATGGTTAAGAGCACAATCATTATTTTGGAATGCATATTAATGGGGCGGCAGCAGGTGGAACTCCTTAGCAACCCACAAGCAGGAAGAACAACATGAAAAAAGCAAGAGCCTGCAAAAATAATAATCACAGAGTTAATAGTATAGATGAAGAGCAATGGGGAGGGGGGGGTGCGCGCGTGGGAGGAAGGGAAATTCTAAGATAATGTTGATCCAGACTGCTCTTATAATGTCTTACTGTGCCTCTGGGCTTTTTGAAAAAGTGATTATCTTATTCTCTCTTGCAATAGTATCTTGGCAAAAGGAAGCTAATTCTGACTGGGGGCCTCTCATGATTGTGCAAGATAAATATATTATTAATAATAGGTGATCACCCTTAAACTGATATTAGGGCAGTAAAGCAGTACCAGTTTTTATTTTCACATCTGCATAGCAAATATCAGCATTTAATTTCTAAGATGATAGTTTTCATCCTTTCCTTGCCCGCCACAATACCAGGTATTCAAGGACAGAGTGTTTTTACTCAAGGGGGTGGGGAGAGAGATCTCTCTGCACATGCTCAATGTCTCTTGGTGTTTCAGGGTTGAGTCTGGCACTGAATATAAATTCTGGGATTTGGCATGGTGTGAAATTAAGCCCATAGCATGTCCCAGTGGGTCTGGATAGGCAAAGCTGTTGGAACCCCACTGGCTGGCATAGGCTTAATTGCCCAGGTTTCCTAGAAGGCTTAGGCAACTATAGGCCAAGCAAATTAGTTTTATGGTCAGTGAGCACATTTTCTTAATTCAGGCTTCAGTTCTGTGCAGGGTTAGGCATGTCTAACCCCATTGATTTCATGGACATGCCTAATTTTGCATAGGATTGGGTTTCACGTCTCATCGGTATTGTCTGGATGTCACGGACGTTCCAATGGCAGCTTGCAGGTCAAGATTATTTGAGTGGTTTTGGCGTTTCCATTTTTTCTTTTTTAAAAAAATAGGAACAGCAAGACAGATGGCACTTGCTGCTTCTGGTATGTGTTCTTTGCAACTTCAAAGCTTCAGAAAGGGAACTGAAAGATTGAGATTAATGGATTGTTCACACATTAAGCCAGAGAGTTCATGGTAAGGAAATTTGTGGGTATTTGCCTCAATTTGTTTTTGGAGTGCATACGCTTAGCAAGTCCTTCTGTGTGAAACTATTACCTCTTGCAAACACTGACATGCTGCCATTTATGAAAGATAGCATTCTTCAAGTGGCAAATGGCATTCTGAGTATTATACCTGCTTACTTTGAAAAATGTAATCTTAAACATAGAAGTAAGTTCCACTAATTTCAAGAATTGCCTCTTTCCAGATGCGCCTGACTAAGAACTCCATCCAACTTCTGAGGCTCTTCTCCAAGCGCCTTCTCTGTGTGGTGGATGGGCATGAGAGATAGGGCCTTTTCGTTCACGGCTCCAGAGTTCGGGACAGTCTTTCTAGAGAGGCATGCCTGGCCCTATCACTTTTAGATGGGGAGCATTTTTTATTTATTTTTTAAAGCTGGCTTTTCTGGGATATTTGTTTTTTAGGATGTTTCTGCTGCTACTACTTTTAAATTATTGCTCTTGAGTGCTTTTGGGGTTAGATTTCCATTGTTATTGCTTCAACATTTTTAAGCCACCATGAATTATATTTTGGAAAGGTGGGAAAAAAATTCCAGAAACAGATAAATAAATGTATTGGATCATCACTAAAACAAAAAAAAGTGTCCACTTTTGCTGTGGATGGAAATGACTTAAAAGTAAATATACCTCATATCAGACAAAGCGTCCTCAATACAGTGAACATTTACTGTGCTTGCATGCAGAAGATCCCAGGTTTAGTTTGTCTCTAAATGAGTGAATTACTGGCCATTTGTGGAAGTTTGCGGGTCCACTACATGATGTCATCAACCTCCAAGACGTCTGCCACACCTTCCCCCCTGATAATCTCATTCTAACCCTCCCCATTGATATCCTGATTTTTCTGAAATATCGCAGAATTTCCTAATATGCGCAGCTGAAGTTGCATTACAAAGCACCCACTAGAGGGTGCTGTCCCATTCAAGTGTGTGATCACTGAGAGGAGGGGAAGTTTTCCATTTCAGACCACTTGGTCAGCAATTCAAACCATGTGGTTGTCCCTCTCTGCCTGTGTAATGCAGCCCATTACAATCACACAAAAGAAGCAGGAAGCAAAAAGCCCCAGTAAGGCAACACGATTTCTACTTAATGTAGAGACACCCTCAGTCTCTGGCATTTCTAGGTAGGGCAAGAAAGAAATCCTGCCTGAAACCTTGGAAAGCCACTGCAAGATAGTATTGACAATACTGTCTTAGATGGACCAATGGTCTGACTCAGTTTAAGGCAACTTCTTATGTTCCTATGACCCATGGAAACCAATGAATATGACATGATTGACTAAAGTCCCACTAATTGCAGTGGAACTTCAGTTCAACAAACTTTCTTAGATCCAGGCTGGTATGTTTGCCCAGATGTATCCCATTTATGAAACCATATAAAAGGAGTTTACCACAAGGTAGGAGTGGTATTTTCAAGTCTGTGATGTTTACCAGCTGTTAAGAGCTTAGTTTATATGGTCATGGTCCACAAACCTTGGGTCCTGTGAAAGTCCTGTTGACATAAATATGATTTCATAGGAACAAGCATTTGATGCTTTATTTGGAATGAATATAATTCATTAATCCTTGTTATTAAAAACTTTCATAGAAAAATGCAATATAAACCGTATATGTGGAAAATGCCATCTTTTGTGCATTTCCAAAATATTTATATCTCTTCCACCCTCATCACTCTATCCTTTCATCATTGAATAGAGTAAGGCAAATAGAGAAAGATGGAGGAGGGTTAGAGGAGTTTAGAGGGGGGGAATGCATGTGCGTCAAAGTTAGTAAATTGGGTTAATTGGTGAACACGTTTAAAAACAGTTGCCAAATAGAATCAAAATTCTCCAATGTTTCTCTTCCATTGTAAAATGTTCTTTCCTCATTGGCCAGATCCAGAAGACCTAAATTCCCTGCTCAACAGAAGGAAAGTATTTGAACTTCCAGAATTCTGATCTCCTACAAAGAGTAATATTTTCTGCAGACTGCATATTCATTGAAATGTTTATAATGAAACAATGTAATGCTTAATATTTATATAGCAGATTGCCCAGGTATTCAAAGAACGTATATTATCTCAGTAATCTGTACTTCACATATATTATCTCAGTAATCCATACAACATCTTTGTAAGGTAGGTCAATGTTGGTATCTTCATCTTACACATGAAGATCAAAATAGAGATGGTGACTTGCCTAAGACCATCCCCATCACATTATGACAGAGATTACATTTCAAACAGGGGTTTCCTGGCCCACAGCTCAGGCTCTTAAATACTATACTACACTAACTCACACTGTGATCATTTGCTAAGCTTTCAAACATGGGAAGTTTCAGTGGTAACTCTGAAACTCCAGAGGTAACTCTGAAGCTTTCGGTTCTTGGTGTTAAAATGTGAACAATGCCAAAGTGATATACAGCCAAATGCTATACATATTTATTCAGAAGTAAGACTCATTAAGTTCAATGGCTAAGTTCCAAAGTAAAGTTTTGAACTGTAAGTTTCCTGGGCAATGGTCTGGGAGCCGTCAAACACGTTCTTTGTAAAGGACTACATACATAAGGTGGTACTACATAAATAACAGTGTGCATTAGGATTGCAGCTGTAGAATTAAAGATCCCAGAGGAAATTTGTGCTGGGGAAGCAGGTGTAGCATGAAACCCATCATACCAGTATATGAACAGATGATGGTTCCATTAGGAAACATTGCTCTTACACAGGATTGTATCTCCTATCTCCAAAATGTCTGTCATATAAGCAGTTCTTCATGCCAGATGGCTGATTTTAAGCACACACACACACGTACACACAGAGAGAAATATCACTTGGATAAAGATAAATAAATATTGTGTGATGTTCAGCAGCTGTCCAGCTTTGCCCCAGATGGTGTTGTTCTGCCCTGTTCTCTATGCATGCCTACTCAGTAGCAAGTCCTGTCAAGTTCAGTGAGATTTACTCCCAGGTGGAAGGATTGCAGCCTTAGTTTCCCACTTTCGCCACCATATCAGCCACCACCACCTTAATTGGGTCTGCTCTTGCCACATGGCACTGGGCCCTCACTACTTAACCCTCAGTGCGCACTGAGTATCACCTGTGTTCTTGAGTTCAAGGCTGACCTATTTTGCATCGTGGAATGTTGTGTCCTTAAAACCAAACCAAACAAAGAAAACTGGCTTATCATGAGTTCTGGTAATCATGAATTTATCATTCGCTTTCCTTTGAACTCCACGGATGGCAAAATACAGGGCTGTTCCATGCCAGCTAGCTGGCCGGCCGCCTTCTTTCTGCAGATGCTCAGAGGCAAGTCTATCCCTTGCACTTGCCCTGTGTGACCTGAGCCCTCTGGTTTGCCTTCAGATCACTTCTGCTGTGGTTGAACGCCTTACGTAAGATAAGGAGCATTTGTCAGCTACGGTGGTACGTAGCTGCAGGCACATTATGCACAAAGAGAGGGAGGGAGGGAGGGAGGGAGACAGAATGTGAGTGGAAGGTTTCTCTGGCAGCCGGTGCTCCACATTGCTGGGTGAGGAGGAGTTCCAGGGAGGCAGGTCGGCTGCTGCCACCGCCGCCTGAGCTTCTGTGAGGGGAGCCGCAGCTCGGTTTGACATGGTTTCATCTCTGTGGGATACTTGAAGAATAAAAAGAGATACAAAGTTGGAGAAAGAGGATTGGCATGAGGAAGAAACCAAAATGGAAGGGCTTCTATCTCCAATGAGAACCAAGGTAAGGTGGCAGATTTCAGCGCGTTTTCTCTTAAGCTGCCTTTTAAGTGCTGGGAAAAAGAAGTGTGGGTGGAGGAGACACCTCCCCGAATAGTCAGACTTTTTGTCTATTCTGAGCTGCACTTGGGATTTAGAAGAGGACAATCAGTCAGAAGTCCCTCATTTTTCTCTCCCTCTGCTTCAGAGGGGTTTCTTTGTGAAGGATTCCCTCCTCAGACTGTCATACTTTTAATTTGTATTTCCAGGCTGAGAGCTCCTTTCTCATTGTGTTATGTGTGTGTGAAGGGGAGGGAGCGGAGCGCGCACCCAGGGAGCTGTTCAGCTGAAGGAGTACCTGCATGTCAGGGTTTTTTGTTTAGCATTATGTGTGGAGGGACTGGCCTTGTTTTTTGCAGACAACAAATTGCAAAGGGGCAAAGGATTCGCACAGATTTTGTTTACCTTTGCTGCAGAAGCATTTTGTGTAGAATTTGCTCCGGGAGACTGTCAAAGGGTACCAGAGAGCGTGCTGGAGGCATGGCTTTATTCATCCTTTGAATGCAATGCTAACAAACTACTCACTGCTTTTTCATGCAGTTTTAAGACAGGCAGGCAGAAAGAAAGACAGAAAGCTAGAGAAGCAAAGTTAGCGATCATTTCGATTTTTGCATTTATAATTCTCGTTTGCATTTTCTTGCAAAGAGGTGACTGTGGCGACGGTGGAGTAGTCGTGTTAACATCCGTCTTACAAAGTTTGAGATGAGTGACTGATAGAAATAAAGCCATTTCTGCTACTTTATTGTTGTGAACAGCCCAATGAGCTTCATCTGTTGGACGGTATAGAAACGTAATAAATAAATAAATAAATAAAATCGCATTTTCATTCACAAGACTTTTTTGTACTGCTGACTGTGTTGCCTCTTGCAGGAACTGTTCTTTTATATATAGGTGATTTGTGGCTGAGATATGATGGTCAAAACCTACAAAATGAGTTTATGGTAGTAGTAGGACTTGAATCTAAGCTTCAAAGTTGATTAGAGAGAGAGAGAGAGAATGCTCACTATATAACCTCTTATGAAGCTGATTGGTGGGAGATTCAGGACAGATAAAAGGAGGTACTTCTTCACATAGTGCATAGTTAAACTATGGAATTTACTACCACAAGATGTGGTGATGGATGGCTTTAAAATAAATTCCTGGAGGAGAAGGGTATGTGATACCTCCAGTATCAGCGGCGGTACGTCTATATACACCAGTTGCTGGGGAACATGGGTGTGAGGGTGCTATTGTACCTGGTCGACAGCTGGTTGGACACTGTGTGAACAGAGTGCTGTACTAGATTTACCCTTGGTCTGATCCAGCATGGCTCTTCTTATGTCCTTAACCTAGCTTCTGTGCCTTTGTCACACTGTAGCATGACCAAGGAACAGCAACCAGGGTGGGGCTTTGAAGAGAGGAGCCAGCTTGATTCCCAGTGTTACCAGTTGAGCTCTGTGGGGCCGTAACATGGGATGCAGGTGTGGCAGACAAAACTTGTTCCCGACACTGTGCCAGGTGATCCTGACATATACTCGTCATCCCACTTTATCATAATGATAGGTGTCGTGCTAGTGCTTACACAGTGAAGGCAGTTTTGTTTTCATAGTCGATGCTTACTCTGTTTTGACTCACCATGTTTACTAATTTAGTGCACTCATCTTGTTAGGGTCAGCCACGTGGTGCCTGGTCTCAGAAACTGGGCAAGTGTGGTGGCAAGGCAGTGAACCACATGTTCGATCCATTCATAATGCTTGATCCTTCATAGGTCTCCATAGTCTTTAGACATCAAAGAAAGAAACCATGTCTCAATTTAAGATCCATTTATTTAGCAAAGCATTTTGTTAAACAGCCCCCATCTCCCTTCACCTAATCCTCCAAAGCCTCTCTCCCACCTCCCCTGCTCTTTCTTCAGTTCCTGACACCCTCACCAGATTTATCTGTTTAAATCAGGGTTGCAGAGCCCCAGGCTTGGGGTCCCAATCCAGCCCCCTGGGATTCCCCAGAAGACCCAACCTCTTCTTCTAGCCCCACCCCTCATCCACCAACCTCCAATCATTGGGTGGTTTCCTGGCTTTTGTGCAGTTTCCCCCCAATTCTAAAAGGTTGAAATGTGTCTCCTAAGTCTTTAGTGACCAGCAGTAAGAGCTTTGTTCTAAAATATGCTGGGGTGGGGTGGGGTATTGGCCCTGCCCCTTTTGCCCCATGCACCACTGAAATGTGACCCTGAGAGCTGTTACAAAATGGAATTTGCCCCCAAGGCTGAAAGACCCCTGGCTTAAAGCTTTGGTCTTCAACTGGTGTGTTCTTGCTACGAGTGAATCATAACCTTATCTACGGTGGGGAATCGCAAACATCTTTTCGAGAGAGAAGGAGAAAAAGAGGGGAGGACAGAGGGGAGGATATTGCCCTATGGCTAGACGGGGCGATATCCCGGGGGTCACCGTGGGATCTTCCCTGTGTGTCCACATGATACACAGGGGATCCCGGGAGCAGGGAGGGATGATTCCTTCCTTTCCCTGGGATATCGCCCTACCCTTCTATCCCGGTTTCCCCCATGGTGTCGGGATGATCCTGAGACCGCGGGAGGTGTGGCCCGCCATCCCGGTTTGTCCCGGCTCCTCACGAGTAAACACGAAGAGCCAGGAACTGGGCACAGGGTATGGAGCTCTTCAGGAGCTCTGTGCCCATCAGGGTTGGGGTGGGGGGAGCGCGAGGGTATTTTTTTTAAAAAAAATAGTTTCGTTTGAGCGCTCGAGTGCTCATTTTCCTTAAAAACAACAACAAAATGGCGGCCGCGACATCCTCTGTCTTCCCAGGACATCACGCGCCACGTGTAGACTGAGGGGGAGGATCTCACAATCATCATATCGCAAGATCATCCCCCTCCACCCCCCTTGTCTAGCCATGCCTATAGATAGATGTGGAAAAGATAGAAGTAATGCATACAGTTACAAATGAATTTGGATCTAACGTTGCTGGTTACGGGGTTAGTTAGATGAGTGTAAAATGGCTGAAGGCCAGTGGTTGTTCATACATAGAAGCAGCTGTGAGTTGGGATCCTTTCATTTCGCTTTAGCGTCTATCTGGCACACAAAGTTAAATTCCTAAGAAAAAAGGAGATGCGGGGGCAGAGGTCCATCTGGAAACTACATTGAATGCCCTTCTAATCTTTGTTGTGTGGAGTTACTCTGTTGTAGCTATTCAGGGGTGAGGGAAATGCTCTCTGCACATGCACCACGGTACTTGAACAGTTCCTATTTCGTTTATTCTGAGACTATTTTCTGGCCTTGGAAAATAGGCACCAGGACTGATCATTTGCACAAATTAAGCCTTCTGTGGCATGTACAGTACACGTCGTGTTATCTGTACAGCACCATGTACATTGATGGTGCTATATAAATAAATAAATAATAATAATAATAATAATAATAATAATAATAATAATAGTAGTAGTAGTAGTTACATTTATAAAGTACTGCATGTCAGCACTGCTGGCATTAAATAAATGTTAATGATAAGATGCAACAGCATAAGGACAGCAATAAAAGAGATAATACCGCAAGCTATTCATATAGCCCGTGCAACCATGAATATATTTTTTTTTCTGAGTGGGTGATTATACCAAACACTTATGTTAATACAGCCTCCCCCTGCCCCACTAAAAAAGAAGGAACAAGGCAAGCACAGCAGTGAATTGTTCCCTTAAAGGCAACTCTAAAAACTAAGATCTGCACCCTTTAATGTTCTTCTGCCTTTTGCAAGTTGGAGCCAAGAAGCCCACTCGTTTCACACGTCATGTATGAACGCCATTTCATTAAAAAAGCATTAGTGCAACAGCATAATCTAACTATTGAGTCAGGTTGTCCTTAAAAACTGGCTTTGGTTTTGTTAACTGTTGTATAAAGCTTGTGACTAAAATAAATTGATTGCTTTCCTTTTGTTTCACTAGTATGTTCTTTTCACTTTTCATTAACAGACAGTTGTGCCACCGGGGACATTTTTATAAAGCTGAACTTGATGTAGTAGTCTTGGTTGAGGAATTGACATCTATTATGGAACAGGGAGGAGATGGGACAATTATTTCTTGTGATAGTATTTTAATAGGTTATTTCCCGCCCTCCTACAATACTGGCTGTATATTTTTAAAATTGCCAGTATTCTCAATTTGCTGCTCTCACTGGACAAAATTATAATAGCGTGGGTGATATTTCCATGGTGTGCTCATTTATCCATTTCCTCAAAATGGTTGCCTGAGGCAAACTAGTATGATACTGATTTGCCATCTGGTTAACAGCAGAATTACTATTTGCTGTAAGTATAATATTGAGACTTGGGGTATCATTTAATAATAAATATACTTTGAACCACAAAAAAGGAGAGTTAAGTGGAATAGAAACCAATACTAGTGGGCAGACATTATGGTATGGTATATTGCCCAAGGTAAACGATCATAATTGTGGCACTTAATGATATTTCTTCGGCTCATAATCTACATGACACACCCAAAGTTCTTTATTGGAATTTGAGTGTATGTTGATGGGTACATAAGAACTGATGGAATCAGACCATGGCAGGGATCCAAAGAGTTATTTTAGGTGTATCCGAGAGCTTGCATTTTGCTTTGGTTTTTTGAAGAGCACACGTGCCTACACGCATTCCCCATGCCATATCACAAACATCTTTTGAAACTCCACTGAAAGCTCATTCAAGAGTGTTAGCGGGAGGTCACTGGACTGTCCAACGGCTCCTTGGCCCTCAAAAGCACCGCCACCATCATTCTTTGCATGGAACATCTAAAATGGTTAGAGCAGCCTTCCCCAAACCAGTGCCCTCCAGATGTGTTGGACTGCAACTCCCATCATTTCAAGACAGCATGGCACCAGGTTGGGGAAGGGATGAGATAATTGTCAGCTTGCATGCCCTGCTTTATCCCTGTTAAGGGAATCCACTGAGAGCCCTGTCCTCCCTGAGAACCATCCACTGCTTCTGTCCATTTCAAAATCAGCTTGCCATCTCTGCCATGAAGTACAGTTGGGGGATGGGGAAGAGACTGCTCACCCACACGACTCTAAGGATCCTTTGGGTTTGAAGAACTAGTTGTACACTTTCTTGGATACTGGAGAATAGTCAAACAACGACAATGGCAACAAATGTAGAACCAAAACGGGAATGTAGATCTTAGAATGTGAGCATAGTTTTTATTGCAGAGTGCATAAACATTTATTTATTTATTTATTTATTTATTTATTTATTTATTTATTTAAAACATTTATATCCCGCCCTATATCAATAAGATCTCAGGGCGGCGTACAGATAAAAGCATACAGTATAAAACAGTAAATATACACAGCTAAAAACAAATTCAACCATAAACCAAGTTAAAACAATCTATAATTTAAAAGCAGTAAAACTTCTAAAACAGTTAAAACAATGTGCCAACTTTGTGAATTCAACCATTAAAAGCTTTGTTAAAAATCAATCCATACTCACCCCAAACATATTTCAAAATTGTCTGAATATTTTATTTTCTCAGGAAGGTACTTACTTAAATTCTATTTCATGGCTACCTAACATTTTCTAGCATCACTTTGAAATTTGCCCCTTTATTTTAGGGTAATGTAGGCAAGGTGAAAAAGACACATGTTACAGTACTGGTTGCAAGCAGCCAGTGCTAATTACAACTTGTATAACTTAAGAAGTGTTCACTTGATGGTTGAAGGTGGCCCAGGATCATGGTGGCAATTCCTGTCTCCAAAGCTACGTGTGTTCAATTGATGGTCTGTATGGTACCTATACATGTACAAACTGAATGTGTGATTGTGGACCCTGAAAAAAGAAGTCTTCCAGATTGCACAGAGCGTATCCACATACAGCTTGTGTATGTATAGGGACTATATAAGCAGTCAAATGAATCTGCATAGGTTGGGACTGGGGCTTCAGCCACTAACAAACTTCTTTTTGCTCATTCACTACTGTGTCGAGACAACACAATAGTCAATGGTGGGTTAATAGTCAACTCCACGGTTGATTATCGAGGGGGTTCTCCCCACATAACATGTTTGTAATCAACCGTGGTGTGGATTAAAGCCAGCGTTGAGTTGCCTATTAGTCCATGGTGTGTTTGATTGACACGTCCCCTGTCCTCTCTCCCCCCTCAGTCCTCCTGCTGGTATTATTATTATTATTATTATTATTATTTATTTATTTATTTATTTATTTATATAGCACCATCAATGTACATGGTGCTGTACAGATTACACAGTAAATAGCAAGACCCTGCCGCATAGGCTTACAATCTAATAAAGTTGTAGTAAACAATAAGGAGGGAAAGAGAATGCAAACAGGCACATGGAAGTGTAAACAGGCACCGGGTGGGGTGAAGCTGCCAGTATAGGGTCAGAACAAACTCAATATTTAAAAGCTATAGGGAAAAGAAAGGTTTTTAGCTGAGTTTTAAAAGCTGTGATTGAGTTTGTAGTTCTCAAGTGTTCTGGAAGAGCTTTCCAGGCGTAAGGGGCAGCAGAAGAAAAAGGACGAAGCCGAGTAGGGGAAGTAGAGGCCCTCGGGCAGGCGAGAAGCATGGCATCAGAGGAGCGGAGAGCACGAGCGGGGCAATAGTGTGAGATGAGAGAGGAGAGATAGGCAGGAGCTAGACCGTGAAAAGCTTTGAAGGTCAACAGGAGAAGTTTATATTGGATCCCATCAGCCATTGTGAGTTCTGCCATCTGGACTAGAGCGGCAACCACCGCTTTGGTCGCTCTTGCCAGGGAACTCTGTAGTCACAGAAAATAACCAACTGTGTGTGACGTAATAGTCCCTGGTGCTTGACACATGACACAATAGCCAACGGTGGTTCAAATAATCAACTCTGCACAGTTTTGGTTATTTGTATTGGTTATTTTGGTCAAATAACCAACCATGGTGCGAAAAAGTCCTGACACATGACACAATAACAGTGGGTTAAATAGTTAATGGTTGCTTGGTTGACTATTTAACCCATCATTGGTTATCATGTCGTCTGAACTCAGTCCATATGTGTGATTATATGAATAGTGTTTTGTTCAATGTGGAAAATATTTCCTTTTCAAACATATTGCATATTAGGTACCCTCTAGTTCATTTTTCATAGATCATTCAAGAAATCACATACCACTATTGTGTACTGTGTTGAGGGGCAGAGAACTAGTGACTTGCCTGATAGAGTTGTTATGAGATTGAACACAAAACAGTTTGTAAAACAGTTTGTTACAGACAAATCCTATATAAAGATGATGATATTGATATATTAAACTTGGTGGCCACTTTGCATTTATACATATAAATGGGATCAAAATTAAGCGAGGAGAATAGAGGGCTGAGATTTCTTTCTGTGGAACCATATGGAGAGCAAGTTTAATGTATATTTTTAAACTCATTTGTGTTCTCTCCACAGTACCTAGCAGGTGGCAAGAGCAAACGCTTGCATTTCCTGAAAACTGAATGCAAACCCAGTAACCAAAAATGAAAGTTGGTGGCTAACATTACGTTCCCTCCCACCTGCACAGACACATGCATCAGAGTATTATTTTCTGTTCAGTGTTGTCAGAGTAATGCAAATTTATTTCAAATGCTGCATGTACATGGCAAAAGCACATGCAATAAGAGGGTGTAGATTTTTAAATGGCTCATGTGTCCACATTCATGCCAATCTTGCAATCTTTTATGATGTGCCTAGTCAAACGGAAGCTTGTGGGCTTCAGCATGGATTACTACTGGATTGCTATTCTGATCCTATTTGGGGGCTTTCTTTGTTTTGCATAAAAGGGATGTTCACAAGATTATTGAAATGCATTTCAATGAAATGACTCATTTTATGTGCCTGGGTGATCCCTTCTGTTCATTCACTTTGTGTGGTTAAAAATTCCTAACATGTATTATTGGGGTAGGTGGGGACTTTAGCCAGGTTAATCTGAAGTAAAAGTGAGAGATGTGCATAGAATTGGGAGAATGCCTCTGTAAATCTACACCAAGCAGGATATTACACTATGAAAGTGGTATGAAAGTGGTGTATAAAAGGCAGGAACCACACTACTGCTTTATAGCAGTACTGAAGTTCAGTGACAACTGTTGGGGCCCTTTGACACATACCATATACCGCTTTCATAGTGTTATATCCTTCTTGGTATGGCTCCTGCCTTTTACATACTGCTTACATAGTGCAATATCCTGCTTGGTGTAGGTTAAGCCTTTGTGTGAAACTGTTGCTATATTTTCACTAACCTGGTTGTATGAACAAAAAGGTGCTTAAAGTTAACTGATCTATCTATCTGCAAGAATATACACACACACACACACACACACACACACACACACACACACACACACACACGCCTTACAGTTTTCATGTCATATATCCTTACTGATGGAAAGTCTGATGTGAGTTACAGCAGGGTTGCTTTATAGAAAGAAAGTGTGGCAACACACCATTTAATATTGGAGGCAATAAACACAGGCTAGAGCCAGTTTAAAAGAAGTTCAAATCAACTTACTGTATTAGTTGTTTTATACACATTGTCAGAGAAGACTATCTGTTTAACTACAAGCGTTCTCCCCCACCCTGCACCCACACAAGCTGGGTATGTGAGTGTAAGTAAGCAAACCCATGAGATATGGTTGCTTGCTTATTTCAAGAAGTGTACCACATGGTGCTTGCTGCTCCTTGCAGGGGGAGGAGAGGGAAGGGGAAGGGGAGGGAGCAGGAAATAGGAACTGATCAAGCTATGGGACATTCTCTATCACCCCCTAGTGTCTGGAGGCATGCGGAGTTGCTCCTATTATCCAACACTTGCAAGCAGGCAGTGTTACAAATGGGGAACTAAGGAATAAAAAGATAGTGATTTGTACAAGCCCACTCTGGTGCTTGGCGCATGAGAAACTTTGGTACATAAGCTGCACTCCAATGCACAAAAGGATGCACAATCCTCAAAAAAAAAAAAAAGATTAAGACATTGTGGGCGGATAGTTCTTGAGTCCAGGAAGTTGGTGTTTCTCCTCTTTTTGGATGAACTAAAACTCCCTCTGAAAGAACAGGTGTACAGTTTGGGGCTGTTCTAGATCCAGCATTGTCTCTAGAGGTCCAGGTGGGCTTGGTGCCAAGGAGTGCTTTCTGTCAACTTCAGCTGTTTTGAAACTTGTAACTGTTTCTAGACAGGGATAGTGTGGATCAATCCATGCTCTAGTAACCTCCCAGTTGGATTGCTGTTATGTGTTATATATGGGCTGCCCTTGAAGACAACTCAGAAGCTTCAATTGGTGTAGAATATGTGCACTAGAATTTTGGCTGATATGACCAGGTTTATGAATATTATACCGGTTTTAAAAGAATTTCCCCGGCTACCTATTGGCTTCTAGCTTGGGATCCAAATACTTGAAGGCGCATACCTTCCTGTATGGGCCTGCCCATGTGTTCAGATCTTCTGGCGAGGCCCTTTTTCTGGTGCCTTTAGTAGAGGTACGGTTTTTGGCAACAAAGGACAGTGCTTTTTTAGGACTCCCCTACTTGCAGAGACTCGCCTGCCACCAACATTGCAACCTTTTCAGTACCAACCTCATGCACATTTTAGCTTGTGTATGCTTTCATTCTTAAGCATTTTATTTGTTGTTGTATTGTTAGATTTATGTTGTGATTATTGATTGTATATCATCCTGAAATTCTAATTAAAATGAAGTGCAGTTAAAAACAAAACATTTTTTTTATTATTCAGGAAATAATACAGAGCCAGTGTGGTGTAGTGGCAAAAGTGTTGGACTGGAAGTCGGGAAATCCGGGTTCTAGTCCCCAATCAGCCATGGAAACTTATGGGTGATTTTGGACCAGTCACACACTCTCAGCCCAACCTACCTCACAGGGTTGCTGTTGTGAGGATAAAATGGAGAGGAGGAGGATAACGTATGCTACCTTACGTTCCTTGGAGGAAAACAAGCAGGATATAAATGTAATAAATAAATAAATAAATAAATTATGCAGAGGTGGGGACTTGTTCCCTCAAGGCCATTTGTCAGGGTCCAGATGCGGGATGGGGCCACCCGTTTCTCTCTCTTTCTGCCATGCCCGTTCCCTTTTCTTTCCCTCTCCTCCTTCTGACACTAGCTCTTGATAGAGGTCTGGACTGGCTGCTTTCAAACAGTTTTTGAAATTAGCCTGAGGGCTGCAGTTTGCCCACCCCAGTAGAGTTAGAGTTGGGCTAGGCCCGCTGGGGGCTCAAATCCCCACACAGCCATGAACCTCATTGGGTCATTCTGGGTCAGTCACACTCTTTTAGCTGAGCCTACCTCACAGGATGGTTGTTGTGGAGACAGCCCTGTGTTTGCCATCTCTAAACTCGGAGAAGGATAGAATACATGATAGATAAATTCTAAATGTGAGGCCTCACATTTCTTTTATTATTTATTAGAGCCAAGCAGGCATTTCATTTTCTGCTGTTTCAGTTGTGTATTAGCCTCGACATTGTTTCACCGAGAACATATGTTGGAGATATGTGTATTTCATAGGCCAGTGATTTGTTTGGCTAGTGGGCTCCTCTCTGCTCCCATATTGTGGTTACTTAATAACTTGGTGACAGTTATGAAATAAAGTGTTGAGGTAAATTGGACATCAAGCAGTAATTGCATTATACCATGTAATAGACTTAAACACATTAAATCATGGGCCCTTAATGCATTTATACCTTAGGATCTTCATAATTGGCACATAAATATGCATGAGGTTAAGGAGAAGTGGCTGAATGTGGTGGTTAGATGAGTTGCCATGAGGAAATTAAGGGAGTTAAACATTAGGCTCCTCAGCACTTCAGTCCCTTTTCAGATTGGCAGATAAGTATCCTATGAACTAGCCTTCTTTAACTTGGTGCCTTTCAATGGTCATGCTGACTAAGGATGATGGGAGTTGGAATCCCACACATCTGGAGGACACCAGGTTGGGAAAGGCCCATGTAACCTGATAGTTGCCAGAGGGAAGACTGAAAATACTCAATGTGAGGCGGTGGAGCAGACTGAATTAGAATGTCAATAAATGTTGCTAGCGCACGTGTACCTTTGTACTGGGGTTACTATTCCTCTCATTCTGAGGGATTTGCTTTTAAAGAAACTCTGTGGTATCATCAGTTTTAGTCGATGGACTTTTGGGATATATGTTACAGGAGATGTGGACAGGGCTGGCGCCAGCCCATGTGTCCCTGTTAAAACTGGGTTTTTAAAAAGTCATGTGATGTCATTGTATTCAGCATTTCCTCACCTCCGCAAGTAGCAGCCAGTGAAAGAGGCAGGAGCAGGAGACATTCAGAATGCAACGGTGCCATGTCACCTGCCTGTTTTACGGAAAGTTACCAGGAAGATATTGGGTATGTGGGGGGTGTAGGAATGTGTGTTGGCAGAAGCAGTAATGTCTAGTAAGGCCATCAGACAGCAGCAATAAATCCTGCCACAAGGATTGCCAGAACTAGGGATGCTTCTGAAGTGAAAACCACATATTTGCTGTTGCACTTGAGTATTGAAACATGCAGCTGGTTTAAAAATATTATTCATTGGATCCACAAAGGTAAAAGCATGAGAAGGTGTAGCGCAGTTAAGCCAGCAGCTGCTACTTAAGCATATGTGATGCACAACAATGGTTCTCTTCTGCGTTACGCTAATTAGAGAAAGTTTCTGCTTTTGAATAGGGAACATGATGCACAACTAAGCCATTCATGGATACAAATAATTTAAATGCAACATGAAACAATAACTCAGGTCTGCATTGCAAAAAATTCGTATCTGCTCCTGCACGTAAATGTTCCGAACATGTGAATCCAGCAAGTAGGAAGGAAGTATGTTCTGAAATTTACTAGCTAGTTCTGTAAACATTGTACAAATTTAGCAGAATCTGGAGCCTTGAGAGTTACTGGTTTTTGCCGTATCACCTTGATAACATAGCAGCCATCTGAACCTCCTTGGTCTTCCTCCACCCCGTTAAGGCCCATTAGTTGAGAAGTAGGCAGTCAGTGAAACTCTTTAAGAACTGATCATATATAGCCTCACACTGCCAAACCAATTTGTTTATTTATTTATTTATTTGTTACATTTATATACCGCCTCATAGCCAAAGCTCTCTGGGCGGTTTACAAAAGTTAAAAACAGTAAACATTAAAAAGTATACAAAATTTAAAAACATAAAAACAACAGTATAAAAACAACAGTATCCATTTAAAAACAACAGTTCTGGGGGTCCGTTAAAAAACAAACTTAGCGTTGTTAAATAGTGTTAAATGCCTGGGAGAAGAGGAAAGTCTTGACCTGGTGCCTAAAAGATAACAGTGTTGGCGCCAGGTGAGTTTCATCAGGGAGATCATTCTACAGTCTGGGGGCCACCACCGAAAAGGCCCTCTCCCTTGTTGCCATCCTCCAAGCTTCCCTCGGAGTAGGCACTCGGAGGAGGACTTTAGATGTTGAGCTCGGGGTACGGGTAGGTTCATGTAAACAGGTATAAGCGTAAACACTTATAAACAGTTAACACCCTCGTAGGTCAATTTTGCATAAGATGCAATTTCCGAACTGTCTTCAAGGGCAGCCCCATGTAGAGCGCATTACAATGCTCTAATTCTATCTAAATGTTATGTAACAAGAGCCTATCTATGTGAACCGCCCAGAGAGCTTGTGAACCGCCCAGAGAGCTCCGGCTATTGGGCGGTATAGAAATGTAATAAATAAATAAATAGGTTTTGTGAGTCACACCCTCTCCATTAATCTCATTAAAGTTAGGTCCTATCTGCCTTCTTTCCTCACAAGTGCCAATTGGATTGTAAAAGAATGTTGTGCAAAGAATAAGATTCCTTCGCATTTCTTTTGGCAATTCCTGTGAATTTGCCACAGATCCATTTAATGGGTTCTTGGAAATTAGGGAGTGTCTCTCATCATATGGTCTCTCTACACTATTAATCACCACTAAAAACACATGCACTGCCAACAGCAGGTATTCATTTGTACATGAATACCTACAATAATGTTTTAACATGCCACCCCGGCACTGTGGGCTTGGCGGAATAAATGCAGCTGTGTGAAAAAGAATAAAGGGACACATAAATGGTAATTAGCTTCCTCCTTTTAAAAAAAATTCTGCCTTTTCCATTTTGTTTTATAATCTCCGGCCTCTCACAGTCCCTCTTAATCCCCAATGCTTTGCTGTCAGCAAATACGGCTGGCAGGAGAACGGCTGTAATTTCGGCTACTTTGCTCTTCCCCTTTTTCAAAGCTTGCTAATACATTTGCAGTGAGCACCTGGCTTTAAAGCCTGCAAAATGAGCTGGCTCAGTGTTATGTCCCTCCTCCTCCTCTTCTTTGAGAAGGTTTTGGAGAGGAGGGGCAGGCGGAGAAGGGTCAGTTGTCGTTTTTGTATTGTGCTATTTCGTTTTGCTCGTCAAAGCAGCTGTTTCCTAATATGGGCCATCTCAAAGGACCGAAAGAACTTTCAAATGGACTTTTCTTCTCCCCACAAATGCTCCCAGAATGTAAATGGAGATTAATTATCATTAAACGCACTAAGTGCTGCATCCACAGATAATGAATTTTTAGTGGTTTGTGTACAAAGAATTGAGCTGAGAGCTCAGTAAAAAAAATTGTGTGTAATGTTTAGATAGAGCTCTTAAACCCCTAACGGTGCCGTTTTCTCTTACTGAATCTAATTAACATTATCAGTTTATTTATAGGTTCTAGGATTAGCAAAATCACATGTTTGTTTGTTATCCTTGCCTCTGAATTCAAGAGAACCTGTTTTTCAAGCAATCAATTATCGTTCTAAGTGACTGTGTTGCTGTACGCCTTGAATGGGGGAGTTTTGTATGGAACGGAGTGTGTTTACTATTTGTGCATCCTGGTTTTCCTCCAAGGAGACAGAGTGTCATATGTGGCAGTATCCCTCTCTTGTCAATAATCACTTGCCAGGTCTTCTATGGTGAGTAAAATTGTCTCCACAAGCAATGTTGGTTTTTTTTAAATGACCCCCTACCTCACTTATTTTAGGAGACAAATAACGAACCCAGATATAATGGGTAAGTAGGCTAATATAAACATGACAAAATGATAACGTTTCTGTTGGCATTGCGCAAATGCTGGTGGGCCATGGCAGCCAAATGTTTGGAGCAATGGTTCTTAAACTTCGTTCCTCAGAAGCAGTTTGACTACAAACCCCATCATCCCCAGCCCTTCCTTTCCCTTTCCGGAACATGAGGGCTTTGCCAAAGCCAAGCTGGCCTGACTAAGGCCAGGCCAAAAGCTTATGAAGGCCAGATGAAGCCTGCAAGGTGTTTGTTGCCTGTCCCTAATGGATTAAGATAAGGCGCACTTCCCATTGGCTGTACTATCATCTGATAGGTAGGTGCTCTTCTGGATTCTCCTGAAAGTGAATACAGATGATAGACCATTCATAGGGTGACCATATGGAAAGGAGGCTCCTGTACCTTTAATAGTTGCATAGAAAAGATAATTTCTGCAGGTGTTATTTATATGCATATAGCACCTGGTGAAATTCCCTCTTCATCACAATAGTTAAAGCTGCAGGAGCCCTGCCCTCTAATGACCAGATACAAAAGAGGGCAGGGCTCCTACAGCTTTAACTATTGTGATGAAGAGGGAATTTCACCACGTGCTGTATGCATACAAATGACACCTGCTGAAATTCCCTTTTCTATGCAATTGTTAGAGCCTCGTGTGGCACAGAGCGGTAAAGCAGCAGTTTCTGCAGCTGAAACTCTCCCCATGGCCTGAGTTCGATCCCAGCGGAAGCTGGTTTCAGGCAGCCGGCTCGCATCAACTCAGCCTTCCATCCTCCCGAGGTCGGTAAAATTAGTACCCAGTTAGCTGGGGGAAAGGTAATAACGGCCGGGGAAGGCAAAGGCAAACCACCCCGCTATAAGGCCTGCCAAGAAAACGTCAGCGAAAGCTGGCATCCCTCCAAGAGTCAGTAATGACTCAGTGCTTGCACGAGAGGTTCCTTTCCTATGCAACTGTTAAAGGTACAGGAGTCCTGTCCTCCTTTCCATATGGTCACCCTACCATTCATGTTGACAGCAAGAGCAATATTATATGGAAAGCTTCTGATGACATTATGTATGATTGTGAGGATGGGTTTTGTGTGTGTGTATGTGTGGTTTTTGCTGCATTAGCATTGTTCATGGCTACTATTTCAAAGTACTTTCAATCTTGCCTCCACTGCCCTCCACTGCAATATGGGGATAATAAACTTATAGGGTTATTGTAAAAAATATAGTAATAACATATGGGAAAACCTTTAGTATGATATAAAAGCACTAATATCACTTAGTGAGTTTATGGAAGGAGTGAGATTTGAACCAAAGTTTTCAAGACTCACACAATGTATATTTACAGTGCAATCCATGTTTACTCTGAAGTAAGTCCCACTGTCTTCAATGGGTAATAACTGCCTAGTAAGTGTGTTTAGGATTGCAGCAATCCTAACACATTTACTAGGCAGTTAAGCCCCATTGAGCAAAGCGGGACTTGCATCTGAATAAAGATACTTAGACTAGCACTGTTAGGCTTTGTACTACACCAACATTCCCCAACTTGGTGCCTCCAGATGTGTTTGGACTGCAACTCCCATCATTCCCAGCCAGTTGAAAATGATGGGCGTTGCAGTCTAAACACATCTGGAGGCCACCAGGGGAAGGCTGCATTACACCAATTCTGTGCACAGCTTAGTTCATTGACTTAATTAATTGACTAGGTCTGTACAGAATTTACACCAGACGTTAACATGTTACTTATGCTAATCAACTGGTATGCCTCACACAGAGCTTTCTTCCCTATTCACTACACTCTTAAAGCCTTGAAATTCAGTACAAGCCCTGACTGAGGTCTTGGCCTGCCATACCCACTTATAAACAAATCTGTATGAGAGTATAATTACAGGCCTAGCTTTGTTGGTAAGAAGCAATCTTCTTTAATTATACGCTTTATCAAACGTGGTGATTTAGAGCTGTATAATAATTTCGGGTAAAAGTACCTGACATTTCTCTAAGGTGCAGGTCTAAGATTTTTGAAGCCTGACACAATTCTCTCTGTGTGTTCATCATCTATGACCACCTTTGCCCAAGTGTGTGTGAATAATGTTATATATGTTGCAGTAAATGATCAAATTGGTGGCATTCTCATAAAATTTGTGAGGGTCCAAAATAAATATTGTGAGTGGGCAAAAACTCAGAAATACACCAGGGGAGTGGGGTATGAGGAGATCAGCACTCACATAAACATGATTGTCAGTATCTACTTGTGTATGTCAGACAAACTGGGGAATATACAATTGTCTAAGAAATTCAGTTGAAATAGCAATATTCACGGGTGAATGTTGTCATTCACCAAATTTTGGATGTGTTCTATCAAGAAACCATCTAGTCTTCTCAGTGACATCTCCTTCTCCAAAATTTCAAAAACAGTGGGATGGAGAGAATGAAGATATGTATGCTATTAAATTTTGGAAACAAGGAAAACAAAGGCTGCATTCAGACAACACAATAGTCAATGGTGGGTTAATAGTCAACTCCACAGTTGGTTATCGAGAGGATACTCCCCACACAACATGATTATAATCAACCATGGTGTGGATTAAGGCCAGTGTGAAGTTGACTATTAGTCAATGGTGTGTTTGATTGACACATCCCCCGCCCTTTCCCCCCACTCAGTCCTCCCGTTGGTATCCCACCAGGCACTGTGAGTTCTGCTGGCTGGACTAGAGTGGCAGCCGCTGGTATGGTCACTCTTGCCAGGGGACTCTGTAGTCATCGAAAATAACCAACTGTGTGCATGTGACGAAATAGTCAATGGTGCCCGACACACAACACAATAAGCAACGGTTGTTCAAATAATCAACTCTGCAAAGCATTGGTTGTTTGTATTGGTTATATTGGGTTGGAATAACCAACCATGGTGTGAAAAAGTCCTGACAGATGACACAATAAGCCACCATTGACTATTTAACCCACCGTTGGTTATCATGTCGTCCGAACCCAGTCAAAGAGTTGATATGCCTCTAATGAGCATGAGAGGACCAGTTTAGCGACAATTTACACAGTGGTTGAGTGTGATATAGCTACTTGGAAATGGATGCATATCATGACTGAAAACTGGTGGGCCACCAGTTGTATGTGGCTGTTCCTATTTGCAAAATTGAGCTGTCTATATGCACCACAAACCTACTTTTCTGTTGTTTGCAATGGCATGCAAAAGGTTTAATTCTGCAACAAATGGCAGATGCAAATCTCAGATCAGTATAAAAATGTTCAAGCAACTACAATTCCCAATGGCTAAGTGAAATCAGCCCACAATCCATAATGCTTTGGGAAACTGAAGAACTTAGGGACTTGCTCTGTTGCTTTCTATGGCAGCTGCATAAGGCAGCTTTGTATCACTCTTCTAGTGATTGTCAGCATGTAGTCATTTTATTTATTTTTAGTATTGCATTTATAATGTTACATCAGTTTTACCATTTGGGTATCATTTCACAAGACTGTTTTGCCCCATGGATATTCGCGAGAGGGTAGAATTGCTGGGTGGTGATTCTTCTTCCAGTGTGTATGATTGCCAATGCGTGTGATTGATTTAATTCTTTAAGATCTGTTCACCTTGGGAGAAACATGGCTGTGGAATTCACAAAATTGCTTCAGTACTTCATGTACCTATTATAAAATAGCCAGTGGCAACTAATTATCTGTAATGCTTTATGCACAAAGGTGTCTGTGCAAAAAAATAAAAAATAAAAATGCAACATCCCAATTTCTGGGTGGGTGTTTTTTGTTTTTGTTTTTTGGCCAGAAGTGTGTGTGTGTGTGTGTAGATATATATATTTGATCAATAATAGACTATTTAAATTTTGCAGAGATTTATATATTAGAACTGGGCATGAAAATGACAGAGGGCTCATCTGCACCAAGCAAATATTCTACTATGAAAGTGGGATTGCTGCTGTATAGACAGAGGGCTCTGACTCTGGGACTGGAGCCTTCTTTCTATCCAAATCCCTGACAGGCAGGACAGAAGGAATGACAGAGGTGTTTTTGCCTCCCATTACTACTTTTTAGCAGAGTTAGTTAGACACGCCGCTGAGGTCATCTAGCTAGCTTACCTATCAGTGGTTGGGGATACGAATGGAGGAGCTCATAAATCCAGCAGATTCACATCTTTCCTTCCCAGTTCCCTCATCACACAACATCACACAACTTTTCCCTCCCTGACCTTTTCCTGAGGTTGCTGGTGCAACATCAAAAGAAGACCCTCCACTGAGCTTTCTGCAGCAGGTGGGAAGAGGAATTCCTGCTCAGATTCCCCCTGAGCCTGTAGTAACTGGGTCTGTCTATGACCCCGCCAGGGGTGAAGTGCGGTGGGGCAGTGAGAAACTGCATCATCTTGTGGTCTCTGGGATACCCTCTCTAACCAATTGACAGCTTCATCACACCAGGGTTATACTGTGCTATCACTGCAAATTGTGTGCAAAGAACTCCGAAGTTTTCCAGTTTATAATCTGCTTTGACTGTGAAGTACTCCCATGCATCCTGCTTTAATTGTGCTTCATATAAAAAAGAACCGACCTATTTAACTACCTCTTTAGGAGCGAATCTTTTCTTGTTCTCTGAGCGGCCACTGGGGGCGCAGGAGGACGTTTTGATATGTTTAAAGTGCAAATTAAACAAATGCTTACATCTGCATAAGTTTTAAAGATAAAGACATCAAAATTGGCACAGTAATAGATATTAAGGAGGGCTTTAAGCATACCAAATTTGAAGTGGATTGGGTCATCTGTTGATTTTTTATGATTTTTTTACATTTCTCCCCCTTAAACCCTTTCCTGGTATGCAAATGCCGCCCGGGGTGTGATTTAGCTAACAACAACAATGACAGCTTTACGCTATGGGGATAATTCGCGGGAAACGGGTACATGGGATGAAGCCTTGAGTCTGGATGTTGTTGGGGGAGGGAAGCACAAACCAGTAAGTACTTTAAACCATTCCCATTGGTGTCAATATAAAAAAATTAAGCACATACTTAATTATTTCCCATTAACATTACTGGGACTTAAATCTGCTTAACATTGGCTAGGATTATGCCCAACATTTCTAATAGTACAAAATGTTAATGTAATATTTGAGTCCATTCCTTCTCATTCCAAAAGAGCCTTTAATAGTTTTTAGGGAGAGGGTTGCCTAAGCCCAAAGATGGCTTTGTATCATATTTCTTGAATAAATGTGACCTGGAGACAAAAATAACGGGTCACACTATTGCAGAAGTAATAGAATTCATAGAGAGGCTGCTACAGATGGCTATAAAATTTGTTCACTGAGCAGTTGGAAAGTTCGGAAGGCTTCCCTTTTACTTATACGGCTGCTGTCCAGCATAAATGCACACATCAGTCAAAACAAGCCATTAAAATGTTCAGCAATAGTACTGATCAAGAAAACTTGAGCTAGTATTTATGTGGATACCGCTCTTGGTATTCACCGTATATGGTGTGTGGGGGGGGGGGGGTGGAGGAGGCAGGCTTGTCTTTCCTGATTGTCTGTTTTGATCTGTTAACGCAGAAAATCATGATGGCATGATATGACTGGGGCTGTCAATCAGTGAAAATAATTTTAGTTGAGTAATCATTTGCAGTTGAATCAGTTAATTATATTTTAATACATTTTCATATTAGAAAATCCCATCAGTCCATTTTTAAAGATATTGAAGGAAATGCACAATAGGTTACACTTAAATTTTAAAAATAAACAAACCACTATTGCAACAAACCACTATCTCCAGTATTCGAGGCAGTAAGCCTGTGTGCACCAGTTGCTGGGGAACATGGGTGGGAAGGTACTGTTGCACCATGTCCTGCTTGTTCATCCCTGGCTGATGGCTGGTTGACCGGTGTGTTAACAGGGTGCTGGACTAGATGGACCCTTGGTCTGATCCAGCATCAGGGCACTTCTGATGTTCTTAAGTATATCCACATTTGAAATTTTCTTCTTTTTGAAATTTCTGGATAAAATGTGTTGGACTACAATATAAAAAAAACCCTCATTTCCCCCATTCTTTCTTTATTTCAACCTGCAATGCAATTTATGTGTACTCCATGCATTTTGATAGCATCCAGTGCCATTATGAATGTGGATTAAATAACAGTTTAGGTGCACACTGAAGTAATAATAATAATAAAACCTTTTCTGCATATGCTGAACTCTGCACAAATACATGTCATTTACATTGACAGTACATAACTTTGGTTGTGTGAATAGGTCGAGAGAGAGAGAGAGAGAGAGAGAGAGAGATGTAGGGCCTTGCTAGACCCTGCCGGATAAGCCGGCAGGGAGGCGGTGCGACGGTGCGTTAACTTTAGTGCGCGCCGCCCCGCCTCCTAGACGGCCGACGCGCAGGGACGACGGAAGCCCTGCAGCGTCGGCCATTTTTTTTGTTTTGTTAAAGGGGCCACGTGCGCCCCGAAGACTGTGGATAAGGTATGGTTTTTTAAAAAAATTAAGCCCCCTGCCCCCTCTTTCCCCGCCCTCCCTCCCCCTCTTCCGTGTCGCCCTGTGCCAGCCCTCCCTTCCCCTCGTCGCCTTGTGCCAGCCCTCACTCCCCCTCGTCGCCCTGTGCCAGCTCTCCCTCCCCCTCGTCACCTTGTGCCAGCTCTCCCTCCCCCTCGTCACCTTGTGCCAGCCCTCCCTCCCCCTCGTCGCCCTGTGCCAGCCCTCCCTCCCCCTCTCCCGTGTCGCCCCCCGGGATCCCCCCGCTGTGCCCAGTCCATGGCTTTTTGCGGCTACTCGCGAGCAAGTAGCCGCAAAAAGCCACGGAAGTTGCTAGACGTTCCGCAGCCCCGGCCTCAGGCCGGAGCTGCGGAAAAGGCGCGCCATAAGCGACTTCGCTTATGGCGCGTTAAGGGAGGCTTCGGTGCGGCCTGGGAGCGGATTCCCCTGTGCATCATGTGGACGCACAGCAGGGAAACCGGCCCTAAGGCCTCGTCTAGCAAGGCCCGTAGTTGGGAAAAAGTAGTATGAGAAGGTTTGTTTAAAATAAATCCTAGGATTATAATAGTGGCACATTCATTTCTGTTAGACCACAAGCATAAGTGTTGCATATTGCCTAAGAATAACAGAATAGTTGTTTTTAATGGGGGAGAAAAATGGAATAAAATGAAAAAGCACTATTAGTTTTGTGCTTGTCTCCTGGGTATGGAAATAATGGATTATTACTGCTGGGAAAGCAGGCAGTCGCATACACAAATTTCATTCCTGAAAGCTGATACTTTTCTAACCTCTTCTTTCTATTCAGAATGCTCTTCCCTGAAAGAGCATTGTCCTTCCAAAACAGTACCCTAATTCACACAGGGGAAAAATTCACACAAAGGAACAGAGCAGACTTTATTTGAATGCCAATTTGGGATTATATAAGGGATTTTTTTGTTTGCTTGTTTAGGGAAAATGTCCTCATTGTCATTGTTTTAACCTGGCAAACTCCCTCTCCCATATTTTTTAAAGATACTATAGGTCTTAGTGCACCCTTGATGCACATGCATGTAACACCAGTGCCCCAGTGCCTTTTTCTTTCAAGAAAAACAGTTTGGAGAGGGATTAGTTTGAAGTAGAGAACTGTTGTGGGGACGGGTGCTTGACTTTTTCTCGACTCCAAATCACCCCTCTCTCCCTGCCTCCAAGTGGCTTTTCTGATGTCAACAACAGCAGGTGTTGGGGCTCTTTTGAACGCATTTGCGTGTCACATGCAGTGAGAAATTATTTTATTTTATTTATAACTTTTTTATACTGCCCAATAGCCGAAGCTCTCTGGGCGGTTCACAAAAATTAAAACCATAATAAAACTACCAACAGGTTAAACACACAAATACAAAATACAGTACCAAAAGCACAACCAGGATAAAACCACGCAGCAAAATTGATATAAGATTAAAATACAGAGTTAGAACAGTAAAATTTAAATTTAAGTTAAAATTAAGTGTTAAAATACTGAGAGAATAAAAAGGTCTTCAGCTAGCGACGAAAAGAGTACAGTGTAGGTGCCAGGCGGACCTCTCTGGGGAGCTCATTCCACAGCCGGGGTGACACAGAGGAGAAAGCCCTCCTCCTTGTAGCCACCTGCCTCACTTCCAGTATTCTGCTTTCAGCTGTACTTTTACTGCACTGAACTTCCACCATAGGGTTGTGAGAACCATCCCAGCAAGGGGTTCATCTACACCAAGCAGGATATTCCACTATGAAAGTGGTATGAAAGCGGTATATAACAGGCAGCAGCCACACTACTGCTTTATAGCAGTATTGAACTTCACTGACAAGTGTTGGGGTCCACTGACATATGCCACTTTCATAGTGTTATATTCTGCTTGTTGTAGAGGTGTCATGGGCCCCAACAGTTGTCAGTGCACTTCAGTACTACTCTAAAGCAGTAGCGTAGGTCCTGCAGTGCACTTCAATATTGCTACGAAGCAGTTGTGTGGCTCCTGCCTTCTATATACCGCTTTCATACCACTTTCATAATGGAATATCCTGCTTGGTGTAGATGAGCCCAAGGATTCAAAACCTACATTTTAAATCTGCCCCATTCATTATTCCATACTCCTCCCCACCCCCATGCGTGCGCACACATACACACTGCTGACTTCGTTGTGCTCAGCTGAAAGTGCAGATTTCAGGGGTTGAATGTACATCAGAGTGCCTCAGACTCATGCATTTCTATAAGGCAGATGTGCTATTGTGTATACAGTATATCTACTTCTTCAGCCAAACCTGGTATTATTGCCTTGGAGTCATTCTGAAAGCAAGTTCAAGATATTTTAACAACAATAATAAAAAAAAATATTTCTTACAACAATAAATATAAAATACATAAAACTGAATTAAAAACATAGCATACATTATTAAAACATCCTAAAATCCTACTAGATATTTGAATTAATTCATATATTGCATTCTTAAAGGTAAACTGTTTTGATTTTTACTGCTTTTAAATTCTATACTGGTTTTAGCTTGATTAATAGTTTAATTTGTTTTTAGCTGTGTATATTTATTGTTTTATATTGTTTGTATAATTTTATCTGTACACCACCCTGAGATCCTAGTTATATTTGGGGCGGGATACAAATGTTTAATGAAGAAGGAAAGAAAGAAAATAAAAATAAAATTCCAGCTGTATTAGAGTCTGCTTTGCATTTGTAACTTCTGACATTTTTAAACCCTTCCTACTTTATGCTAGTTAAAGTACTACTACTACTACTACTAATAATAATAATAATAATAATAATAATATGTTTATTTATTACCCACCTCTCCCTCTGGATTGAGGCAGGGAACAACACTAAATAAAATATAATACATAAAATCAGTTAAAAGAGCATATAAAACCAATACAATATTAAAATAACAATCACAACATCTTAAAATTCTTAGGTTTAAAATAGTTGTTGGAAAGCTGGCTTCCTACCAAGAACTCTGCTTTGATCTACAAAAGTGAAGGAATTTGTCTTTTGGCGTATCGGCCAAAAGACAGATTCCTAAAGAAATTTCCCAAAATCTATGTTACCAACCACAATAGCTTTATTACACCAAATCAAAGGTCACAAAACACAGTACAAGTGGGAGGAAGCTGCAGATATTCAAATAAGGCTCTACCAGGCACAAAGGTAGTTTCAGGTTGCCCCTGGGACCCTCCCAAGACTTGCTGAAAAGGAGAAACAAATAGTGATGATCCCCTATTTTTGAAAATATAAAATCCAGTTGTTACTCAAAAAACATCTTCAGCCTTAGGTGAAATACATGGTTTACTTTGTAGGTAGTAACACAGTATTTTAAGATGGAATTTTAAGATGGTATGTTTTTTGACATCTGGATGTTTTATTTTTCTTACGTAGTTACCATTATCATTACCATTGTCTAGGAGACATCAATAGAAAGAAAGATGCTCTATTGGCTTAATGCGTCATAATGCTTAAGTGAAACTGACTGGAAGAGGGACAAAAAGTATCTTAAAAGTGGTAAAGAGTTAGATGCCTTTCCTGAAGCAGTACAGTTGGCTGACCTAACAATGTTCTGTACCATTGGTTCAAACAATCACCTATACCTTGACCTTCAGTGTATCCCTGCTAGCGTTTTTTTCTGCAAGCCTGGGTGCCTGTTTGCCAAAATGTCTCATTGAGATCAGGTGATGAAAGTATGATGAAGACATGGGAGTATGGTTTGAAGAAGCATCCAGCTTTTAGAAATCCCATCTTGAAGTGTTAAACTGTCAAATACAAAGCTTAGAGGGAAACTTTTAGAAGCTGACACATACTCAGATGTAGTGTTATCAAAGTACAAGCTGAAGTAAGAGTAATACAGACCTAGTAAACATTCTTAAGGGACTACTAAAGATATTAACTATAAGCTACGTGGTGTTACGTAATTAAGAAACTAAGTGCTATTAAGTCTCATTGGGAGTCACTACGTTGAGTAATTATATTAATATATGGTGCTGTGTGCTTATATTACTGTATGCAGATGTATTTTGTCATTAATGAACCATGTTGGTGAATAGTTCTTGGGTCTTGGAGGCCTAGCCCCACTTCATCCCATCAGGATGTGCCCAGCAAATTATTCTGGCTCTTCTTGTGTAAACAAAAGCTGAGTCTCATTATTATGGAATTTTGTCTTTCTGCTTTCTGCATGCAATAGAGGAAGAGTAACAGAGCAAAAGGTGGGAGAGAGAGAAACGATCCGTATACTGCACTTCCTCTCCATTGGAACACTTTGACCCTGGGATTCATAAAGGGGAGGAATTGGGAGCAGATAACTGCTAGAAGACAGACCATTTATGCTGTAGTGTCAGGGAATTCATAATTAATTAGCTCGCTTCACCTCACAGACAGGGGAAGTAACAAGATAGGCAGTGTAGGAGCATGCAAACGCAAAGGCTTGCTGTCTCATTTCTGAGTACAGTCCTGGGAGCAAAACTTCATTGAGCAAATATCACCTTATCCTCTTATGCAATTTTGTAAAACTAAGCAGAGATGGTTGAATTGAAACGGGGAGCCAATTTTGCCAACATTTTCATCAACTGCAAAAGGTGCCCATTATTATTATTATTATTATTATTATTATTATTATTATTATTATTATTATGCCTTTTTCCCAGTACTGGTACTCAAGGCGGCTTACAAGATTAAAACATGCACAATTAAAACATAAATATAAATTTACAAAAGTTAAAATAGAATTAAACCTACAGTAAAATTAAAAACATGTTAAAAAAATTTAAAAACAGTAACAGATTAAAAGTGGGGAATCCATTTGGTGGTTGGAGGGGATGCAATCATCCTCTAGCTCAGGGGATAAGTCCCCATGAGAAACTCCAGCTCTGTAGCCTTGCAGAAGTCAAGGGACCATTAACAGTCCAGCCTGGTTCTCCAGCAGGGGTGGAGCTGACCACACTACAAGTCTTGTTAACTTACATAAAGCTTCATTTGGCTTTTGCTCCCTCCTGAGACAACATCTTCCTATTATTGTATTTGGAGAGAGTCCTAGCCAGCTGGTTCCACTTGGTGCTATCTAAAGTCCTGTGTTTTTTTCTTTTCTTCCTTGGTCAGCTATCAGATACTCCCAGTTTCCCCAGTGACTCTCAAGGTACCACAGGACAGGACAGTGACTGGGGAAAAGGAAGCTTCTTGGACATTAAATTGGTCTGCCAGCTACCAAAAACCTGAAGGGATTTTCCTACTGGCTGCAAATAAGAGTTTCTACTTTGCTTCTCCCTCCATTCCCAATACCCATTCAGAGCAAGGTGTATTTTACCCTCAGTGATGTCAATTTATAGTCAAGTCTGATTGTCTCCATTGCATCACACTCACTATTAGATTCCTGATTGGCTGGGATTAACTAGTGAGGTTAAGGCATCTCCAAAAATGTACACAGATGTAGCAGCGGAAAAATAGTGGCCGTGACCAGCTACAAAACAATGATGGGAGATAGAGTTTGTGGGTAAACGATTTAGTCCCATCAAAAAACAAATTCTTTCACACTGAAAACGTTCACATGCAGTTACTCAGCAGAATCCAAGTAAGACAAATTTCCTCTTTGTTTTGTACAAGAATTGTGAAGTTCTTACATTTGTATATGACTTTTAAAACACATTAGTAACACATAACAAGAATTAGGGTGAAATCACTGTTGACACACCATGGGCTACAAAGAACATTCTCATGGTATATTTCTGCCTTTATCATATTGTCTAGCTGTTGTTTTTTTTAAAAAAAAGTCCACAGTTTCCTCTTGCGCAGGCAGGTATCCAAAAGACATATACCATTCTCATCCCAGTGGAAAGCCCCTATAAAATGTAATAGTAAACAACAGCCTTGAGATTATAGCAGAGAATTGCTGGAAGATTGTTTTTAAAAACCATATCATTCTGTATTAAATTTTATAGGCTCCCATAGTGGTATTGGCTGTAAGTCTGTTAATTTCAGTGAGGCAATTCAATTTTATCACACCTTGAGGACAGCAGAAGGGTTGCAATGGTATGAATGACAGCGAAACTTTAACCCAATGATTCCCAGACTATGTGCTGTACGAAGAGCTGATGCATGCCTTAAAAATTAAGACCACCACTTTGGTGGCATCCATAGCTTTGGCCCAAGTATCAAAAGGTTGGGAAAACTAAATTAAGCCATATGTTTTCAGCATAGATGCTGTGGTTATGTGGCAGTGTAAAATTGGGAGGAAATGGAACTTGGCAAACAGTTTGTCCATTTAGTACACTCAATAATCTCCTTTATATTAATAGCTCTGAAGACATCAGAAATGGTTAAACAATAAAAAATAGAGAACCAAAGGTAATACATGTACATAAAGATCTCTTGAGACGAGCTTTCATGTAATATTTTCTCCAGCTGTGGCTCTTACACTGTTATGTGTACTTGTGTGTCCACTGTCTAGGAACGTATTTTCTTCCTGTCCACTGTACCTGAATGACTGCACAAGTTGTCTCTCATCCAGTCCATTATCGTGCTCAGGCACTGATTCAGAACAGCCACTGCCTCACCTGGGTTTGATGAAAAGGAAAGGTAGAGCTGGGTGTCATCTGCATACTGATGACACCTCAGCCCACATCTCCGGATAACCTCTCCCAGTGGTTTCGTGTAGATGTTGAACAGCATAGGGGATAAAATACAGCCCTGTGGAACCACATGATCTAGGTGCCATGGCACAGAACAATAATTCCACAGCACCACCTTCTGGAATCAGCCATCCAAGTAGGAGTGGAACCACTGCAACGGAGTGCCTCCAACTCCTAGCCCAGACAACCTATCCAGAAGAATAACATGGTCGATAGTATCAAAAGCCACTGAGAGGTCCAAGAGAATCAACAGGGTCACGCTCCCTCTGTCCCTCTCCCAGCAAAGGTCATCCCACAGGGCAACCAAGGCAGTTTCCATTCCAAAACCAGGCCTGAAGCCCAATTGTAATGGATCTAGATAATCCATTTCATTCAAGAGTTCTTGGAGTTGTCCTTCAACCACTCGCTCAAGCACCTTGCCCAGGAAGGGGATGTTAGCCATCAACCTATAATTGTTAACATCCTCCGGGTCCAGATCAGGCTTTTTCAGGAATGGTCTGATTACTGCTTCTTTTAAAGAGGTCAGCACCACTCCTTCTCTCATGGAGGAATTTACAACCTCCTGGATCCAGCCGGCAATCCCCTCCTTATTTGATGTAATGAGCCATGAAGGGCAAGGGTCACAGGTGGTCAACTAGACTTGGCCAAGCACCTTATCCACATCCTTGGGCCTCAGTAACTGAAACTCAATCAATAAAACTGGGCCTGAACGCCTCTACTGGTGGAACTGCATTAAACATGGTGTCCAATTCATGATGAATCTGAGTGATTTTATCTTCAAAATGCCATGCAAACTCATCACAGCATGCTACTGAGGGTTCCACAGTCTCTCTCCCTGGCCCAGAGTGTAGCAGGCCACGAACCACCCAGGAAAGCTCCACTGGATGACACTGAGAAGACTCAATGCTGGTGGAAAAGAACTGTCTCTTTGCTCCCCTCACTGCCACAGAGTAGGCTCGATAATGAGCTCTAGTCCATCTCCGATCATAGTCAGCACGGGTTTTCCTCCACCTGAGTTCTAGCCATCTCCCCTCCTGCTTCATTGCCCTCAGCTCAGGTGTATACCAAGGAGCTGGCTGGGCGGAGAGTGCACTTGGGCACAATCGTGTCAATTGCCAGAGTCATTTCTGCATTCAGAGAGCATTCAGAGAGCAACCTAGGCTTCGACAGGAACACCAGCTATACCATCAGGAAAATCCCCCAGAGCCCTCTGGAATCCATTGGAGTCCATTAGCCTCCCGGAGTGGACCACTTTAATAGGCTCCCCCACCCTTGCAGAGGGGAAAAGCTGCTGAGAGTCTAAATCTCAATAGAAAGGTTCTACTAGACATTATAGTTGGAGGAGGGTATGTGTGGTAGCTGTTTTTGGTGGTGCTTACGCATTTATCATAAAATCTAGTTTGGTCTTCTGCATCACAAGAACCCTGTGGAATAGGCCAGATGGTGGTCCTGATCCAGATCATGGTCCTACAGGTTTCCTTAGAGGAAAGAAAAAGAAGAAAGGGAGCTGCACACTACATAATTAACCTAACATGTAGTTTGACCCTATGAGTGTGAACTGAGGGAGTTCTGTTTCATTTGCACATCCTGGAAACAGAATGCAGCTATCATATTGCAACTGTAGACAAGACTAAACAGTAGAGGTCTTGACATGGAAGTGGATTTGGCACAAGAGTATTTTCCCAGCTGCTCCAAGCTCAGTGCTCAGCAGGCTGACCCTTGACTTCATGGAAGATCTATCGATCGATCGATCGATCGCATTTTTATACCGCCCAATAGCCGAAGCTCCCTGTGTGATTCACAAAAACCAGGTGCTCCTTTTGAGCCTTCTGCAACTGCATCCCACCTGGAAGGGTTGTGCATCATCCAAAATGAATTGAGCTTCAAGAGGAGGCAGGGTGATGACCAGAGAAAAGTCCAATATGCCAAACATGCTTTGCAAGCTTATTTAGGGCTATGGATCAGAGATTTGTAAAGGCCTGCAAATGGGCTGCTTCAACTCTTATCTGAAACTAGCAAGCACAGCCCTAGAGGTAAGCACCTGCGTTTCCCCCTTAAATTAAATGCAGCCTCTGGCATTGTGCTGTGGCATTGTTTCGCTAATGCTGAAGTTAAGCAAGCCCATTCCAAAAAGTCCCGACACCGTCAATTTCTTTGCAAACTGAAGAACTACACACACATGCATGTACTCTACTACAAACACCCTGGTTCTTGAGTGTATTTTTAATTGTGGTGTTTAGAGAAGCTCATTGATCCAATCCCAGCCAAATGAACCCCATGGTGTTTGGTTCAGGATTCATTATCAAGTGTGTGTGTTTCTTCACTCAGCTGTGATGAAATGTATGGTACCACTGGGCAAGAATGCAATCAAATGTGGGCAGTGAGGTGGGGAGGGTGCCATACGTAATAAGCTGTAGCTGTGCACATTTTCTTTCCGAATGTTTCTGTTTTACTTTGTCCTTCATTCTCTCCCATTTATCTTTTGACCCTTTGCTGTTGTGCATGTGTGCAATGTAAGCCTGTAAACTGTGTTGGAATGTTTAAGTGACCAGGGAGACACTAAGACACCAAAAGGAAGCCAGAGCACTTACTTGCAAGTAAAATTCCTCTGAAGTAAGTGTAGTGACTTAAGGCCAGGGTGTTTATCACAAATAGATCTGCAAGCAAGGTAATTTTTGGCTCTCCATAGCAGCTCCAGATGCCATTTTTTAAAATTTCTTTGACCCTCCCCCATTTTTTGGCACCCATGGGGGATGTCTCAGTGGAGAAAGTGGCCTGCAGACCCCCCAAAGTTGCCCACCCCAGGTCTAGGGGTGCCCACCTAGCTACACCACTGTTTGCACCAAGCTTGCTGATCAAGCTTGGTGCAGACCTGGGGGCCACACTGGAGTACCTACTCTGGAGCAGATCTACTTGCAAATAAATTAGAAGCAAAAGTGCTGCAGGGATTCCTATCTACACATAGCAAGGAACATTCTGGGGTAGCGTGTCTATTGTTTGAAGAACCCCCAAACAGAAGGAGAACTTTAGTAATGGCCATCACCCAATGTTGGCTGTTACCTGCTGTCCCATCATCCTGGGACATCTATTCAGGGAAAACAACAGATGCACCTTCAGCATTGCTATTTTGTTGGCAGTTCGGAGATATTGTTGCATAGTTGGCAGTCATGAAGCAGCTGGATGACATTAGCAGTAATTGCGTGATATTGTCATCACATTTGCTTACATGAAGAGAAAAGCAACCGCCTATCAATCAGAGGACAAAATATTCATAGTCTATGATCATAGTAAGTGCCTGTGAGTGCCATGGCAACAGTCTTATGAGAGATAACACTTGATCGCTTCATGCTGTGCTACTCATAGTGGCTGCATTCCTCTATTAATTTTATTTTTCATTTTAAATGGCATGTTCAACATTACTGCTGTTTAATTCTGGCTTAAATTTAATCTAAGAAACTTCTCACTTGAGTCCATCCCCTTGCTTCCAGCGCCGGTTTTGTAACTAGGGATGGCTCACCTGTACTGAAACATTTTCTAGCTCAAAATTGTAATTACTCATTTTCATGGTCTTGAAGCTACTTGCTGGGCCAGTAATTTCATCTTATAGTTAATATGCCCGTAAAATGTAACTACGATAAATGATTAATACAAATATAATAGTAAAATAAAATGAGCTTTGCAAAATGTCGACCTATATAAGTAGCTATTTTTTTACAGCAGGGGTGAGTAACTTGTAGCCCTTCAGATGTCTTGGTCTAGAGTTCCCATTATCTTTTACCATACTGCTCGTGAGAGTTGCAGGCCAAACCATCTGGGGGGGCCATAAGTTGTCCACTCTGTTCTAAGACCTATGGTTATGCTATCTAGCCAGGTCATATGACTGCAACCAAGAAGCCACAGGTTTGCAATAATGTAACATAATAATGATAATTATCACACAGAACTATGGAATCATAGCACTCAAAAGGGGGGTAACAAGTCCAACCTTCTACTGCCATGGGCATAGAAGGTCATAGAAGGTTCAGAATCCATCCCGTGCAAGCTAGACTCCTGTAGAGTTGTACAGTTTTTATTTCTAAAATACTGTGCTGTCTAATGGAGCGAAAGAATAGACAAAGAAGATGGTCCTTGGCAGAATCTGGCAAGTATTAGACAGACCCTTACAGATCCATAGGGCAAGATCAACAATAGTAACCATAATTGCAGCAGCTCTGAAGTTCACCATTTTTTTCAGGCCTAAATACATTTCAGAACACAGTTTTATTAGCAACTCTTAATAACAAAATGACACGAGGAAAGGAACAGTCGGATGCGTTGTAGAAAGGTGCCTGCAAAGTAAATAATTCTTGATGTGTCATTGCAAAGTAAACGAAGAGTCCATGTTCCCAAGGACATAGGAAACTGCCTGTACTGAGTCAGACCACTGGGCCCTCTAGCTCGATATTGGGCTTCTCTACACCAGGCTTTTATCCTGCACCTCTACTGGGGCTTCTGGTTCTGGATTCTTTGTGGGATTAAGATTGTCTCCTTTACACGTGCTTACACGTGCTTTTTTCAAGGATTTCCTTTGTCTACAAGTTCTATTTTTTTTTTATACAACCACTAGATGAAGCTGTGATGTAGCGGGATTCCTGAAATTCACCAGCCATTGGAGCACCAACTCCGGCTGGCGGCCCAGCTACGCCCCTATCTGGACAGGGATAACCTAGCTTCAGTTGTCCATACTTTGGTAACTTCCAAATTAGATTACTGCAATGCCCTCTACATGGGGCAGCCTTTGAAGACGGTCTGGAAGCCGCAGCTTGTGCAAAATGCGGCGGCCAGATTGATAGCTGAAACAGGGAGGTTTGAGCATATAACACCGATTCTGGCCCGCTTGCATTGGCTGCCTATATGTTTCCGAGCCCAATTCAAGGTGCTGGTTTTAACCTATAAAGCCCTACATAGCTTGGGACCACAATACCTGATGGAACGCCTCTCCCGACATGAACCTACCCATACACTGCGCTCAACATCTAAGGTCCTCCTCCGAGTGCCTCCTCCGAGGGAAGCTCAGAGGATGGCAACAAGGGAGAGGGCCTTTTCAGTGGTTGCCCCCCGATTGTGGAATGATCTTCCTGATGAGGCTCGCCTGACGCCAACATTGTTATCTTTTCGGTGCCAGGTCAAGACTTTTCTCTTCTTCCAGGCATTTTAACAGCATTTAACAACATTAAGTTTGTTTTTAATGGACCCCAGAATTGTTGTTTTAAAATGCATACTGTTGTTTTTATACTGTTTTTTATGTTTTTGATGGTTTTTAAATTTTGTATACTTTTAACGTTTACTATTTTTAATTGTTGTAAACCGCCCAGAGAGCTTCGGCTGTGGGGCAGTATATAAATGTAATAAAATAAATAAAAATAAAAGCGTGATTAAAATTTATTACCACATTGTCCCTGTTAAGAAAAAAGCCAGGATAGAGGTTGTAAAGCACAGGAGAGGCCCTGGAGATTGGCAACATCATGTAAAGGACCCATAAAATTCTGTGGGTGACCAATCATAAGCACATGATAAAAAGCCTTGTGCAAAGAAGCCCAATATTGAGCTAGAGGGACCAGTGGTCTCTCTCGGTATAAGGCAGTTTCCTATGTCCTTGGGAACATGGGCTCTACAGACCTCTGCACAGTTAGCAGTTAGGTTTGAAGGTGGGATGTAAATGTGTTCGGCTGAGCATCCGGACCTTGTCTTAGAACCCCCTTCAAATCTTAGCAGAAAGGTTTTTAGGGGAGCCTATGGTGCATTGGGGCTGGTGTGAACCACCCCTCCACACACCAAACCTTTAGCACATTTTTAGGGGAGGGACTATGGCTCAGTGATAGAGCACATGCATTGCATACAGAAGTCCCAGGTTCAATCTCCAGCTTCTCTAGGAAGGGCTAGGAAAGAATCTTTCTTGAAATCCTGGAGAGTTGCTACTAGTCAGTGTTGACAATACTGGCCTAGATGAACCAATGATCTGAGTCAGTATAAGGCAGATTCCTATGTTCCTAGACCCCATGTGAGCAGGCTGAACACCTTCATAGGGCTTTAATCCCAGCCTAATGCACTGCCAAGGGTTCTCCCTCTCCATCCCACACGAAAAGTAGGGATAGGACCCACATTATTCATTAACTTGCTCCTGTACAGAAGTCCTCACAAGTTCTCTGCACCACAACCCAAATCGCATGGCGGGATGTTGCATTATCGTATATGTGAAGAGCTTTGATATGTCTTAATTCGTACAGAGCTAAGCATCTTTAACGTGAATTGCTGTCAAAAATGTCTCATTGTTAAATTTACAAGTGGCAATCAAACAGCCTGGCCTTAAAAGCAACAGGGGCTGGAAAACGAAACTGCATTTTATAATGATGAAATAAATGCCAAATTGAGCCCTGGAGATCTCATTACTTGCAATACGTACATGCAGACTACATTGCATTAAATGCAGTGGGTTTCAGCTTGCCCCCATCCCTGATCACACATAATTATCAGCTGTTATTCCAGAGATCTATTCTAAACTTCTAGGAGGATACTGAAAAAGGCATTGACCCTTCTTAATTATGGGATGATTAATTATTTAATCTGCCTGGGTACCTGTATGCACACTCAAGGTATCTCTCTCATTTTTCAACCTGTGGTCCCATCAATCAACAGAAGTTTTCAGTATGACAGGAGACAGGTTGATTTAAAGTGTTGCATTGTTGTAACCTCTCCAGTATACTCTGACCTGTTTGGGAAGCTCAGGTGATTGATCATGGGAGAGCATCACTGTCAAGCTGCAAAGCTTGTGTTAGATGAAAAATCAAGAAGGAGAGACACCCAAGATGCCTTTTGCAAGGATAACTAGTGTGTTTGCCCCCTAAAACCTGAGCTTAATTGTCACTGAGGTGGTAAACCTGTATCTGGTCTGCACCACTTGAGACTACAGGAGGAACCTTACATGCCCAAATGAATGGTTGTGACTCAAATCCCTGTGGAGGAGCATTCAGTCATGTTATCCCTCCCACCTCCAGTCTCAAATGATTGTATTTTTGCAGCTGGGTGTCAAGAAGCAGCTCTTCATTTTAGGGAACTGATGCTGTTTTAAAGGCTAGCATTGAAGCAATCTCACATAATGATTGACCATGAATTCTGGCTTATCAAACTACAGTGTGAACAAAGAAACTTGATCCCGCTTTGTTTCTTCCTTTGTTCATGCAGGTAAACAAAACAGGCAGGTATAACTCAGTGTGATGTCTGAACCCAGGAGTATGGTTTATTGCGCCCAAACAAGCCAGGGGTGTTAGCCAGCTTTAAAACAAGGTTTGTTGTTGATTTATGAATCTTGCCTTGTTTGGACACAACAAACCATGAATTCTGGTTTGGATATCACATAGGCTATCCTGTCCTGGTTTGTTTATCTGCTCCCATGAAGGGAAGAGCAAAATGGGAGCAAACAGACTCTGTGCACTAGCATGCTGCTTGTTCACGTCATGGTTTAATAAGCCAAGAATGTTGGCTTATCATTGTGTGCAAACATGGCTATTCCCTGTGTGCATGCCTCTCCCTTAGCTCAAGCTCTACATTTGTAATAAGCTGAAACCTGGGTGGTCATGGGTTATTTGAGGGTTGTTTCCCCCTCAAACAAGCCATGCTGCTTGTGTTTGGACAACACATTAACCCACACCAGGGCAGGTAATTAGGCAAATGGCACCCAGCATGCGCCATGGTTTAAACAAGACTCCGTGGCTTTTTTAAGTCACAGTGAGTATGCAAACCGTGCCTGAATCTGTGACATTACCGTGTTGTATTAATACACTGCTACTGGTTCAGGGATTTAACCTCACATACCTGAGTTTGAGGCCCATTCCCTGCCCCCATCTGCACAATAAATGGGGGCGACAGTTGGGCTGTTGACAGCTCTGATATTAATATATTGATTTATAGGTGTGGGAGCTATGAGTGATACAGCTTCAGCGGGTTTCTTGTTCTTCTAAATGTGGCACTGTCAGTACAAACATTGATAAACGGTAATTCCTCTTTACACAGCTTCCCAGTAGTAATTATTATACCGAGAGAGGCAAAAACCTTACCCTCCCCCACTTTTCCATGGAACAGCTATTGCATGCACTGCACTACCCAATTCCACTAATAAAACAGATTGCTCAGGCAGAAATCTGTACATAAGGAGGAACTGTATTCTGTTTATCACCAGGAACAGGCATTGCTTGCAATTCTACCCAAGGCTAAAAGTCCATTGCCTTATAATTACTCCAGTTCGAGATTATTATATGTCCTTGTATAAGTAATAACGATTCCAGAATGGAATTGGAATGGGGAAGATTTCCCATTAAAAATAACTTATTCATTTCAATATCTCCTCTCCTCCTTTTTAAGTCATTAATGTTTTTCCAGATTTTTCATTTTTAAGACTGAAGGCATTCTGGTCAAATGTGTTTGTTTGTAGCAATTGTAGAGTGTTTGTGTATCTTATAGAAGTGTGCTTCATTATCTCAAGAGCTGAGAAACAAGGGAGGAAGGTGGCCTTGTTGTCTTGAACTGTGATTGATGAGAATCGTAGAAAATCCATTTTTCTCCTTTCCTTTCCCTCCCCCGACAGAAAGTTCCTTCATCTATTGACTGCTGTAGAAACAAAACGTTGCATTTTGGCTTAAATGGCCTTCTGAGAAACAGAAAGGGATGAAACCATCTCCCATCAGCTGTATGTCCTTCATTTGTGTGTTCATCATCAAACTGTGATTCTGGTTTTCAAGTCTTTAAAGCAAAAGCTGCCATGACACAGTTGGCAGTTTTAATTGCTAAACAAAGTGCAATTGGTATATGTTGCTTGAGTCTGGGGTATTGCAAGGAGGTCTGCTGAACTTTCACCACACCACTTCTCACATTTCGAAATGGGCTGTAGGAAATCATGGATTCCTGAAGCCTGCTTTTTATAATAAAAGCCACCTTATGGAGATAATTTGAAAGTTACTCTGCATGACACCTGGGCCAGATCAACACCAAGCAGGATATGTCACTTCGAAAACATTTTGAAAACTGTATACGGAGTGTGTCCTGGGTCCCAACCGTTGTCAAAACTGTTATAAACCATTTTAAAGCAGTAGTGTAGATCCTGCCCTGATCCCAAGTGTGAATATGCGATTATAGTCTGAAGGCAACAGAGGAAGGAGGTGGGATAAGAATGTTACTTAACATTTAGAAAGTACCCTTCATCCCAATCTTTCTGAGGAGTTTAAACTTCAAACAGTTTTATCAAAACAATTTAATATAATGCTTGTATATTACTGGAACATTGGGAGAACACATTCAGGTTAAAACAGCAAGCCTACCTAGTGTATTAGTTGCATATTTTTCCAGAGAAATGATACATTTACATATACAAATAATATTTGAGCAGAACAGAGTGGAATTATGGGTTAAAATATGCAACAGTGATACAGACGGGAAATAGATTTTCCCATCTGTATTCTATGTTTCCAGCCATTTACAATTTGTGTTAGTTTACATTTGCATATACAAATAAAACCATCCTTGTGATTACACATACAAAGAGAGAGAGAGAGAACATAACTTCTTATAAAAAGGCTGAAATACTTATTGAGCATGCGGAGTGTTCATCTGAACCACTGACAACCAGGCAATCTATTACAGATTGATATTGTACAGTCATTACCTTAATTAAGGATAAACGTTTTTCCAGTTCTTTTAAAGTCAGACATTTCTTGCTTGCTTTCTCATTTTGTGTTTTCCAGTGCTTAGCCAAAGTTTACCTGATAACTGCCAGATGGCAATGTGGAAGCTGTGGTACAACCACCACTGCATGTTCCTTGAGTGAGCAAGGAAAGCAGGAGGGGATCTACAATAGTATATGAAACGTTGTTTTTACAGTCATTGAACGTTTTGTTTTTGAACGATTTAAAACGTAGCAGTTTTTAAAAAGTTTACTTACTTTTCTCTTTCCGTGGGAATGCATTCTTTTTGGCCACACTAAGAAAATAAATCCGTTTGTTCTATCCCCGTCTACCAATTTCCCCTCCCACTTCCTCTTCTTTCCGAGACAATCCTCCACCTACAAAAAATCCAGCAAGCAGCCTCCCAAAAGTGAAACTGAAAGTGTCTGCAAAAAAAGAGGCTTGAAAGAAGAAGAAAAACAGCTCCAACTTTGGGCGCGGAAATTACATAAATGCGATTGGCTAATTAAGAACTACAGGAAACCCATTTAATACAATGAAATCAGCCACGTCATACGAAACAGAACAACTTATTTAAGAGAAGTTCAAAATAAAAACCGGGGAACAAACAATAAAACGTCACAAACTATACGGTGTGTGGCGTAATACTACGAAACGCACATTTAAAAACGGTAAGACACGTTCTAACTTGACTAGTGTAGATCTCCTCCAGGTGTTTCCACTTGCCTCCATGCTATGGGCTAGATTAGTGGGCACATCATCTGCTCAGACCCTAATATGTAGGGGATAAAAGCCAAACCTCTTTCACCTGGATGCCATAGTCTCTGAGTGTCCTATAAATGAATTTGTTTTTCAAATACACAGCAAAAATAATATGCATGCTTCTTGTAAGAATTAGATCAGGAAGTTGCCTGTAGAATGGTTCCTATTCGATCCTAGGATAGGCTCACCTCCAACCAAACCCCTCCATATCTCAAGGAATATTTTTTTTAATGTCATGGTTTGTGGTGCATATACATGCACTTCACAATGTAGATGACTGAAATTTGGTCTTAATTATTAGAATACATCTTCCCCCCAAAAAATTACAAAATGGTTTCATATATATACGTCTTTTGACTTAGAAGTACTTTTTGACTTACAGAATGTCCACCTTCTTATTTTCTTGATGAGGATTTCTTGAGGCAGGGCCTAGAAGCTATATTGTTCCATCCATTAACATTGACAGTCAAGAACTTTGATTTATCTATGATTTCAGTCTCCTATTTATTTATTTATTTATTTATGTATTAAAAAAGAATTAAAAATAAAAATTTCAGACATAGAATATTTTCAGTCATTCACAAATTGTGTCCATCATTTCTGTATGATTTTCAGTAGTTAAATATTTTCTGATATTCAGTGGAACATTTATATGCCTTGTAAGTGCAAAATAACTCCCCTTTCTCCCAGTGGCTCTACATAAAAATCTATTTACATTTGTGCATATCCAGTTCAAGTATCCTGAGGTTCATGATTACCCACAAATGGCCTATACTTATTTGATCAATATAAAACAAGAAGTAAAGATGGGTAGTCAATTGAGCTGTGTTATAAACTATGTAATATTTGGTATCCTACTATTGAAATTGCCCGTTCAATATTTTATGCTATTTTTGCCCAGTGATTGTTATCATTCAGTCTGTTCTGATCTCCTAAAGACAATAATAATCCCTGTCTAACCCAGTCAAATAATGTTCTCAACTGTAAATGCTGTATGTGCATATGTTTTCCTTTTACTTTAATTCTGTCAAAGACAATTCTAACTGTTGTAACTGTTCTAACATATTTTGGGATTGGTCTTAAAAGTTTCCACTGCTATTGAAATCACTTGGACTTTGCTGTGTTTTTGGTCATTATTAATGAACCATTAATAACAATATGAACCATGTAAAAATATAAATGGCAAAAATACTCAAACACATAAACTAGGATGATCATATGAAAAGGAAGACAGGGCTCCTGTATCTTTAACAGTTGCATAGAAAAGGGAATTTCAGCAGGTGCCATTTTGTATATATGGAGAACCTGGTGAAATTCCCTCTTCATCACAACAGTTAAAGCTGCAGGAGCTATACTAGAGTGACCAGATGTAAAAGAGGGCAGGGCACCTGCAGCTTTAACTGTTGTGATGAAGAGGGAATTTCACCAGGTTCTCCATATATACAAATGACACCTGCAGAAATTCCCTTTTCAATACAACTGTTAAAGATACAGGAGCCCTGTCCTCCTTTTCATATGGTCACCCTATTATCATAACCAAATTATCTGGTTAACAACATAGTGAGCTATTACTACTACTACTACTACTACTACTACTACTGTTATTTATAATATTTATATACCGCTCTATATCTAAAATAGTTTCTAGAGGATTGCACCTAGGAATGAAACAGAAAAAAGAAAGACGATTAAAAACAGCAAATTCCTCCTCTTTCATGCACTGATTCTCTCTTCTATTTCTGGGGTGGTCTAATCATAGTTTGCTGTGAGTTTCGCCTTTTCTCACAGTTAGAGATTTGAAGGCCTGGGGAGGGAAAACAGAAAAAAATGGGGGGAAACCAGTTTAAAACTGCAGCTATAAAACACACACACACACCATTTTTCTCAGAGATTTTTGGAAAACTTTGGAGGGGTTCCCTCTTATTTTTTTCATCCTTTCCCCCTGCTTGCTTGCTTTTTTCATTTTGCCTTACACTATTTTACTTTTATTTTGCATCGTCAACATACAATTTCACAGCAGAATGCAGAAGTGACAGAATCTCTTACCAAATGTTTAATACTTCCTGCAATAAACTATGAACTAGAGCTGCTGTCCATTTAAAAATATATATAATTGAATTATTACCTACCTTTTATCAATTAAATACTACCATCACTGTCAATATAGATACTTTTTTTGGGACAATATTTAAAGAATTGTAAGATTATGGCCTGGTTCAGACAACACTCTGGGCTTTGTAGCATGTTCAGCTGTGGTTAACGTTAACCAAATGCGGAATGCTTGCAGACAACACTTTTAACCCTTTTGTGGTTAAGTAGGGTGACCATATTTTGGAAACCAAAAAGGAGGACAACATGGTCGCCCCCAAAGGGGCGTGTCCAGTACCAAGGGGGCGTGCCCACCCGAACATAGCCTTGGTCACATGTCTGATTTTACAGCACACATTTAAGACAAATCTGTTCTACATAACATCTTAATGTTAAAATCACTGAAATAAAGAACAAGTGAGAGATTCAATGTATCTGAAATTAACTTCACTCACTCCTACTTTTGTAGGTTTTGCTGTACTTTGAAGCTTTTGCTATACTCTATGTGTTACATTCTCCCCTTCCCTCAAATATCTTTTCTGACTGTATCTTCACTCATTGCAAGCTGCTGTTGTTAACAGGGTTTGCTACTCCCCCAGATCTGTTTCAAATTTGGTACGGCTAAAGCTCTACCTAAAAGCTTTCATGGTGCCAACTTTCAGCTCTTTATCTTTAAAAATGACAGCTTAAAAAATAATAATTTTAAAACCTCATTTTTTAAAAAAATCAATGAATGAACAGATCTGTTTCAAATTTGGTGTGGCTAAAAATCCTTTAAAAATGACGATTTTAAAAATAATAATTTTAAAACCTCAATTTTTAAAAAATTCCTAAAAAATCAATGGATCAACAGATCTGTTTCAAATTTGGTGTGGCTAAAGCTCTACCTAAATCCTTTCATGGTGCAAAGTTTCATCTCTTTATCTTTAAAAATGACGATTTAAAAAATAATATTTTAAAAACCTCAATTTAAAAAAAAATCCTTAAAAATCAATGGATGAACGGATCTGTTTCAAATTTGGTATGACCAAAGCCCTTCCTAAGAGCTACCATTGTGCCAAGTTTCATGTCTTTATCTTAAAAAATGACGGAGTTATAAGCATTTTGGTTAATTCCCATTAGAGCTGCTCTTTGAAAAAAATCTGGATTTCCCCTGCCCCTCCCGGATTTGCCATCAAAAACCCAGACAAATCCGGGCAAATCCGGTCATATGGTCACCCTAGGTTAAGTTTTCCTTAACCACACACTGACCACAAAGTGGTTAGTGGAGCACCTGATTTGTCCAACTGATCCACCCTGTATTCCAGCGCCCTAGCGCTAGGAGCCCTAGCAGTTACAGAGGTCATTTAAGAGCAGGCACCAATGAAATCAGCAATTACATGCATGCATCCCCCCGTTTAGTGAGAGGTTCCTTTGCTTTCTGCATCTCCATGCCTGCTGCACCTCTACAGTCATCACAGGGGAGGCGGAAGCCTTCCGGGACGGCTGCGCTAGCTGCGTCATCAGGCAGCACCGCCACACACAGTAATCAGAACCTGAGGGGTGTAATGGCGCTTCAATGAGGTAGGACAAATGGATGCTTCGTATGGGGAAATTGCTAGTGGGGATTTAAAAAGTTCTACTGTAAGCATGCTCTGCAAAAACTAATACGAAACATGAAATGGCAGCTGCAACAAGCATATCAATCAGCAGTCTAGAACAGCCATAGAGCCTGCTGGCTAAACCGGCCCTGCCTAGTTAGGCAACTCTGTACTGGAAGATCTATGCCTTAACCCCTTAAACCCTTAACCATGGCCTCTTAACCACAGACACGTGTCAGACAACCCTTTTAGCCATGGTTAGTGCAGCTAACCACGTTGCATAACAGGGCAGATGGTTAGGGAAAACATGTGTCAGATAACACCGTTAACCACGGTTAAGCATTCCATTAACCATTTTGTGGTTAAGCAGCATGGTTTAGTGCGTCGTCTGAACGGGGCCAATGTGTAATTTTAATTACCAAAAGCTATTTATTAATAGAAGAAATATCATTGATACATTCTATTTCATGCCCTTTTACAATAAGAAACTAGAGCCAAAATGAAGGATAATTAAATGAGCCCTTCATCCTCAGCCCCACTGATTAAATATTGTCTGTCAGTTTAAATTTGCCTGCTTGGATTAATTAATTATAGCATTTGCTTTCTGATGTTCTATCTATCTAGATGTATCTATTAACAGCAGTTGTCACGGTCTCTTTGAGAGGTGAGGTGAACCTTTCTGTCTCCCGCCTTTGCTGATGACAGCTGTAAGCCTTCCTCCCACTGCTCAGAGCAGTTTTGCAAAGCTTTGCAAGTGGGTTGTACTTTTTTTTAAAAAAAAAATATCATCATCATCATGCATGAACATTCATGCATTTGCTAGTTAATTCCACAGTTAATTAAAAGATCCAAAAGGGGAATAAAGGGGAGGAACTACAACCTGTCAGCTGTTCAGCACTATGCATGGTCTGCTCCGCTACAAAACCCACAGAATCAATTTACTTCATTGTCATTCCTGCAGGGTTATAATAACGGTGTTCTGTGAGTATGCTAACAGAATGCAGTGACTTTTGTTTTTATGAACATCTATACCTACCCTAATGCAGGCATAGTCAGAATGTAGATTCCCAGATGTTTTGAACTTCAACTCCCAGAAGCCCTTTCCAGCATGACCAATGGTCAGAAATATTTAAAGTTGAAGTCCAAAACATCTGATGATCTAGTTTCTGCCCACCCATAACTTAATGCATTCCTTTACTTTTCCCTGATTAAAAGAATGTCTGTTGCTCTATCTCTCTCTATCTCTCTTTCTTTTAATCTATCAGAAAACATAAAATGCTGCGCTTGCAAATGTTGCAAAAAGAGCAAAACCTGGGCCTAATCTACACCAAGCAGGATATTGCACTATGTAAGCGGTATGAAAAGGGCAGGAGTGACACCAAGCAGGAAATAGTGGTATGAAAGTGGTATATGGTATGTGTGAATGGACCGCAACAGTTGTCAGTGCACTTCAATACTGCTATAAAGCAGTAGCGTGGCTCCTGCCTTTTATATACTGCTTTCATAGTACAATATCCTGCTTGGTGTAGATTAGGCCCTGCACACCATAGACACTTCTTGCCCAAAGCCAAGTACAGACTCAGGAAAGGAATGAAGGATTCTTCTACACACACAAACCTCAGATTCTAGGTCGTGAGGGAAGAAACTTTCCCTCCCTCCTATACCATGGTCAGTTTGGACAGATGGGTGAGACCATGGAAGGAAAAGGATAAGAACTCTCCATTTCGGCCTCCTCCCCACTGCCGTTCAAACCAGACAGGACGTTAGCCCATAAGAAATACTTGGGGTTATTCTGTCACTCAGATGTGTTTCCATTGGAGACTGCTAATGAAAAACCGAGCCTTTTACACATAATTTAGTTGAGTTCTAATTCTTCCACAGCTGCTTCCAAAGTGTGTAGTTACTTAAGGTTATCATTCTGAGTAGGTTTTTAATTTAGATGGATGCCACAGGCCCCGGCTATTCTTGGTGAGAGTCAATCTGGGCTGCCCCTGCACTGTACGTTATATAATTAGTAAGTACTTAAACAGTGTGACTGTTCAATAACCCCTCTGTGTTTTCTCCATAATGATTATAATTACAGCCAGCAACTGAACGCTGAGCTTCAGCATACAGGGATGGCCTCCTCCTGATGAGCAGGGATGGGTTTTTAATTGTTCCCTTATTGAAGGCTATGGCTGATGTGGTAGGGGAACACAAGTACAGGATGGGATGCGGGGTGGTCCTAATTTCTGTCACTTTGTGTCCAGTGTGGCTCACCAGGGTGTAAATCAGAAATGAGCTTGAAGCTCAGGCAGGTAGTGTTATAGAAGCTACAACTGAGGTAAAATACATTCCTGTGCAAGATATTGAATGGGCTTTCCTAGGGCTGCCAGAAAGCCAGTATTGTATTGGTCCAACCAGTAAAATTTGTATTCTGTCAGGTAAACAATTTGAAAGACCCATAAATTCCAGATTCCACCTGAGACGTTGCACATTGGTTTCACCAATAACACACACAATTCTAGCTTAGTTCCACCTAGCGCCCTTGATTCTATTCTGCCTCCACCCAATGACTCAATAGGTTCAGCTCTGGCTTCACTCCTGAACCTACCAAAGGGGATCTTAAATCATATGTGCTTTTTATATTGTATTTTGTATTTGGGTTTTTAGATTATCGGTTGTTTTATCATGTTCCTCATGGTTTTAATTTTTGTGAACTGCCCAGAGAGCTTCAGCTATTGGGCGGTATAAAAATGTAATAAATAAATAAATAAATGTTGACAAACTCTAGCTGTTTAGAACTACCAGATGTGTTCGTCTATTGTAGCAAAAACAACAAAGGGTGTCTTAAAGGCTAACAAAGTCAGCCTTAAAGGCTAGCATAAGCCAGCCTTTCCCACTCTGGTGCCCTCCAGATATGTTGGACTGCAATTCCCATCATCCCCAGCCAACATGGCCAGTTGGGGGAGGCTGACATAAACTTTTGTTCACTTCATCAGATGCATGAAGCCATTTATAGAAAATTATTTTTATCATTCACACTGCGAGACACATTCATTGTGTCCTGCATATGTAAGAGTATCCAAGCACCTCTGCATGGTGGGGACAATCATGCGTAAGCAACCGAAGAACTCCACACCATAAAGCATCTTAAAGGGAGAGCTACAGACAAAAACCTCCTGCATTTAATGGAGTGAATGCACTGCTGCTCTACCTGGTCACAGAATCATAGAATAGTAGAGTTGGAAGGGACCTATAAGGCCATTGGTCCAACACCCTGCTCACCTGCACTGATGTCATCATGGCTTCTGTGCAAGATGCTTCCATGTCACATCATTTCAGGCTGATCAAGTACAAAAAATGCAATTTACAAGACAACCTGCATGTGCTCTTGCATTTACACATCCACAAAGGCAGTGTGAAGGTGGTCTTTACACTAATGCTATTTAAACATCCCCTTGAAATCCTCAGCTTGAAGGAGTTGGAACATACAAATCTTATCACCCTATATTAAAACCTTTAAGGAAAATTCCAGCAGGGATTCTGTTTCAGGAAGACCGTCTGCACGTTTCACTACTCAAGAGTTGTTGGGGGGGGGGGTTAATGTCACCGATTATGAAACAAGAATTGGCAACTGTTTCTGACTAGGAGTTAATCAATGAATTCCCCAAAGAATGCAAGCAAGGCTGCACTGTAGATTTTTTTTTTTTTAAAAAAAACAATCTCTAGAGTTCCGTGTGTGTGTGTGACTGACAAAGAGGAGGGGGGAACTCAACTGCTTCTTCTATTTGTATGTAGAGCTTTTAGGCCCGATCCAACAGCTTCAGAGTTTGTAAAACTTAGGAGCCCGGCAAGACTTTCTAGGAAGTAGCTTGGAGAGGGGGCTGATATTGAATGCACAAGTAAGGACAGTGATCCTATTTTCTTCTGATTTCTCTCACGTGCTCCACTTCCAGCCAGGACTTAGCTGAGAGCCTACCTGGAAGCCTTTCATTTGGGGAACTTTCCTCCAGTGGACCACAGTTCAGTGGAGGAGCCCATGCTTTAGAATCTGAAGGTCCCATGTTCAGTCCCTGGGATCTCCTGTTAAAAAGGGTCAAATGGCAAGTGATGTAAAGGCCTCTACCTAGAGAGTCATTGGGCATGTCTAGACCATGCCTTATCCCGGGGATTGCCCAGGGATCATCCCTGTGCATCCATATGACACACAGGGGATCCCAGGGGCAGGGAGGGATGATCCCTCCATTTCCCTGAGATTACCGGGACGGCTTTTAGCCTAATTTTCCCTGCGGTCTCAGGATCGCAAGGAGTAAACATGAGCCAGGAACCGGGCACAGAGCTCTTCAGGCGCTCTGTGCCCATGGGGGGGGGGGGGAGCGCGATCAGTTGTTTCAGTTAAAAAAAAATGGTGGGCGCAACATCGCTTGTTCCTCCTGGGATGTTGCGCGTGCTGTCTGTCCAAAGGGGAGGATCTCGCAATCAGAAAATTGCGAGATCCTCCCTCCCGGAACGCCGGGAGGTGTAGACATGCCCATTGTCAGTTTGAGTAGACTAGATGTTTTGGGCATCTACTCACAACATGTGGCCCTGTGCAAGTTGACTCAGAAGTAAATCCCACTGTGTTCAGTGGAGCTTATTCCTCAGTAAGGGTGTATAAGGACTGTAGCCTTACTACTATGTTATACATATCTTCTTAGAAATAAGTCCTGTTGTGTTCATGAAGCTCATTCCCAGGCAAATGAGTATAGGAATTACAGCCTAAGGACTCATCTACACCAAGCAGGATATTCCACTATGTAAGTGGTCTGAAAGTGGTATATAAGAGGCAGGAGACACGCTACTGCTTTATAGTGGTATGGAAGTGCACTGACATCTGTTGGGGCCCATTGACAAAGACCATGTACCACTTTCATAGTGTTGTATCCTGCTTGGTGAAGATGTGTCATGGGCCCCAACAGTTGTCAGTGCACTTCAGTACCACTATAAAGCAGTAGCGTGTCTCCTGCCTCTTATATACCACTTTCAGACCACTTACATAGTGGAATATCCTGCTTGGTGTAGATGAGCCTATAGTGACTTTCCACTTGTCTGCAATTAAAGCCTCAGAGATTGCAACAGTGCCTTGTTAAAGAAGTACTATTAAAGAAGTACATTAATAGTCCTAAAACAGAGGCCAGTTGCTCCGATGTCATTAGAGCAGTAAATCTGCTACAAACCATGAGCCTTCACTGCCTGGTGATATCCCCTTTTCTAGCAAAGGGCAGAAATAGCTGTTTTTCAAGACTCAATGAAATCTATCTGTATCAGTTACTTTGAATGAAAAATGCCAGCTATGTTGTCTTCGTTTGCTGCTACTGAGCTTAGCATGACTTGATACAGCGTTCAAGGATGCTTTGGGGTTAACATAATCTACACCTCATTAAAAAGATTAAGGACATACAGACTAGGTAAGTGATGGTCACCTGTAACTTCCTCTCTTGTTAATTGGCTTTAAGCCACACAACTCTGTTGTGAGTAATCATTATGGAGAAAAGAAATTAAATGCATTTTGATGCATACTTTTGAAAATAAATAAATAATAACATTGCTTACTGGATGTTCTATCCGTCCCCCCTTTTTTTCACCCCCAAAAGGCTTCACAGTTACAAATTCAGATTTTGGGTATGAAACCAGCTTTGTGTTGACACATTTGAGACCAGGATGTTGTTCATGCTTTAGAGGCTAAAGATTTGACTATGCTGGAGAATAAGGGGAAATAAGTTGGAATAAGTGAGAAGTGGTCATGATGGGACAACTATTTAGGGTTCTGGCTAGCATGTAGAATAGGTATTTTATTTTGATGATGAGCTTTGTGTTGCTGTCCTGTTATGAAAAAGGGTAGAGATGATGGAGGACAAAGAATAGGAAACATTTGAGATGAAGCTTTTAACCTGCCTCTTTAATGTGGCTTCTGCGTCTGGATTGTTTCTGGGATTAAGACCAGATCCTCTACACACTTTCCCCCCTACTTTTCTATATGTTTCATTACATGACCTCTAGGTGATGCTGCAGGATACTGAAATTGCACATCTACCCAACTGTTTCATTCTGCCATTTCCGAAAATGCTGGACTTTCCCTGAATAACTCCCCACCCCCCACCCCATGAAAAAATGCTTGGAAAAGCACAGGAGAGGTCCTGAAGGATGATAATGTCATCTAAAGCACCCACAAACTATCGTGAGTGAGAAATCATGAGCACACAATGAATGCCTCATAAATATGCCTTATGCTAGGACAGACTATTTGTCTAACTATAGCCCTATTTAGATGTTTACTCACAAAATTAACAATCGGGGGAAGCAGGGCTGGGCTCACTGGGCCCATCCCATCAGTTGCAGTCCTGTCTCCCACTGTCTAGACCTACACCTTGGAGGTGGGGGTGTCTGTAGATGACAGCCTGGTGTGCACACGTTAGGCTCCCCCAATGTCTTGGATGCCTGCATGGTTAGGGCTCCAGATCATGTGTGTACATCATGCCCCATTCTATAGATATTGCCCTCAGGCACATGGAGGGGGGTCAGGTCTGTGATGGCAGGAGTGGAACCACCAGGCATGTCCCTGCTTCTCCCATTCCACAGGATTGACAATTCCTGGGAGTGAACACCCACATTCTTTGTCTACTCCAAATGGCTCTCTAGAGTTTCCAGCAGAGATTTTTCACATCACCTGCTTCCTGGTCCTTTTTTAAAAAATAAAATAAAAAAATGAGGTGATAGGGATGAAATCTGGGACTTTCCACATACAAAGCATGTGCTTGCCACTGAACTGTAGTCCCCCCCCAATGAAAAGCTGGCTCTGTTTTAATTACCCCCCCCCCAATTCAGACACTTGGTGGCCCCCACACAATTAACTGCCAGAGCATGTGGAAGCCACTGGTGGGTTCACATAAAGGTACCAGTTGTACCAGTCAGTGCTTCCAAATGGGGCCCTATATGCACCACATCCACCATTTTGCATGAGTGCAGTAGCCATGTGTACTGGCTCCATACAGAGTCTCTCTGGTTCATATAATCAGTGCCTCCATGCAGTCCCCTCCATCTCACAAACCTATTGATTCCCACATACAACCACAGCAGATGGTGCATGGGGCCTCTGAGAGTCCGGACTAGGCCTTAATATTTGGGAACTTTAATGGAAGATTTGAAGGCCTAAATACGATGCTCAAGATAGGTAAATAATGCCTTTGACAGGCTATCCTAGCCTCGTTACCTCATTCTGCCTGACTTTAGGGCGCAGGCATTAGTGGTTCTACCCTTAAGACTCTTCCAGCACCGCTACTATATTGCCTAACTTCTCCTTAGAGCAAATCAATATTTCCCAAGGCGTTTGATTTAATTAAATTCCACTCTTTTTCCTTAAAACTTCTCCTTTTGTAGGTATTCCCTCTCCCCCCCCCCCCAGATGAAATATATGGCATGTCAGTGTGGCTAGACTGGTGAGCCATTAAAAGGTTCCCTGAAGTAAATTGCTGCGCTGTTAGCGCTAACCATAATCTGAGCAATTAGTGATGGCCTTGTGTAAGCCACAATTTCCCCTCTCTCGTAGGAATATCTCAGTGGCACAGACGCAGTGCTATTTATATTCCCCAGTCAAGTCCCAGACTGAAATAGTGTCCCCAGAGAGAAACCACATAATCAGTCCCTTCTAACTTTTCAAGTGGCTCTAAAGAGAATAAGGTTTCAATTGTATTAACAAAGCAGCGTAAGACAGCAGCAGATGCAGAAAGCTCAGCTAGAATACCAGGGACCTACGAAGGCAACTCCATCCTCTGCTCCCTGAGGAAATGCCCTCATAGTTCCTCCGCTACACGTAAGTTGTCAGCTCTGAAACATTATTCGTTCCCCCTCCCATCAGAAATGCCTTTTCACACTTCCAAGGTTCTCCCCAAGGAGTGGTAGTTTGAAGAAAGACAAAGTCATAATAACATGTCGATTATCTATGTGACTTTAGGTCAGCATACTATAGCATAGTTCATGGGTGGGCAACCTCTGGCTTGTGGGCCTCAAAGAGGTTGCCCATATCACAAAGATGGTAGTGCACGTGCTGGTAACTTTGAGGCTCAACTTCTGCAATGCGCTCTACATAGGGCTACCTTTGTGCCTAGTCCGGAAACTTCAAATAGTCCAAAATATGGCAGCCAGGCTGGTCACTGGTACACCTAGGGGTGACCACATTACACCAGTTTTAAAATCTCTTCACTGGCTGCCAATTAGTTTCCGGGCGAAGTATAAAGTGTTGGTTATTACCTTTAAAGCCCTATATGGTTTGGGTCCAGGCTATCTGCGTGATCGCCTTCTCCTGTACAATCTGTCCTGCACACTCAGGTCCTCGGGGAAGAATCTACTTCAGTCAACCAAAACTGATGGGTATTACCCAGAGGACCTTCTCTTCTGCTGCTCCCAGACTGTGGAATGGCCTGCCGGAAGAGATTCGTTAACGTGACAGTCTTTTAGCATTTAAAAAAGCAATAAAGACTGGTCTCTCCCGGCAGGCCTGTCCAGTGAAATTTTAGAATGTTTTAAGGATGTTTTAGTCATGTATGCTATGTTTTTAATCAGTTTTTAATGTGTTTTATATTCACTGTTGTTCCCCGCCTCGATCCGAGTGGAGAGGCGGGTAAGAAATAAATTATTATTATTATATCACCTGCAGAGGCCCTCTTCATGCCCCTTCTACTCCCAACCTGAAGCTTCACCCCCCTGGCCTGGAGGCTATAGGGGCTTTGGGAGGAGGCAGGGAGAGGAATCCCCTTATTATCTCCAGACACAGATTGGAGAGAACAAGGGGATTCCCCTGGGTGAGTGTTGCAGGAAGTCCTGCAAATGGCAGGTGGCACATGCAGCCAGCAGGGTACATTTTGCCTACCTCTTTTCTATGAAGTTGGAAACCTCTTTGGTGGCTGGGCAGAGCCAAAATAAGGTCTCCAACATTGGGGACCCCCTTTCGAGGTCAGAGCTCTGTCTATGGCGTAGGAGGAGGCTGTTCCTCCACAATCCTGTAACCCCTTGGATGATGTCTAAGGACCACAGAATTGTTCTCTAAGGGCACAGTCCTATTGATTGTGTCCTCGCTGCTTGGAAGCCTCTGAACCTGGAAGCTTCCAAGATTCTTATGCCCTGCAGAGCAGAAGCCAGTAGGATCGGAAAAGCAGCAGAGGTGATCTTGTATCCCTCCTGCGCTCACCAGAACGCCTCCTATTCACCTCCCCCAAGGTCACTTCTCCAACCTCCGAGAGCAGCCACCTCGGTTTGTTCCACACCAGCTGCAAGGGGGGATTCCCAACTCCCCCTTCCAAGGTCAGAGTATTGTCTCCCAGGGAACACAGAATTGCTCTCTTATGTACTAAAGCATTGAATCATATCCAAATCAAACAGATGCGACAATCATATCACAATTCTCACTAAGGAAAGGGATACTGTAGTCTCATCTAAAGTATGAGCTGTTCATGAATTTTCAGTTCATTTATCACTAAACTCATGCTGATATTAGGGAGTTTCCTTTCTTCTCCCTTCAGATTCAGTATCTGGCTGATGGATTACCCCCGACCCCAAGGGCACTAGAACAGTAAATGGAGCCTTTTTGGTTATTTGCTACTAATGTCTCATTAAAGCGCTGCTTGAATTTTGGGTTTGGGGGAAAAGGTAGGAGAGCCCTTATTGAAATCCATTCACACCACTCCAAAACTCCCGTGCAGTTTTAGGCACATCAGGCCGCTTGTAGCCTTCTGAATACAGTAGCAATGGGGCTGGTCCCACTGATATGGAAACAATGAGTTACATAAAGGAGAACCCAAATAAAATGCCCAGCAGTATTTTCCTGAGCCATGGGGCAAATGAAGTTTGTGCAAAAGATAAAAGCAAGAGGGAGAAGAAAGATATATTTAAATAATTTTTGAATAAAGACTAAAACACAGATTTATAATCGTTGGCATTGAAAAACAGAACAACTCTTTTCTTTTCTTTTCTTTTACATGTAGACAGGGCGTTAGTATTCAGCATGCATTTATTTATTTTTTGCAGACAGCAGCCAAAGGAACACACACTAGGTTGCGCTGTTTCTTCAGATTCCTGCCAGTGTGCTGCTTTTTGGCTAGCTTGCCTGCTACTGTAAAGTGGAGGAGACTGCCTGAAGAGTTTACTGTTCAGCGGCATGCAGGGAAATGAATTGCATCTGCTGATTGGAAATCTTCAAGGCAAGAAGCGAGTATATTAGACAACTCCGGGCTTGTATATGAATATATATTATTTTTCTTTAGTTGAGCTGAGCTTCACTGATAAATAGAAGCATTCGACTGAGATGGGATTATGAACAGCAACAAAGAGTTGGGCTGTTGGTTTTTAACTAGGCTCTTCATATTAATCAAGGGTTCCAGTGATGGAGATGGCTTAGAGATGTTAGGCAGAAGGGTTTCTAAAACAAAACCAGCTCTTTCTTGATGCTAATAAGACAAGCTTTCGAGCAGTCTGTTGTGCTGAAAGTTGCAACCTTCCTAACATTAAAAGAATGCTTGAGGCTGAGCATTTAGCAAACTAGAACAAAGTATATCAGGAGGAAAGGATCTCAGATAAATTGTATACTGGCTGGAACTATTTCCATCAGAAAAAGCAGAAACAGGCCAGCAGACACGCACACACACACACACACACTCCTCACCATATCTGTAGAAAAAAGGGATCTTTGTATTGCTGTTCTCAGTAAGATTCTTTATGCCTCGTTGGATTGTTAATTAGAGGTATCTGATCTTTGGTTGCCATTAATGTCATGAAATTCCTGGATGTGTCTTGAAGTGCAGGCAGCAACACTTGAACGTCTCCCAACAGGAAGCTCCTTCCAGCAGATTTGCTATGGAAATATAATTTGCTCAATACACCTAGTAAACAAAAGGTGCAGCCATTAAGAACAGCTGGATGTGTGCCTTTATGACTGGGGGGGAAAGACAGCATAAGTGGATGTTATTCTGCACTATGGAGGTTAAGGCTATCAATGGCTACTAGTCCTGATGACTGTACTCTACCTCTGATATTGGAGGCAGTATACCTATGTACACCAGTTGCTGGGGAACACAAGCGAGGGAGTGGAAGAGGGTGGTGTTGCATTCATGTCTTGTGGGTTTCCAGTGGGCAGCTGGTTGGACGTTGTGAGAACAGAATTTAATTAGACTAAATTAAATTAAATTTCCAGAAATCAATTAGACTTTATATCATTACTGACTTTCCCCCTGAGTTGATGACATTCCACATTTGGAACTTTCATTGAAAAGGAATGAAGTTTATGCTTAAGATAAATTCCTTGGCTAAAGATGTTGGAATAAGCAACAGCCATTTGTTGAAACTATTGTATGGCGGGAGAAAAAACTGATTGAAAAATCGCTAAATGATTACTACGTATTATGGTTTCAGTTTTGCCTGCTTTACTTTGCCTGCTTTAATTGTAAGAAGAAGAGATGCCTGTTCATATTATGCAAAAGGCCTGTTTAAAGCTTGCAGTTGCCTTCTGTCTCAAGTGTGGTCAGACAAAACTTACTCTGCAATGAGATAAAGGGCACTGATGAGCTGTAAAATCTTGCTGCTGGCTTTTCATGTAGCATTATAAGACTGGTACGTTGGATGTCTCACTTGTTCTTTGTTTCAGTGATTTTAATATTAACATATTATGTAGAACACGTTTATCTTAATTGTGAGGTGTAGAATTAGACACGTGACCAAGGCCATGCCCCCTTGGGGGGCGGACGTGTCAAGTTGGTGCCGCCTTGGGGTGGGCATGTTGGGGTGGCCACGCCTCCTTGACGGCGGCCATATTGTCCTCCTTTTTTGTTTCCAAAATATGGTCAGCCTAGGACTGAAGTCAGAGCAGGAAAAGATGCTGCAGAACACATCCCCACAAGTGCTCGATAATGTATCATTCCTATTAATATTAAGCTGGTGATATATTTTGGTGACGGAGCAATCTTGTGAAAACATTTAGCTCAAATGAGAGCAAGCTCAAATCCCTATCTTAACATCTGAAATCTAAATTCAGAATTTGTGTTTCAGTCAAATAAATAAATAGATAAATAATGGCCATGCTGGCTGGGAATTATGGGGGATGTAGTCCAACACATCTGGAGGGCCCCAGATTGGAGAAGGCTGTGCTAGGATGAATTTTCTGCTGACAGAGGTATTGTGCCCTTGTTGGTAGCTGGAAATGAGGAGGAGAAAGATGGAAACGCTTGTGCAATCTTGGGCTAATATAGCAATTCATCCATGCAAACTTGTGCCTTCAAAGCCCTCTGAAGGAAGGGCAAGCAGCCTGCAAAACTTACTTTTTCTGTAAATCCCCATGCTGGAGTATTCTTTGATTCCCCTGCTTTCAGCCTCTGTTTTCTCATCTGCGCTGGAGTTTGGCAAGTTTGAAACGGCAGCCTTATCAAACACCTCTGTGATCAGTCAGTTCTTAAGTTGTGCTGCTTCACGACTGGGTAACTTCATGATCTAAAGTTGTCGACAAAATCCAAAATAACAATGTAACAATAAATGCAGCACCTCAGTTCCTGTATAGCAGCTTTTGAATTATGCATACAAGTCTGGAACAAAAACATCGGCAATACGGCCACTTCCAAGCATTTCTCTTTTTGTTAACAAGCATATACTTACTGTTTTCATTCTCTCTCTCTCTCTCTCTCTCTCTCTCTCTCCCTCTCTCTCTCTCCCTCTCTCTCTCTCTCTTTAATTGCTTTCTGCCACTATCATTTACTTGTATATAGTAGAGATCCTGTGGCTGAGGGGTTCATAGGACTCAGTGGAAGCCCTGCTGTGTTGGCAGAACACAAGATATGGAGCAGATACAAAAGCAGGTGCAAAAGATACACAGTGGAACTGCCCAGATACAATGGCAGGATGGCTAAAACAGGGTGGGATCATGGCTAGGACAACTTTACACCAGTCCCAGACCTGGCACAAAAAATCTCATTCCTATTGCCTTCCCTGCTTCAGTGACCATTCCACCCATGACAGAACATGACAGGTATTTGAACCCCTACTTGTCAGGGTACCCAGGGACTGACAGTATTGGGTGTGGATGGTTGTCCCATCTTGTGCATAGTTTATGTGGTGAAACAGGGCTGCGTACCGGGGACATGTCCCTGTCATCATGAGTTTATTGGCTGCCTGTTTGGGTGGGTGGCATATGGGCATTCTTACAGCACAGCCCCTGATTGGTGGGTACTGTAGGTGCATCTATTTTTGCGCCATTTTTGTATTTTCTGGTTCTGTGTTTTCCCCTACCCTTTGCCTACCAGGCTGAGCAGAATTGGATATGGCAGTCATTCTGCTGGTGAAATGGCATCACATTCCCTGTCCTGACATAATATGAAAATAGGATTGCTCTACTTGTGTGTAGATTTCAAACAGTGTTGCTAGGAACCTGGGATTCCTCAGAACCCACATCGTCCCCCCAGGAATGATAGCTTGTCTATTGCTCTTCCCTTCTAATGAGTTGTTCCAGTATTGGGTCTAGAACATACCCTTTCTTCATGTAGAGCAATGGCAAGGACCAGTAACCCTGGCTATCACCCTTCATGAACTAAGAGGTAGCCTTAGAATGTCCCAGAATCCTCTGCAATACCCAGAAGTTCTATGGCAGATCTACAGAACTTCATCAGAAGACGAGTCGGTGTGGAAAGGATTCCATGAATGTAGAAAGCTAGAAAACCAGTTGACTAGATAAATCAAATGTTGAATGTGCCATCCTTAATGTTTACCTTCTAGTATTGTGCTCATTTTAAAGTTGTATAATATAAGCAAGTTCTTTACACAGACACATAACCCTAAAGACATGTTGCATGATCTGATACATGTTTACTCAGGAGTAAGGCCCACTCTGGCCTAATCTACGGCAGCTGTTTATTCCAAAATAATAATATCGAGGTCGTCCCTACCACACCACATGACAGTCACCTACTCCCATGGTGATCTAGGGATGACCCCTCAGTTATTCAGGAATATCACTGACTGCTTTTGCCACGGTTTTTCTGGCTTTCTCGCTATGACCCTGAAGCCCCCACCCGTTCCCAAAGCTGTTGCTGTTCGGTGCAAGTTCCTGGCTGAGAGAACAGCCAACCCTCTGTCAGGGGAGTGTCCAGCGGTTTCAGACATGTGCAGGAGTGGGCAGCTGCCATTTTCAGCACATTTTTTGATTGGCTATCAGCATGTTTTGGCCCCGACTGTGTGTATTTTTTTTAACGCAAACATATTGATGTGCAGGAGCGCATCTTCAACACAGTACCTACCACCACCACCCGTGCATTTCTGTGAATTTGCGCTGGTGCGCATCTTGGAGGAGGTATTTTTTTTTAAAAAAAATCTGCCCCTGTACCTATCTGTCCAGTCCTGCCCACTTCTCCTGATACACCTTCAGAACTGCCGTCATGGAGCACACGTCCTCCCACAATGGCTCTCCTTTACTCCTGGGAAACTTCCCTCACGTGTGCCCCATAAGCGATGATCGGGGAAGCTGGAAACCCCGCGATTATCCCTCCCCACTCTTGAAAGGGTTCTTGGTGTAGATGAGCCCTCTGTTTGTTGGAGCTTACTCACAGCTAAGTGTGCATAGGATTGCAGCCTTTGAAATGTAACAATTTAGACTGGGTTTTCTTTCCCAGAATGGTATTGTATGATGGAATACAATACCCTGCACTTCATTTCTCATGGATACTTTGCCTTACCTGATCATAACAAGGCAAACTGAGACATCAATGGTGCTTTTAAGTGACTTGGTAAAATGTTTGGGAGGATTGTAGCTTTCAAAGGATGGCCTTTTGCTTTCTTTGAAGGTCTTCCCTCGTAGATCAGCACTGAGGCTTTTTGATGTGGTTTTCGTTCCATGAGCAAACGGCAGCATTGGTGAACTTGTCATTCCGGCTGATAAAGCAGAGTTTATGCCAGGGCCATGTTGAAATGAACCCTAGATGCAGGTCAAGCACTGAAAATAGACTTGCCCGACTTGATTTTGAGGTTTCCAACCTGATTTATTTTTTCTAACGGTGAACGGCATCTCTACTCAAGAAGAATGCTGAGTATAAAATGGGGCTGCTCAGCTGAGCTTGGAACATGATTTTATTTTCCTTTTTCACTGTGATATTGGAAAGAAGAGAATGAGCGTTTTGGGGGGGGGACAGGAAAATCGTGAATGTGACCTGTAGCGCACTGTATGTATTGCATTGTATTCCATTTCCGAATCATGTTCATTTTAAACTTCTGCTCTTTGTTAATGAACTTGCATTCTTTGGGCCGCCTCTTTCTGCTTCCTTCTCACCATGCCCCATATGATCACACATATAGCTGACTTACAACTCCATCTACCCCAGTATTGTGGCCACAGCTAGACCTAAAGTTTATCCTGGGATCATCCAGGGTTCGCCTCTGCCTGAGCACTGGATCCCCTGTGTGTCACCGAGATGAACAGGTTTGACCCCTGGATGATCCAGGGATAAACCTTAGGTCTAGCTTTGGCCTGTGTCTGCTCAGACTACCTGCTACCTGAGGCCAAGGTCTTTCACATCCCTGCTTCCTAAGACCTGCTAGGGATTGAATCTGGGGTGTTGGGGTGCAAAGCATATGAACTGCCACTGACCTATGATACTTGCCCACATTGCTCCCTTTGCACTTCTCCCATCATGCAGGCACCCTTCGTTCTCAGGGATTTGTCTGCCTTTCATGCTCTCTGCTCTGTTCCTGTGGAACACTCTGCCTCCAAACATACAGGCCTCTCCATTAGGGATGAAGTGAGCATTTAAGTAGGAATGCTCAGCAAAGTGAATGCTCCACTCAAATGCTTGCAAGCAGAATTCTGCTAGTTGTTGCTGCCTCCACCTTCTCCTACTACAAGGGCCCTTGGGACACAGGAAAGAGGAGATGTTGGTGATGTTGGTGAGAGCTCCCCAGGCCCCAGTGGAGTGTCATTTTCAGCTGGTGACAGAGACTACTAGCCCCAGAATCCCTGGTGGGAAACGGATGTTCTGTGCATCTTTTCTGCTGGGCAGTCACAGGACTCCTGGCAGCAAACCTAAACTTTCTATACCTAAGGATTATCCCAGGAAAATGGAGGGATCATCCCTGCCTGCTCCCGGGATCCCCTGTGTGTCATTTAGATGCACAAGGATGTTCCCGAGACAATCCCGGGGGGAAAGGCAGGTGTAGAAATAGCCTGCTTCTACTCACTACAATTCCATGAAGGACAAGGCCTTCAGAGGAACCTCTTCCTCATGGAAAAGCACGTAACGTCAGTTTCCCACTAGAGATTCTGGGATCATCTCTGTCCCTCGCAGAAAAAGCTGTTCCGATGAGACCTGGGATTATGCCAGGCACCAGAATCTTTCCCTACCATCTCCCAAGGTAAGTTTCTGGTTCCTTGGGTCAGAAGGATGCAGGTGGCGCTTTGTGATTGCCCTCTGAGCTTTTTGTGAGTGTTCAAATTGAACACTCGCAAAGCTTGAACTTTTGCAAGCGTTGAATGCTCGTGAACCTGTAATCTCTCCATATTTAAAACATGGCTTTAGGCACACCTGTTTTCTTAGGGTTTTCCTCCCTGATCACCTTCTTTTCCATTCCCCCTCTCTTTTAGATTCCCTTCCAGCATTCCTGTCGTTTCAGTTGTGAGCCTGCAGGCAGGATCTGCCTTCTTAAAATCTATGTGAAGTGTTTAGGATTGTTAGGGGTTTTCCCCTGAAGTGCCCTATCAAAACGTTCTTGTTCTTACATATTTCTGCAGAGTGTACCTCTCCCTTTTCTCTCTCTTCTGTGAAATAGATGGCATTTGTCACCCTTTGGAAGAACAGACTGTTTTGTCTACTTATCCACATTTATTGCTATAGATTTTGCAGTGGCACGCCAGCTATCTTGTGCATGAGTCCCAAAGCATTTTAGACATGTTTCTCTGAACAAACAATTCTCTTGCAGAAAAGATCTCTGGTCATTCTGGATACTTCTGAAATGCTTCCAATTGAAGGAGGAGAGAAAACAATAACAGGTTTTGAGTGTGTGAACATCCTCTTTGAATACTTGTTCTCCATATCCCATTACTGCTGCCTCTTGCTCTTGCTTTGAGGCATGAAAACCTGATCATGCAGAAAAACCCAATGATAAACAGGAATAATTCTTATTCATGTGTATTTGTTCATTTAGATTTAGATTTTAGGAGTAATAAAAGAAAGGTTCCGTTTCAACCACCCTAAAACACATTTTCCGATGCCTGTTGCTTAAGGACATTGTTAGCAAATTTGAATTGGAAGCATCTGGTCCTCAAAACATGGTCCATTTATGCAAACACCCTAATGCTGCTAGAAAAACTGATTCAAGAAAAAGCAGGTAAAATGTTTCCTGTGAAAAGACAAATCAGTTAGCTCCTTTCTGGTTCTTTAAGTTATTTCAACCCTAATCTTAGCAGGGGGTGATTCACAGTGGTGGGCCTGCCCTTCATTTTGTTTCATCTCCACCTCCAGGATCTCATCTCTTTCCCCCCTCCCATAACACCATTGCTCTCCATACGTTTGCTTTTCTCCAACCCGGCAGTCTTCAATTTCTTTCCCCTTCTTATTAGATGCTGGCTGCCTGGCTTAGATAAATGCTGTTTTTCATTCATGTCACACCACTATAGGTATCTGATGGTAACCACCATCAAAGCTTTCCTTGGTGACTGACGCATTTAATGCACTTAATTTTAAAGCTGTTTTCCCCTCTGTTTCTTCTCGCTTCATCTGAGCACTCACGCTGCCCACTCACTGTTGTGACTCCTGGAGTTGAACAGGAAAGCTACTTTCTGGGCTCAAGGATAGCTAAGCAATTGATTCTGAGTGCCGTGGCTGAATTCATTAGAGCCAAAGCTTGTCGGTGTTGCCATTCCAAGTGGTGGCAAGGGTGGCTCTCCAAAAGATTTGTGTGCCTGTGTTAAAGTAAGTCTATGGAAATTAAAGCTATTTGCTTGCATTCCCTTTCCAGCCCTTAAAACCCTTTCTGTTTTATTTTGTTCTGTACAGCACCATGAAAATTGATGGCGCTATATAAATAAATATTAATAATAATAAAATCCAGTTGCCAAATCCAACTGAAGGGTATTTTGCTCCTCTTTTGTCCCCTCCGCATGGTCAAGGATTAAAGGGAGACTAACAAAACTACGCAAGAGGCAGATCCAGATAATGAATGCCATGTTCAAAGGCTGTACCAGCAGATTTAAGCCATCGTTATTATCCTGTAATCTAAACATCTCCTGCTTAGGTTAGTCATAACCAACCTCCCACCCTAAGATTTTCACAGGAGATTGTGGTTGAACAGTGAGCTTTCACAATCAATTATGTGTTATATTTATGGGTGGTTACCTGGATTATGGACAGAAATCTCTGTGTTACATTTTTTAATGTGCTTTTAAATATCCTTCCACTAGGCAGTGGAGGGTGAGCTAAGGAGAGGAGAGGTGCCATTTTGTGACTGACAGCTATAGCTTCCAACAAGGGAATGGCTTTACCATTGGTTTCCAGCCACAGTGCTTTTGGGAAGGACATTGAAGTAACATAACAGATGTTGTTCGGGGTGCTGTCCAAATGCTCAGAAAGCCCTGGTGCGTTGGCAATTATACGACGACGCTGCACTCGTCCACCCACTCTGGGGTTTTCTGCCGAAGCTGCAGAGAAAAATGTTGGGAACTTACCCTGATTTTTTCTTGGGAGCAAGGCAAGGATGTGCAAGGCAATGTCAAGACAGCTGCTCACCTCGCTCTGGAGTCGCAGCAGAGGCGTGGCTGGGTAGTGCCTGGTGGAAGGTGACCTGTGATTGGTCGCCTTCAACCAGGAAGAGGGTGGGTGTGGCTCCGGTCCCCAGATGGCTGCCCAGAAACCCGGCGCTCCCTCCTCAGTGTCCAGATTACCCTACACCATTCCGGGGGAAGGAGGCCGCAGGGTTTCCAAGGGACACGGTGCCAATCTTTTAAAATTTTGTTTTAACTGTTTTATTCTGTTTTTATTTTCATTTTACCTTGTACACCGCTCCAAAAAATTTTCAATGAGGAGCGGTATATAAATATTCTAAATAAATAAATAAATAAATAATCCTTTCCTGCCCTTTCTTTATACCAATCCTTTCCTAAAATATTTCGCTAAAGTTCTCATATATATTTTTACTCTTGTTATTATATCTGTCTTGGATGTTAGTTGTTCGTTACTTCACTTCACTTCCACTGCTTCTCCCTAAATTCTGAACTTAGCTGTACTTTATTTATGTTCAGTGCTATATGTAGGTATGTATCAGTGGTAATAGCATACTGTCTGTGTTCTTTTTTATGTATATGTGTGTTGTGGGACTGTATTTTAGTGTTTAGTTTCAGACTTCTATAATGGGTCACACAGTCTATAAAGGCTGAAACAGGAGTGGAGCAAACCCCAAAGCAGTTTCCGTGAAGGCAGAGGTGGCAAGGTCAGTTCTCCCCTTCATAAACAACTTTAAAGGTGGCTATTAGAAATATCCGTACACCTATTTATTTATTTAAAACCTTTATATCCCGCCCTATATCAATAAATTCTCAGGGCAGCGTACAGATAAAAGCATACAGTATAAAAACAGTAAATATACACAGCTAAAAACAAATTAAACCATAAACCAACTGAAAACAATATATAATTTATAAGCAGTCAAACTATTAAAACAGTTAAAACTTTTTTGACTGAAATTTGGCAGACTTCAGCCCCCAGAAGGATCTATGCCTGCATCTTTCATCCAATTCTACTCCCAAATTTAAAAGGTATATGTCCCCTTCAAGGTCAGACATTAAACATTCTTTTCAGATACCTATTAGTCTGAAATTTGGCAGGCTTAATTCCCTCAGAAAAGGGAATTCATTCAATCCGGTGTGTTTTTTTAAATTAAAAACCCAAACCATTTTGTTGATTTCCCAGTTATCCTCAGTGGGGAAGTCATATCAAGTTTTGCAAAAACCGAACCACTTCGAATCCTAAATGAAGTACCTAAACTAAAGTGATCCACTAGCCAAAGCAATGAAGTCTGGCCCCGAGAAGATCCAGGTGCAAATCTATGTATCTAGGCATATGAACATACAGGAACAGATGGCAAAGAGATATCACATGGGATACAGTGTAGAAGATGGAGTGGAAAGTGACTTACCGACATGAAATAACCAACCTGCTGAACTCTGAATGACCGAGCAAATCAGCAAGCCAGGAGGGCAGAATGGCAACTGGGATTTCATTTGCAATTAAAAAGGAAGCACATTTGTTTGGAGTTGTTAAGGCTTAAAAATCTAATTTCATGCTCTTAGCTATCTGGCTCTTGAGCACAGGTTACGGCAATAGAAGAAACCTCACACAGCCCATCTGGTCAGCCACTCTTTGTGCCAGAAATGGATCAGCTCCTGCTGATGTAAAATGCATAGTTATTCTGGGACTTGATCCCAGCAAATTCAGCTCCCCACCCTCACAATCACACTTCCTTGATCTCAGCTTCAGAGTTAATTTATATGAATTCATGTGGACACTGCTTGGAATTACTGTGCGCATTGGCTCACTGCACATAGTAAGCCATTTGTGTGCAGGTTAGAGCTACCATACATAGATCATAGAATCATAGAATAGTAGAGTTGGAAGGGGCCGATAAGACCATCGAGTCCAACGCAGGACTCAATGCAGGAATCCACCCTAAAGCATCCCTGACAGATGGCTGTCCAGCTGCCTCTTGAATGCCTCTAGTGGGGGAAAGCCCACAACCTCCCTAGGTAACTGGTTCCATTGTTGTACTGCTCTAACAGCCGGGAAGTTTTTCCTGATCTCTAGACAGAATCTGACTTCCTGTAACTTCAGCCCGTTATTCCGTGTCCTGCACTCTGGGATGATCGAGAAGAAATCCTGGCCCTCCTCTGTGTGACAACCTTTCAAGTATTTGAAGAGTGCTCTCATGTCTCCCCTCAATCTTCTCTTCTCCAGGCTAAACATGCCCAGTTGTTTCAGTCTCTCTTCATAGGGCTTTGTTTGCAGACCCCTGATCATCCTGGTTGCCCTCCTCTGAACACACTCCAGCTTGTCTGCGTCCTTCTTGAATTGTGGAGCCCAGAACTGGACGCAACACTCTAGATGAGGCCTAACCAGGGCCGAATAGAGAGGAACCAGTACCTCACGCGATTTGGAAGCTATACTTCTATTAATGCAGCCCAAAATAGCATTTGCCTTTCTTGCAGCCATATCGCACTGTTGGCTCATATTCAGCTTGCTATCTACAACAACTCCAAGATCCTTCTCGTTTGTAGTATTGCTGAGCCACAAACGAGAAGGATCTTGGAGTTGTTGTAGATAACAAGCTGAATATGAGCCAACAGTGCGATATGGCTGCAAGAAAGGCACACCACGGGACGTGTGGGCAGCCATCCCAGTTTGTCCCAGCTCCTCGCGAGTAAACACAAGGAGCCGGGAACCGGGCACGGAGCTCTTCAGGAGTGGAATTTAAACAAACAACAACAACACTCACTTTTCGATGGAGCACTCCTGTGCTAATTTTCAGTAAAAAAAAAAATGGCGGCGCAACGTCCTCTTCCTCCTGGGATGTTGCATGCCACGTTTGGACTGAGGGGGAGGATCTTGTGATCACCATATTGCAAGATCCTCCCCCCTCTGCCAGTAGGTCTAGCCATGCCTTTGGTCTTCTGGAGGGAAAGTCCATCTTATTTTGGCTGTATCTCCCAGATATGTATCTATTATGTCGAAATGAATGAGGATGTGACACCCCAGTGCTGTTTGATTCTGAGAGAGAAGGCAGAGGAGGGCTGCGGAGGGCTGTCATCAATCTGAATAATAGACTGGGTGGCAGCGATGTTCTCTTGAACATCTGAGAGATGTCATGAGTTGTGATCTCTCAAGTAAACGTTGTCAGCATATTGAGATGTAGTGCCTCCTCCTGCTGAATCTCAGCAGGTCTCTTGGAGAATAAAAGAGAATGTAGTGCAGACCGATGACAAGTTCTGCGATACTTTAGCAGCATCCAAATCAAGCCAGATACAATAACTCATAAACTTGGGAAAGAGTCAGACAGGCGATGCTTTCAGGATGGCCTTTTATTTATCATGTAAAATGCCTACTTGATGGTGACAGCCACAATTGGATCCTACAGCAACACCTGCCCTGGAGACCAAAAATGTTTTATGTAAACAGGGTTCTGATTAGATGTTCTTGTCTCTGGGATGCAGTCAAATATTGACAGGAGCGGTTTATTGTGCTTGACCAGAGTCAGTGACCCTTGATTAAATGCAAAATATTGGCAATCATCAACCTTCAAGCTTCCACTTTTCTCTCTTGCTCCCACAGTGCTATCAGTGTAGTCAAATGGCTTGACTACATTAACATACCAAAATAGTCTTTCTCCATATACACAGCCATGAAAGGTCTGTGTCTTGTATTGGAACAGAAATGATGTAGAGTTGACTATTTGAGAATAAGAGACACAGACTCACTTCTTCTTCTCTTCTTTTTTTTACTGATATCAGAGGAGTGTGATTTGCGTGGCACAGGTGTGGCCAGTGAATTTCTCCATGCATCAGAAAGGTTAGGGTGAACCAAATAGAACATCCTGTAATCTGAGAGCCATGTCCCATGACTGCAGCTGCTCTTTCCATCCATACCACTCAGTTCACACTAATTTGCTCCTCATACTGGGCCTTCCAGATGTTTTGGACCATAACTCTCAGGATTCCTATTGGACTGCTGGCTGGGGTCGACGGGAGTTGAAGTCCAAAACATCTGGAGGGCACCAGGTTGGTGAAGGGTTCTGTATGTGATTATGTGGAGGAGTGTGGCATTGTCAACCTGCTCGCTGTCTATATGTTGTAACTTTGCGTGTATTAGAAGCTCTTCGTAGTAGATGTATATAAATTACTAGCTGATATACCCAGCATTGCCCAAGTTCCTGAATAACGTATATTTGTAATGGGTCCCCTGAGGGTATGCAAGCCCACGTCCCCTTCCATCCACTCATGGCCAATGCTGCTGCTCCTCACCGATCCTTTGAGATGTAGCATCAGCAAGGAGCAGAGGGAAGTGGCAAGAGGGGGACCCATGCTGATTGCCATTGTGGACATGTCATAGAATCATAGAATCATAGAATAGCAGAGTTGGAAGGGGCCTACAAGGCCATCGAGTCCAACCCCCTGCTCAATGCAGGAATCCACCCTAAAGCATCCCTGACAGATGGTTGTCCAGCTGCCTCTTGAAGGCCTCTACTGTGGGAGAGCCCACAACCTCCCTAGGTAGCTGATTCCATTGTCGCACTGCTCTAACAGTCAGGAAGTTTTTCCTGATGTCCAGCCGGAATCTGGCTTCCTTTAACTTGAGCCCGTTATTCCGTGTCCTGCACTCTGGGAGAGTTAAAATGTCATGCTGAGAGTTGTAGGCATAATGGCCCTCAAAGCTTAGGATTTGTATTATTTTTTTAAAAAAATACTTAAATTCTTAAAATTGGACTTTTTAGATGTTTCTCGTAGATTGTACAGCAACACATATCAGCGCCCCAATTTCAAGTTTGTAACTTATTTATTTATTTATTTATTACATTTTTGTACCGCCCAATAGCCGAAGCTCTCTGGGCGGTTCACAAAAGTTAAAACCATAATAAAACAACCAACAGGTTAAAAGCACAAATACAAAATACAGTATAAAAAGCACAACCACGCAGCAAAATTGATATAAGATTAAAATACAGGGTTAGAACAGTAAAATTTAAATTTAAGTTAAAATTATGTGTTAAAATACTGTGAGAATAAAAAGGTCTTCAGCTGGCGACGAAAGGAGTACAGTGTAGGCGCCAGGCGGACCTCTCTGGGGAGCTCATTCCACAACCGAGGTGCCAAAACTCATCTGGAAGCAGATAAATATTTCCGGTTATACAAACCTATACACATACTTCCAGCTTTATAGGTAGAGATAACTCCTTTAAGTATTCATTGGCATCCCAATGAATAGTTTGGGGAGATACTTTATATGTATATCACAGAGGGTGGCCTAACAGCAAAATACATCTCAGAGCTAAAAGAGAAGCCATTTTTGTGTGTTTCACATGTCTCATTGGCCTGTATCATTCCAATTTCCTGATACGCTAGCTCTGTATGTATGTGGGGAATATTTTAGGAAGATTCAAATATGACGGTTCAGCTCCACATCTGCAATCAAGAGTAGTGCAGCCCAGCAACAGAGGGTTCAGGAGAGGTTTCTGCTCACCTGTTTCAGCTCTCTGTGATCATCTCCCAATTGTGGGAGTGATCAACTCCCTTCTCCATGAGCCCCTGCCAAAGGAAGTGAGGCAGGTGGCTACTAGGAGGAGGGCTTTCTCCACTGTGGCACCCCGGTTGTGGAATGAGCTCCCCAGAGAGGTCCGCCTGGCGCCTATACTATACTCCTTTCGTCGCCAGCTGAAGACCTTTTTATTCTCTCAGTATTTTAACACATAATTTTAACTTAAATTTAAATTTTACTGTTCTAACTCTGTATTTTAATCTTATATCAATTTTGCTGCGTGGTTGTATCCTGGTTGTGCTTTTTATACTGTATTTTGTATTTGTGCTTTTAACCTGTTGGTTGGTTTATTATGGTTTTAATTTTTATGAACCGCCCAGAGAGCTTCGGCTATTGGGCGGTATAAAGATGTAATAAATAAATAAATAAATAAATAAATAAATAAATAAATTGCATACTTGGAACACTCCAAACAAAAGACAGCCATTCCCCACCCCACCCTGGCAAATATTTTCTCTACCCCAAGCCTGTAACAACCTCCATATAGGAACCGTTTGTGTGTAGCCTGGAGTTCAATGTGCAGCTTTAACCAGCTCCCATTCTTCTCATTTTTTCCATAATATTTTAATGGGGAGCACAAATTATGTGGATCTGACAGCTGCCTTGGCATTAGAATTCAAGTGCTTCTTGAGGCTCCTCGGCTGTAGCCATTGGAGCAAGCAAACGACTTGACAGGTGGCTACAGGGTGGGAGAGGAAAGCCCCCACAAATCAAGGAAGTCATTATATGTTCAGCGGAGGCTTTCCCCTGCCTCTCGCCACTCATGACAGTGTTTTCACTGTCTGTTGGTTCTGAAATCTTGATCTTCATTCCTTGCAAATAGAGGGGGGAGGCAGTGGGGGGGGAGAAGAGGACTATGTCTGTCTGACTGATTCTGTCAAATCAAGACCTCAGCCTAAACTCCTGAGATGACACCGGTTGGCCAATGAGATTATAATTCAGTTGAGAGACTGTTAATGTGGGCTGTATCAGTGCCTCCCTGAACCGTGTGTCGTGCCATGCTGTCAACGGTCCCATAGAGAAAGAGCTGCCATGTGCCTATCAGCGCTCCATTGTGCATTAAACATTACAAGGAAGCACTTGTGGGTGTTTTAAATTTATTATGGCAATGAAACATCTCATCTTTAGCCTCCCTAGCCAGACGGTAAAATCCATCTGCAGGTGAGCAAATAACACGACTTATTCCAGGCAGTATTTCACAGGCATAACAAAAATAACTTTGATCCTCTTTATCTAACTCTCTTGTGTTGAATAATGTATAAGTTGAGGCAGTTGGAAACTAAATGTATGAGAATCATCCGTGAGCGAAGAAAGTGCCGCGTGCTCCTCACATCCCTGAATGGAAGAAGTTCCCACTGGGGCACAGTTTCCATCTTAGGGTGCTTTCGTAAAAGTATTTGCAAATGTACAAGTAGAGGAGGAGGAAGCAAATGAACATCTAAACCAATAGTACCAGTCCAAGTTCCCCCCACTTACTCATACAACACGGTTCCTTCATAGCTGCTGAAAATAATCAGAGTTATGTCTCTTTTACTAAATATATTCAAATTGCCAAAATGTCTCCACCAGCTCAAGCGGTGCCCACTACCCAGTAGCCGCAAGCCATGAAAAGCCATCCGTGTTTATTCATGCAAACATATCGTCACTATCGTCTAATGCTTTTAGACTGTGATCTCCTTCATTGGGAGTTACTTTTGCTTAGGAGCTTCCAAAAAAGCTTCCCTTCCGAGCTTCGCAAGAAAGACTGTGGTGGGGGTCAAAGTAGACAGTGGGTATACTCCCCACTCACAGTGACGACAGGAGCTTTGGAGAGTCTGTTCAGGTTGGCAACATTGTCCAAGGAAGGGTTAATTCCTCCACCAGTAACTTGATCCCAGTGTTCCACCCATGGTTTTTTTAATTAATTAATTTAAGTATAGGAGATCCTATGATGGACCTCTAGCATCATGTCTACTTTGACCCTATGACAAGGCTATTCCCAGGTTTGCATTTATTTGCTGGCAGACTACTACTCCTGGGGCCACAACGTGCAGACCATTGTGGAGGACAAAACAGACATTACTTTACTCTAGAGTAGGCGCAGGAGCCTGATTTGAACTGTGACCCTAGCAGGGGTGTGTGGGTAGGGTAACTTTTAAGATCTGAATCTCGGGCCCTGCAACTTTCCTAGAGTAAAAGAAAAAGTAGCTGCTAGATAAAGATTAAAGTAACACCTGTTTTGCGCCTAGTACTTCATGCCAATCTGAATGAAGTGTAGCTGGGGGGATAGCAAGCCAAGGGATAGCTATGCATGTGCTCACAGCCATAGCTTAGGGTTGCCAACTAAATATTATTTAATTAAGGCAGGATCTACGCTACTGCTTTATAAAGGTTTATAACAGTATGCCGATGATACACAATTATATCTTTCATCTCCGGATCTTTCTCCTGATGTTCACGATCGTATCTCGGCATGTCTTTCAGATATCTCAGCTTGGCTGCTTCATCGTCGTTTGAAACTTAATATGGCAAAGACTGAATTGCTTGTTTTCCCTCCTAAACCTTCTCCTCATCTCTCATTCTCTCTTACTGTCAATGATGTTACACTTACTCCAGTCAAGGAAGCTCGTAGTCTTGGCTTTATATTTGACTCTTCGCTCTCCTTTATTCCTCATATTGAGGCAGTAGCTAAATCATGTCGTTTTTTCCTGTATAATATTGCCAGGATTCGATCATTTTTGTCTGTCTCTTCTGCCAAGACTCTTGTTCATGCATTGGTTATTTCTCGGTTGGACTACTGCAACCTTCTTCTCACTGGCCTTCCTTCTTCTCACATCAGTCCGTTGGTTTCTGTTCACCACTCTGCTGCTAAGATCATCTTCTTGGCTCGCCGCTCTGACCATGTTACTCCACTTCTGAAATCTCTTCATTGGCTTCCAATTCACTCCAGAATCCAATATAAACTTCTCCTGTTGACCTACAAAGCTTTTCACTGTCTAGCTCCTTCCTATCTTTCCTCTCTCATCTCACACTATTGCCCCACTCGTGCTCTTCGCTCCTCTAATGCCATGTTTCTCACCTGCCCAAGGGTCTCTACTTCCCTTGCTCGGCTTCGTCCATTTTCTTCTGCTGCCCCTTACGCCTGGAACGCTCTTCCAGAACATTTGAGAACTACAAGTTCAATCGCAGCTTTTAAAGCTCAGCTAAAAACTTTTCTTTTTCCTAAAGCTTTTAAAACTTGATTTTGTTCTGACTTTTATACTGTTTGTTTTACTCTACCCTGTGCCTGTTTGGTGCATTCTCTTCCCCTTCTTATTGTTTTATTATGATTTTATTAGAATGTAAGCCTATGCGGCAGGGTCTTGCTATTTACTGTTTTACTCTGTACAGCACCATGTACATTGATGGTGCTATATAAATAAATAAATAATAATAAATAATAATAACTGTTGAGGCCCAGGACACACTCCATATACAGTTTTCAAAGTGTTATATCCTGGTTGGTGTAGATCTGGTCTATTTCACCCAGTATTTTACTGGTCTGACCAGAACTCCCCCTCCCCCATGTTTTATCTGGTAACCAGAACTTTGTCTAAAAAGTCAATAAATTCCAAATTCTGCCACACTCTTCCCATACCTTCCACACCCTACCAGGCTTCATCCATAAGCCACTAATATCTGCCCAGCTAGTCTCCACCCCTAACTAGTAATGGCAGTGAATTTCATAATTAGTTGGCTCATTTGTCGAAACTCATGCCTTTGCAGCGAGCTTGGATCACTACAAACTCATGTTTAATTTCAGAATAGATTGCGAGATTCAGAGCATGCACAGTCTGCATTTAAACTACAACATTTCTGCACATGTGCTGAGTTAACCCTTTCCTTTCAGGAGGAAATGTGACGACTTTAACCCTTTAGAGAAAGACTGGCATTTCAACTGTCTCCACAAACCAAAGCAGGAAGAGGTACATGTCATGGTGACACATGATGTCATGATGCATGACATGATTCCAAACTACAGCTCCCAAGATGAAGTTTGATATTGTGCATGCACAAAAACTCATATATACAGAGCAAGATCCAAAATTAAAGGAGAATTCTTAAGATTACACGTCCGCCCATCACTATCTCTAACCAACCAGGTTCTGTCTTCACTCTGATGCTAGTCCTGTCCAGAGAACCATTACTTTTTAAATTAAACATGGTGATGTGCCTGTTTCTACTGAAGGACAGCTGTTCCAAGGATGAACAGGTTGTGAATCTTCCAGTCTTGCTATTGTGCTAAAAGGTCTGCTTCTGGACAAGCTAATCTATTATCTCACACAAGGAATAGCATCTATGAGAGTTTGTCCATCAAGGAACATCTTGCACTCCCTTCATTACTGTTGAAGTAATCCGTCACAGCATGCACTAAATGGACTGTCATACTGTTGTCTTGTAAAAGTCACCCATCACCTCCTGCTCGCCCACTGTGGTATATGGTTGAAAAGGCAATATCAACTATAATCAAGAGCACGTCGACAAAATTTACAGCTCCATGTCCCAGTGAGCTGTGTCTACTGCTGTGATCACCTGTCTTTATAAATCACCCAGAACATTTGTTTGTCCAGTCTTTGTTCCAACTCATTTGTTTATAATGCTACATTATTATTTCCAAAGAAATGGGGTGAGCTGTAGCTTCAAAACCTCATGCATCATTAAAAGGTATCTTCTAAAACAGGAAGTAAGTGATTTGGAGATTTAGACATATGTTAAGAGCATCTGGATAAACAGAGCCATCTCGTAGTGATTCAAAACCTCAAGCCCAGAACTATATATTCCAACTAGCAGAGGACCTCTTCAAGGTCTACAACCTGAGATACTTTTAGAGCTGTGCACTCTAAAATTGTCCACCCTCCTTGCAGGCAGAGTAAGCGGAGGGACATTTCTCCAAGTTTCTTCACATAGAGGAGAAATTCTCCAACAGTTTCTCAAGGGTGCAGCTTGCTATTAGCAGTGACAGTAGAACAGCTTCTTTCTTTTTTTCCCACCAGTCATGTTTTTGTTTTGTTGTTGTTTTGCTGCTAGCAATTGTATTGGCAACTTTGCCACCATTTTGCATCCTCCACAATGTCCCAGATTTAGTGTCATTCTGCAGCATGGTGGTGAAATGGTGGCCCCTACAAAAAAACACCTGTGGAAAATATTTAGAAAAAATTCTCTAAAGTAGCCTTTCCCCTGAGTAGAATGGGGAGGGGCGAGAGAAAAATCTCAACCACTTTCTCAGAAAATATGTCTTCTGAGGATTTTTTTAATCCACTCTACATTCTTATAAGGGGGTTGGACTGGATGACTTTATAGGCCCCCTCCAACTCTACTATTCTATGATTCTATGATAAGTGGAAGTGTTTAGGGTTGAGTGTTTATGCATCTTTATGCATACAGAGCATGTGTTCAACGACCACTGATTTATGGCCCATCTCCAATATTCTCCAAAAATATGAAGAGTAGGTTTCAAATAAGCTTAAGGAGATGAAGTATTGAACTAGGCACCAGAAGATAAGAGTTTAGTTCCCGATTTGAGATACTGTCCCACTGTGCAATCTGTTGGAACAAGTCCAGATGTTTCCCCATATTTTCTTTCCTACCAATGTAATACAATGAGAATCCCCACTGATATAAGTGGAAAGGTTCAAATTGATTTTAGTGGATGTCAGACAAAGCACCATGTAATTGACTTTCCCTTGTAAAGCACTTTGGGGCCTGCAGAGCAAAATTAGCTGTGTAAGGGTCAAATGTTGTACTTTTTTTGTCATTGATACGACTGGAGTTGGATATGGGATAAAAGAAAATGTAACAAGGTTGCAAGATTTCTCATAGATTAAACATTTCTTTCTTTATCAAAATCCTTTAAATGCATGTTGTTTGTGGGTACCTATATTGACTACAGCAGTCTGCCCCAACATGGTGCTTCAATGTGATGTTTTGGACTTCAACTCCCATCAGCCCCAGCCAGCATGGCCAGTGGTCAGCAATTTGGGGAGTTGTAGTCCCAAATCTCTGGAGGTTCCCAGGCTGGGGAAAGCTGGTCTACAGCATATCCCCCCACAAAACGTTATGTTTTTTGTTTTGATTTTTGGCCTATTTCTCCTGAACTCCCTGGTCATGTTTTTCTGGGCTTTTAAATGGCATGTTACAAAGAACACAGGCCTTCGACCAGTAAGATAACAGCAGCCCCCATGTTAAGTTGGCCCCTCCCCTCTGTAATTTGATGACATCAGAACATGATGACATTGTCCCAGTGTGCTTTTACTCAATCACCCGCTCCACATTTATGGCTATTGGGTGTGGAGAAGTACATCTTGGAATGACACTGATATACAAAGTAAGTTTTATTAGACATTAGAGAAAGGGAGGATCTAACTCCCATCAGCCATTGCTTTGGTCTCTCTTGCCAGGGGACTCTGTAGTTGCCGAAAATAACCAACTGTGTGCATTGAAATAGTTCATGGTGCCCAACACGCAACATGATAACTGACAGTTGTTCAAATAATCAACGCTGCACACAGTTGGTTATTTTTGTTGGTTATTTTGGACAAATAACCAACCATGGTGTGTAAAAGTCCAGACAGACAACACAATAACCGTTGACTATTTAACCCACGGTTGACTATTTAACTCATCCTTGGTTATCGTGCCATCCAAACCCAGTCAGTGGTTGAGTGTGGATTGTTTGTTGAAACATGAGTTAACATATTGTTTGAAGCCAGGACATTTTCCACAGTGTGGCTTGTTAACTGTGCGGCGTGGCTTGTTAACCACCCTGAACAACCCAACAACAAACCATAAGAACACTAAGCCATACTGCATGGTTAAAAACCCACCCTGCAGAAAATTTCCTGGGTTCAGACAACACGCTAACCCACGGTTCAACAAACAACCCATGGTTCAACAGCAACTCACATCCAACCAAAAATTACAGTGTTTTGCGAACCCAATCCCTATGTAGTTCCACCCTTTAACTTTGGCTTTTACATTCTTTTTCCTCAAGCGGCAAAAGGAGCTAATAATATCCCTAGGAAAAAATTAATGTCCCAGCAAAGCGTCAGTCCCTTGTTTCTGACACGTCTGTGCTCTCTTCTCTCTACAGCAGACAGTACAGAGTCTGATAGGCATTTGACAAAGAGCTATTGATAGGATGGCTGTGTGAATTGGCCTTGCGCTGGTCACAGCCAGCTTCTGTGGGACTTGCTGCCCCCATTTTACAATAGACTCTAGTGTATTGAGCCATTTGTTGAAAGGTCAGAAATGAACAGAGAAATGGACTGGAGTCCAAAAGTCTTGTCTTCCTATAAATATCAGTCACGGTTGAGGATACTTCATTCCACATCCCATCTCTAATGCCCCTGCGTGTACAAGAATCTCTCTGTTGTGGCTTCCCAGACAGAGTGCAGTTCTTCCGCCTGGGAAATTATTTGAAGGAGAAGGCAGCAAAGTCTGCATCTCGTTTATGCCTTCGCTTCTGGATGGAGTAATAATGATGATCCCTCAACCAGCGCTGTGAGGTTTCAGTGTTTAGCCTAATGAACCGACGACATCTTGTATCTCTGATGTTCTGTAAATAGTCAAACCATAGACAGTTCAGTGACTTGGTCTACCATTAGCAATTTTGGATTAGGGCTCTTCTAAGTCTTTGGGTTGCTGGATCTGAGCTGCCCTTTGCCTTGACAATGACCTTAGCAGCTAAGCTAGAAGACCTCGAAGCCACGCTGGAGCACCTGCTGATGGATGTGTTTGTAAGTAGAACATGATTTTCTATTCAAACTGATATGCTAATCATTTGGAAGGCAGCAGACTAGCGCAACGACACGCAGTAGAGTTTTGTAATCCTTTTAGATTCATCTTCTTTCTTCTTATTAAAAATACGTTTTCCTTGACAAACTGCATGTCTGGCAATACGAGCGTATGAAGGAAGAGCAATGCTTTGCTGTGTGTGGCGGGGGAGTTTCCCCTGCTTTCTGCAGAAATATGTAAACTAGAGAGGTGTGATTGGGAGGCAGAATGTAGTTTGCATTTATTTTATAAAGTACATTTGTATAATGTCAGTGATGCATCCACACGCAGGAAACTTGACTCTAATATACTTTTGCAGCAAAGCTCACGGACAGCTACACCGAGGGCATTACAACTATATGTGTGATTCTGCCAGCGTTCCAAGCTAAGGAGCAGTATGGTGACACACACACCCCTTTTAGTATGGAACTATGACATTCTTTCAGTTGTATTGAGGTGTGATTTATTTCCAAGCCAGGAGATATTTTAAGAGACTTTTAAAAATGTGTTCTTTGATGTATGGGATGTGTTTGATTTGATTAAGAGGAGTGTGTGTGTGTGTGTGTGTGTGCATACGAATGAGACATCTGGTAAACCAGCTCCTCCAACTTTGCCTTTAGCATTCAGAAAGTTGTTGTGGCTTGTATGTTGTCATTTTAAAAGAATGAGGGGGCAGGCATGTTAGATACATTGAGATATGTTTCTCCAGTTTTTTTCTCCAGATTTTATCAGAGGTTACTATGTGTAGCAATCAAAAGAGCTTGTCTAGATTTACCGCATGGCGTTTGGGACCAGAATCTAGTCCAGTCTCCCTTAAGTATTTATTTTTAAAAGGAAAATGAATTCATCTTACTTGTACTACAACTGATTATATCACATCTTCCTTTAAGTTACACTCTTTTTTCCATATCACCTTGAGGCGTCTGCTCCTTACGTACAAGGTGCTAGTCATTCTGTGCCAAATCATATTTCATAATCTCACGTTCTCTCATTTCCCTTCACAGTTCCTTCTTTCTGTGCAGTTCAATTTACCAATTAATTCATTTCCTTTTCTTCCACTCTCCTATGCCACTCTTTGTTCTTTGCAACGGCTTCTCCATCTCTACTTCTATCTGTGTCCACCTGTCAAGGCCAATGTCTTCTACTTATGCTTTATATAGACTTCCATACTTTTGCCATTTCTGTGCTGCCTTCATTTCCCTTTAACCCTGTTTGTTGTTGTCTAGCAAATAGTATATCATCCAATGTTAACACGGAGCTCTTGTCTGCAGGGCTTGCCCTATACATTTGAAGAAAGGAAAACACAGGGCCGGTGCTACCATAGAGGCCACTCAGGCGGCCGCCTAGAGTGCCAAGCTAAGAGGGGCGTCGGGCACAGCACAGCACTCACGCACGTTGGCTGTGAGCCAGCCCAGCCCAAGGATTCAGCTGGGGCTGGGCGGGCGAAATGGCGCCTCGCACCCACCCAGCCGAAGCGAAGCCAGGGACGCTAGGGTGGGGGTGGGGCGGCTCCACGTTCGGACTTCTGGAATGCGCCTGGAAGAGAGAGAGAGAGAGAGAGAGAATGTATGGGTGAATGGGGTGCATGGGGTCTTTGAGTGAATGCATGTGTTCATGCGTGTGTTTGTTTGGAGTGAGTGATGCTGAGTGTGTGTGCGCACGTGTGTGAGTGGGGGAGATGATTTGGAGGTGATATTCCTATTAAATAATGCATTTTAGACCCATAGATGTTCCTTTCCAATTTGTTTGCTATAATTGGCATGACGTATTTCTTGCACTTTAAAATAAATTTAGCAGTTTCAAGTTTTGTGCTTCTTATTTTTTCCAGGAAACATATGTTCTTAAAAATCAAAATTGTCATTTTGGGTATATGTGTGTGAAAGTAGCTCACCTTGCCTAGGGTGCAAAATAGTCTGGCACCAGCCCTGGGAACACACATGCCCAGCTCTGCTATCTCTGCTGAAATTAATTATGCCAATTTAAGGCACTTGAGATGGGGTTTGTATGTACTGGGATTATTTAGTTGTTTGTTCATTTGCTGATCTTAGAAAAATGTTTGCCCCAACAAGCTTCCAATAAGGGCTAGGTAACCAGTCCCTCCAGATGTTTTGATCTAAACGCCCATCAGCATCAGCCAGCACAGCCAATGGATTTTGAAGGTTGTAGTCCCAAAGATCTGGAAAGCACCACATTACACCAGTTTTAAAATCTCTTCACTGGCTGCCAATAAGTTTCCGGGCAAAGTGTAAAGTGTTGGTTATCACCTTTAAAGCCCTACATGGTTTGGGTCCAGGCTACTTGCGGGCTTGCCTTCTCCTGTACAATCTGGTCCTCTGGGAAGAATTTCCTTCAGACAGCCAAAATTAGGTTGACAGGTATTATCCAGAGGACCTTCTCTTCTGCTGCTCCCAGACTGTGGAATGGCCTGCCGGAGGAGAATCAACAGTCTTTTAGCATTCAAGAAAGCTATCAAGACTGATCTCTTCTGGCAGGCCTATCCAGTGGAATTTTAGGTGCTTTTAGGATGCTTTTAGGATGCTTTTAGGATTTTTTAAAGGATTTTTTAACAATGTATACTATGTTTTTAATCAGTATTTTATGTATTTTATACTTACTGTTGTTCTCCGCCTCGATCAAAATGGAGAGGCGGGTAAGAAATACTTATTATTATTATTATTATTATTATTATTATTATTATTGCCTACACCAATCTAAATTTTGATATGAGGGAGATGTCACGTGGTGGGCAGAATACAAAACAATGGGGAGATAACAGAGAGTGCTAAGATTAAAAGAGGCGATCAACATGAGCCAATACAGTTACGCATGTTTAGGCTTTGTTTCAGTTGTGGATGAGAATAAAGAGGTTAGGCTGAAATGCATTGCAGAAAGAGTTGAGTGTGAGGAGCTATTTTAGGGAAGGTGACCATGTAATACAGCATGTAATGCTATGCTCATGATGCAAAATTTATACATGAACTGGATAGTGTTCCACATTATTTCTGATGCCAAAGCTTGTTTGGAACGACGATTATGGCTCCTGCCTCCTTCAGTTACTCCCTAACAGCACCAGACTGAGGTGATGGAGTGAAGGGAAGCTCCATTAGTTCAGCTGAAACTTCTGGCTCCTCCTCTCTTTGAACGGTTTCTATTCCAGGGGATAATTAAGGATGTTGTAACTAAGAATTAGTACCTCAGTTTGTTTGTTTTTCTTTGTCCTCTCCCATCCGTTTTCCTTTTGTATCATGCCTTTTAGATTGTAAGTTTGAGTGTGGGGACTCTCTCGTTATTGGAAGCCACTCTTTGGCCCTTTTTTTGTCTGAAGAGGGGGGTAAAAATGCTTCAGATGATGAAGATGATGATGATGATATAATTGACTGATGTGTGAACTTGAATGCATCTTTTCTGTACAAAAGAAACGAACAAATAGTATGGATGGATGAGTAAACAAGTATATACAGTGGTGGGCAAAATTATGGACACTTCTTGAAATTTTCATGTTTTGCAACGTTGCAACTTTGCATGCTTATGGAAAATGTTCTGTTTCACGAAATTCAAATGTTTATATATCAATTGAACGAGAAGTTAATGCTGAGTTCAATACAAAAAAACAGAATGCAAATATCTGCAGTACAAAAATATATATGCTTACTTTAGTCTAAAAACAAACACAGGTGTGATTGAATGAAGAAGCGGATTGGAATTGCAAACCCTACTGGCCAATCACAGTCCTTGTTCTGGGGACCAATCACACGGCAGTAGCTGCGATACATCATGTTTCAAGTTGGGGAAAGTCAGTTTTGCTGTTTGGTCTGTAACTGAAGCGCAGTTGGAGATTGTGTGAATATTTGAAGTATTTCTCAAATTAAAAGTGTACGTACGTACATCATAAATACAGCAATGGCACCAAAGAAAAGAGTTGATTGGACACCCAGGGGGAAAAGCAGGATTGCTGTATTATGTGAATCGGGTCTTTCAATTGATATATAAACATTTGAATTTTGTGAAACAGAACATTTTCTATAAGCATGCAAAGTTGCAAAACATGAACATTTCAAAAAGCGTCCACAATTTTGGCCACCATTGTACATAAAATCAGGCATTGCAAGAGAGAAAAGAATCACACGCGTTTAGTGGAAGCTTCACATGCTGCATGCACATCAGCTGCTGCCCATGACTATTGCCTCCGTGCCCTGGTGCTCAAGAGCTTCTGAGATTCATCTCCTTGTCTGCTCTTGGAAATAGAATGCAGGGGTAGATGGACCTGATCCTTACTTGGAAGGAATCTCATAATTCCTACCAAGCCCGTATCCAATACTTTCGGCTCTAGCGATGTGAAGCCTATGCAAGGGAAGAGGGGTGGAGGACTCAGTGTAATAACTTCTCCCCCATCCCTTCCAAGAAGCTATCAGGTCTGTCAAACCTAATTTACTTTCTTCCCGTCCTTTCAGTCCAGAAAGGTCCCCAAAGAGGCTTATGTAGAATAATGAAATACAATTAAAGTGCTCAAGCTGTTGAGACCACCCTATTAAAACAAGCAATTAAACCCATCGGTCAACCACAGAACCAGTAAAATAGAGCGCAGGCATTGTCCAGCAGCGGGAGCAGCAGCAACTTGCTGTACTTGCCGTGGAAGGCTTTGCGGAATATACATTTTTTTTCTCTGCCTCCTGCATGTCAGGGGAGAGGTGAGCTTTCTTAAGTTGGGAATTCCCTGGGGGGGGGGGGGTCAAAGGTGAGCTCCCTAACAAAAATCCCATAGCCACCTTCTGAGTCTCAGGCCTCAGCTAGACCCAAGGATTATCCCAGGCAAATGGAGGGGTCGTCCCTGCCTGCTCCCGGGATCCCCTGTGTGTCATTTGGATGTACAGGGATGATCCCAGGACAATCCCGGGATATAGACCTGGTCTAGCCATGGCCTCAGAGGAGAGCTGCATCCCCTGACTTAAGCATACGAGGAGCTTCCTGTGAGATCAGGCATACCTGTAATGACAATTAGTATTATAGGGCGGAGGAAAGAGATGCCTCCACAAGTGCAGCAGGAGGTGCTCTATATGTGCTTTGCTTCATATGTGCAAAGGCTTCCCCGTTAATTTAAATGGAAATAACAAATCTGTTCAAAGAGTTGAACGCATTTACAGCCCTTCCACCACCATTGACAATAATGAACTTTGTGGAACAGGCGAGCTCTGTCTGCTCTTTCAAGTTCTCGTAGTCCTAAGCAGTCGCTGAATTGGAATTGCTCATCAGTTGTGCTTGCTCTTCTCTGGATCAGAACTGTTGATTGCTACCATTTGTCCTGTGACAGTCCCAGCAGTGAGCAATATATTCTGCACAGAGGAGCAAATGCAGGGCGGCGTCCTTATGTCCCACTGGACAGTCTCTATTTGAAGGGTTGTCACAGGTCAGTCTTCTGTTTGAAGGCATCTTTTATTGGAGGGGCTGTCCAGCCCCAATCGGAATTAAATATCTTATTTTTATTTATTTGTTACATTTATATCCTGCCTTTCCTCCAAGGAGCCCAAAGTGGAATGCCTGACCCTTCTTCTCTTCATTTTAAGGTCATGACAACCCTGTATGGTACGTTAGGCTGAAAGTCAGTAACTAGTCCAGGAGTAACTGGCCCAGAGTCCCCCAGTGAGATTTATGCCTGGACTCCAGGTCTCCTGTGTCCCAGTCCAACACTGGGACTGGGACACCTCAAGAAGGGAGAGGAGGGGGCCTTGAAGTTCCCCATTAACATTTTGTACCTGGATACCAGTCAGAGCAGGGAATAAATAAAAATTAATTTCAGTTCATTTTTGATCAGGATTTTCCCCAGTTTGCACATTCTGGACCAAACATGCACCTGGATGCAATCTGCATTTGAAGTCTGTACATTTTCAAGCTTGCAATGTGATTCGTGGGCCCAAAATATTGTGTGCGAGAACATGCCTGAAAAAATGCGTACTTTTGAAAATGGGCAGAAATGTACTCGAATGAATGGGAGAAGAACGCGTACATTTGGAAAAATACCCATAAAATCCATATCGATGGATTTTCATGCCAAAAAAACAAAAACTCTCAAAGCTCATGATACGACTTCAGTCGGAACGAGCTTCAAAATGGAATTCGGAGAACTTTGCAAACTCAAGTTTTACCGTTCCGCAGAGATCCCGGCACATAGGTCACCTACTCCCAGTCTTGCTCATTCTTTCCCCCCAGTCTCCGTTCATGTTTCATCAATATTAACCCTTAAAAAACTGGCTCCATTCTACATCCTATTATGATGACACAAATGGTAACTCTACCAATGTGATATCATATTTTGGACATTTTGTTGTCCATTTCTTCTTGTGATTTTGGTTGTTTCTTTGTTTTTCAAAGGGGCACTGAAAAGGAGCCCAGATTGCTTCTTCCTTTTTTATGCAAAAGTACATTAAAAAAAAGAAGAAGAAGAAGCTAACGTATAATTCAGTTTGAAGTAACAGGGGAATGCAAAGTGTATTTTCACTTAGGGTCATTAGTAGACTCCTAAGCATTTTGCCATCAACATGAAACCTAATATTCAGATTAGCATCTGGCAATTCAACTGGAATGAGCTGATGGAGGATATTGTCTCAGGTAACGGGAGGCCACCCGGGAATCATCCCCCAGAACCTTCCTTCCCATACATCTTTATCTGTGTCAATGTTATTGCTTTAAAAGTGAGATGATGCATTGTCATAGCATAGCTGTTTCAATGCTCCCGCGGCCTCCTTCATTCCATACTGGGATATATACTTGCAAATCACTGCAAGTTAAAATTCTGCAGCCTGAAAATCCCCCCAGTGCTATAGGGAAGCATGAGGTTGGGGTGAAGAGGGGGGGGTGCTCATATTTTGTTTTGTTCTCTTTAAAAAGTTGTAAATCATATTGATGGATGTACACTGAGGAACAGTTACCGTGGAATTGCATCAGTGTAAAGCAGATGCAGGTGCACAATTTTGAAGGACTCACATACTCAGTAAAACTCAGGTAAACCAAGACATGAGAAGTAACCAGAATTTGAACCACATGGGCACATTCCCAGTGGCTGCTCTTGTATATGGCAGGGTTGGGCAACCTGCAATCCTCAGCTGTCCCCCAGTTTTCAAAAGTTCTCTGCAAGTGATCAGTTCAGACCTCTCTGGCAGGAGTGATCCATCCCGGGTAGGGAGAAAGAGGAGGTGAGAGAAGAGAGAGAGAGAGAAGGGGTGGCCCTGTCCACCTTTGGCTCTGCCCACTGCCAGTATGCAGCACCCAACAGATTGTCCCCTGAGACCTCAGCAAAAGAAAGATTTCTCACCCCAGATATTTGGTTGCAGGTTAGAGAGCCCAAGTTTTGTCCTTTTTGTTTTGTTTTTGTTAAGAACTCGTGTGTAGCAGAACTGGGAGAGTTCTGTCCTTGAGAACTTCTCAAAGTAAGTGTAAACAGACTGGACTGGGTGAACCACTGTTTTAGTTTGACATAAAGTGCTGGTCTTCAAATTGTAGTTATTTTGATCCACTGTGGGGGCTACACCCTCACTGACTTCAGCTGAGCTGCTGTCATTTCCTTTTTAAAAAAAGTTAAGATGAGAAAGAGAGAGAGCCGAAAAAAGACAGAGAGACAAAGAGAGAGAGAGAGAGAGGGAAGCAGAGAGAGAGAGAGTGGGTCCTATGAAAGACAGGGTAAATACAGGGTAAATATTTAAATGTGTGTCCAGGGCTGCAGTTTGTGTGGGGCTAGGGTGGGAGGGGTCCTAGGTCTAAAAAGATTGAAGACAATGGTCATAACATATACTGATATAAGCATGGCTGGCCCTACCATTAGGCAAACTGAGGCAACTGCCTCACGCAGCAGATGCAACAGAATCCCCACCCCGGCTGTTCCTCCTGAGACTCCTAGCCATTCCCATCTGTTGGAGGACAGACCTGCATATGCTACATGGCCTGTTCTGGTTACCCCAAACTAGCTTGCTGCCTTGGGTATGGTGGAGGATGCTATCCTGTTAACTGCCAGCCCAGTTAACTCCCCATTCCTCTGTATGAGGAAAAGGGAGAGGGCGCCATTTTATCCTTCAACTCAGACCACAAAACGTCTGTTCCGGCCCTGTCAAAATATTCAAGCTGGAAAAATCTAGCAGGCCTAACAAATCAACTTCTCAGTCTAAGCCAAGCAAGTCCTTCAGGTGGCTTCTCTGTTTCATTACCACCTGTGATCCACCGTATGGGGGAGGCCGCTTGGAATGCAATTGTGTGGCACAACCAAGGCAGGGGCGTGAGAGGGCTCCCTGTTCCACTTTTTCTGTTCCAGCCCCACCAATGCACGCTATGGGAAAAGATCTGCATTCTTACAGCCAACGTGCGCCATTCAGGCCTTAGCTAGACCTAAGGTTCATCCCGGGATCGTCCCGGGGTCATCCCTGCCTGCTCCCGGGATCCCTTGTGTGTCATTTACATGCACAGCGATGATGCCGGGATAAACCTTAGGTCTAGCTAAGGCCACAGTTGGTTTTCAAGCAACCACCTGCATGGCAAGTTGACACAGTTTCTAGAGAGGAAGCCAGGGCTAAACCTGCCCCATGACAGTTATAATACTTTCCTCTCCCCCTCACTATTTGATATTGTTATACTCGCCCTCTTTTGTTGTTGTCGCAGAGTCGCAACCACACACCGTGCTCACATTATCGGCAGCTTCCTCTGAGGACATAACGTTCTTGTTACAGCCTTGGCATCACACTATCTCCAAAGCAGCTGTTGCCATATTGACACTTCCTTTCCCATTATTCCAAAAGGACACTAGAAGGCTTTGTTGGCTTCTGTGGCTTCTGTGAAACGAGATAAAAAGGGGACGCATGAGATGGGGGCATGACAGAATTAGCTCTCATCCCTTTGCTGTCATCAGTACTTGTTGAGCAGAGAATGTAGCAAGAGTGGGCAAACCACAGCCAAAGAATCACAGAGGGGGCTAGAGATCCAAAATGAAGAAAAGGTTTCTTTGAAACCAGGAAAAGGACATTTGCTGGCTTGCTGGTCTTTTAACAAGAACTCCAGGAAATCTTTGGAGACTCTTGAAATGCTGGTAGAGTTGCACCACTTGTTTGTTGCTTGACTCGTTTCTCTTAAAGAACACTTCCTTGGTTTACGATAGTAACAAAAGACAGAGATCCAATCAAGAGTAACTCCAGGAGGCGCAAACAAATTATCCTACTGGGTGGGTCTCCTTCTCTGTCAGTGGGTCTTGGCAGGCTTACTTGGCTATGGTGGCAATTATTCATTTATCCATTTACTTATTGCACCTTTAAACTGCCCAATAATTCAAGTTATTTGGCCAGTGTTCAATACAATAAAAACATAAAATGCTGAAAAATGAAAGATCGAAAACACTAAAAGCAGCTCCTGGAATGCCTGGGAGAATAAAAAGGTCTTCACCTGGTGTTGAAAAGGCCATAATAATAGCCCCAGGTGAGACTTTCTGGAATTTATTTATTTATTTATTTAAAATATTTGTATCCCGCCCTATATCACTAAGATCTCAGGGTGGCATACAGATAAAAACATACGGTATAAAACAATAAATATGCACAGTTAAAAACAAATTAAACCATAATCCAAGTTAAAACAATATATAATTTAAAAGCAATAGATGCAGTTAAAACAGTTAAAACAATGTGCCAGTGAGTTTAACCATCAAAGGCTTTGTTAAAAAGCCATGTTTTTACTTGGCGTCGAAATGCAATCAATGTTGGCGCCAATCGGGCCTCCAAGGGGAGGGCATTCCACAGTCGGGGTGCCACCACAGAGAAATGACGTTCCAGGGTGCCACCACTGAAAAAGACCCTCTCTTGGAGCTGCCTACCTAATCTCATTTGTTGGTTGTACTTGGAGGACAGTCTCAGAGGGAATCTACACGTCGTTGTGAGGGCACTTGCATGCGCCCCCAGTGCGCCCCCACAACAACTGTGTAGACGGAGAAAGAAGAGACGGAGGAAGAGGCGGAGGTGGAGGAGGCTGGGGAACCGGACGCGTCCTTGCCGCCGCCACCGCCACCGCCGCCTCCTCCCCGCCGGCCTCCTGCTGCCGGGATAAGAGCCACCCAGGTCCGAGAGCTCGGCAGAAGCGGAAGCCAAGCTCTCCAACCCGGGTGGCTCTTACCCCGGCAGCAGGAGGCCGGCGGGGAGGAGGAGGCGGAGGAGGCGGAGGCGGTGCCGGCGCCGGCCTCCTGCTGCCGGGGTAAGAGCCACCCGGGTTGGAGAGCTCGGCTTCCACTTCCGCCGAGCTCTCCAACCTGGGTGGCTCTTACCCTGCAGCAGGAGGCCGGCGGGGAGGCGGCGGCAAGGACGCGGCCGGTTCCCCAGCCGCTGCCTCCTTCGCCTCTTCCTCCGTCTCTTCTTTCTCCGTCTACACAGTCGTTGTGGGGGCGCACTGGGGGCGCATGCAAGCACCCTCACAACGACATGTAGATTCCCTCTCAGTTGTTAAACCTCAGGGTTTGGGTAGGTAGATATGGAAGGAGACGCTTTTCAAGCAATACTTCACATAGCATTGGCTGGCTGGGTTTGGACACCCTTTAAATTTCCCACAGAGTTACAGAGCTTGGTTGAAAGCATTGTGGGAAATGTAAAGGTGGCTACATCCAGCCTCCAGCCACTGCTAGGAATACGAGACAGGAAGGGGAGAAAAAACAAATTTTTAAAAAGTCTCAGCATAGGGTGCTGGGGACCATGGAGCTGCCCATAGCTGCCAGGTGCTGCTGCTGGCCCCCCAAGTAATCTTCCCCTAAACAAAAGAAAAACACACCACTAAACGCAGCTCTGCTCAGGAAGGGAAACATCAGCTTTGAAGTTTACTAACAATATCAGTTGGGGATAGCCAGAAGCAGCCTAGCTATATAAGACAGCCTTCCCCAACTTGGGGCCCTCCAGATGTGTTGGGCTGCAACTCCCATCATTCCCAGCCAGCCTGATGGGAATGATGGAAGTTGCAGTCCAGTACATCTGGAGAGCACTAGATTGAGGGAAGCTGTTGTCAGGAATCTCTGGCTTTTCAATTATATACATGTAGAATAGATGGTGCCAAAAATCAATAGCATGGGTGGCGTTGTTCTTTTGTTATCCAATTCTTGGCACAATTAGCACTGTCGCTTTGCTACTTCATAAACCCAGCCGATCAATACCAGTTCCCAAAATCCACACTCCTGGAGAGTGGACTTGCAGAAGAAAGTGACCGTGAGATTTCTTAGAAAGTCAACACCACCCAGAAGAACCGAACGTGCCTCTCTATGTGCTTTAATTGCGCCAACATCCTTGCCGTCCCGCTCATCCCCAGTGTTCAGAACATGACATCAGTCTTAATGAAGCGTGCAATAATATAAGGCGTTCTCCAAATGTAAAGTGATCCATTAACCTATATGGGAAGCAGTAGATTGCTCAGTTTGGCAAGGCTGCTGGGACTTGCTAATGGAACGAAAGGGAGCTAGTTGGCACTTTCTACAGTCACAAATCATACATAATTTAAGAAAGTAACTGCTTCCCTTGACTCCTGTGAAAAAAGAAACCCAGAAATGTTTTCACTTACCTGCAAGAAGGATTGGGCCTATATCCTGGTAGAAGTGTGCGAAGAGTAACCTCACCAAACCCTGCCCTAAATCTCATGTATATAGTCAGAGCCAGGTTTCAGCTGTGAATGTCTGTTCTCCAGTTCAGGGGTTATGGGGTCAGTTGCTCAGGCTTAAGGTGGTGGGTGGAACACAACAAGGAGAAGGTACTGATCTGTTTGTTTATGGATTGATTACATTCCTATACCACCCAATAGCTGATTGTTCACAAAACAAGACTTAAAACCATAAAATGCAACAACTTAATAAAATCTAATATAAAAATAGCAGAATATAGCCAGATTAAAAGCCTAAGGAAAAGCCACCACTAGCGCACTTCTGCCACTCCTCCTGCCCTGCATAGGAGGATTCTAAGGAACCATGGGCTCAAGTGACAGGAAGCCAGATTCCGGCTGGACATCAGGAAAAACTTCTGACTATTAGAGTAGTATGACAATGGAACCAGTTACCTAGGGAGGTTGTGGGCTCTCTCACACTAGAGAATTTCAAGAGGCAGTTGAACAACCATCTGTCAGGGATGCTTTAAGGTGGATTCCTACATTGAGCAAGGGGTTGGACTCGATGGCCTTATAGGTCCCTTCCAACTCTAGTCTTCTGTGATTCTATGATTCTATTCCAAGTTTGGAGGCCTATGATCATCACAGGAGGATTGCACCCTAAAAGAAATGTGCCAACTTTAAAGCAAATATAATCTAGATTTATTTGTTAAATGTATGTCCTTTCTTTCCACCAGACTGCTTGCGGCAGCTAACAGGATTGCATAAAGGAACTGGACTTAATTGGCATAAAATAGGATGTTGAGAGCAGGGCAGGATCTACACTACTGATTTATAACCGTTTATAGCAGTTTTGACAACTGTTCAGGCCTTGGACACATTACATATACTGTTTTCAAAGTGTTATATCTTGCTTGGTGTAGATCTGGCCCGGCCTCTTCCTCAGCTGTTAGCAATTGGCAATGGTGAGTGGCAGCAGTTAGGATGGCAAATGGAGTCCATCTTGGACTCTGCTGCTGGAACTTTGTCCTGTAGAATTCAGGATATGGCTCTTGACAAAATGATAGCGCTGTAGCCCAGAAGACTGAGCTAATGAAAGGATCAGAGTGAGATCCAATTCCTTCTGACCTAAGTGCAGACGATGGCGTGAGAGCTGGGCAGCATCAACGCCACAGAACCCTTTTTGTTTATGCAAGTTCTCAAGGCCAAAGGTCCCTTTCCCATTCCCCTGGCGATGTCAGAGCCGCATGTCTCAGAGGCAGCCATGTCAAACAACTTCCCTCTCTGATTAATGGCTCCCCCTCAGAGGCATGTGGGAAAAGATAAAATCCAAATTATTCTCTGCTCTGGCAGCATAAAAAAAAGAACTATTCGCTTAAGGGCGCATAAGAAATACTTAAGGAAATTCTGGAGTGGTGAGGGCCTTTTTCTTCATGCCATCAATAAGTTGAGCTGTTATTTGTTTTTGTTTCTACGTTGGCGATGCTAATACCGAGTTTTGACTCTAGCTTGTGTTGGGGACTGAATTCATTTGAGTGAGTGAATTTGCACATGCCAAGAAGTTAAAGGAATTTTGCCGGACTCTCTCTGATTTTTATAAAAGAAATTATGACAGAGGAATGCCCCTGCTCCCGCCATGATTCTTTGGGAAATGTTTCCTGTAAATCTGCTCCCACAGGACAGATTCATATTTAATCGCATGCAGCGGAATTGATCAAAGACTAACTTTCTTTAGATCATGGTTAAACTAATTAAATAAACTCTTCAAATAACCTGAGCCTGCGGAAGGTACATTTACAAAATTTACCATGCGGGCAAAACAATCATGTCGTTTCAGCATGCAAACCACTTAGAGATTTTGTAATATCACGTGGAGTGCAAGTATGAGAATGTAAGCCTATGCGGCAGGGTCTTGCTATTTATTGATTTTATTTATTGTACTATTGTACTATTATTGTTACTATTTATTGTAACAATAACAGAAAGCCGCACCTCTTCAGCTCCTAAATAAGTCTTGTGTTTATTTATTTATTTATTTATTTATTTTATATACCGCCCCACAGCCGAAGCTCTCTGGGCGGTTTACAAAAGTTAAAAACAGTGAACATTAAAAAGTATACAAAATTTAAAACCATCAAAAATATAAAAAGAACAGTATAAAACAGTATCCATTTTAAACAACAAGTACTGTTACAATAATCAGTGTAAATTCTCATGAAAAAGAAACTCTTTGAAACAGTTCTCTCATCCAACACATGCACACACACACACACACACACACACATATGTACACCTCCTCTGTGTGTGTGTGTGTGTGTGTGTATGTGTATGTGTGTGTGTCTTTTTACAATCAATAAGCCCTAACAAGATCCATGTTTCAAGATGTTGAATTCAGACAGAAATTCTTCTACTGTAGGGATAATCAACTGGGGACCACTTCCTGAAGATTATTTTTTCTGGTTCGCGCGCGTGTGTGTGTGTGTGTGTGTGTGTGTGTGTGTGTGTGTGTGTAAAACAATATATTAACCCCATATTGAGGAAATAACTTCATCTATCAAAACAGGCTGCTTCCTGAGTTAGACTGAACGCCACCCACTCTGCAGGCCCATACCCACTTAACTGGGAATAAGCTCCACTTAGCACAATGGGATTTACTTTTGAATAGACACATATGTAGGACTGTGTGTTAATCTCTGAAAAGGAATATCCCTGGCTTTCCTGGGCATCATCACAGTCCTTCACTTTGGGGAGTACAATGCGAATGAACCATCCTCCCATGAAATTAAAGTATATGGCTCTCCATGCTTTAAATGTTGGCCATTCCTGGTCTAAATAAATACTAGGTGTCTCAGTGTGGCCACACATGCATTTGCTCATTGGTAATGAATAAGCAGGAAATAGGATGTGTAATGTGAGATTTAGACATGGGACCCATACAGATGTCCAAACTACCCCAGAGCACGATGTCTCACTATTGGATAACTTTGTCATCTGCATGATCTTAAGTGATGAGAATGTGTGATAAAATTCTTCTCACCCCATGGCAACATCATGTGAATGGCCCAGGTTATTTCCAAATGAGAGCACTTGCTATGGGGAAGTTTGGTTATTGGTACATCTCCAGATCTGAATGACAGTTGCTGGGGAACATGGGTGGGAGGGTGCTGTTGCACCATGTCCTGCTTGTTCATCCCTGGCCGATGGCTAGTTGGCCACTGTGTGAACAGAGTGCTGGACTAGAAGGATCCTTGGTCTGATCCAGCATGGCTGTTCTTATGTTCTTATTGTTTGTATCCACACTTGATTTTATAGTGATTGGTCTAGGATTCCCACCACCTGTTCAGGTTTAAACTAGCTGGACAGACCTTTTGTTGTTGTTAATTTGTTTTGTTTTTTAAATCCAACAGATTTTTGAAAAAGAAGAAGATAAAATAAGAATGGCTACTAGTCTCAATGGCTATTGTGCCCCCTCCAAGTTCAGAGGCAGCATGCTTCTGAATGCGCATTGCTGGGGAACAACAGCAAGCGAGGGCTATTGGGCCCTTGTCCTGTTTGTGGGCTTGTCAGAGGCATCAGGTAGGGCACTGTGGGAAACAGGATATTGGACAGAGGGCATGTCTAGACCTGCCGATATCCCAGGGATTGCCCCGGGAGCATCCACATGATGCACAGGGGATCCCGGGAGCAAGGAGGGATGATCCCTCCCTTTCCGTAGGATATTGGCATATCCTTTAATCCTGACTTTTCCCTCCCTTTCCGTAGGATATTGGCATATCCTTTTAATCCTGTGGGAAGTATGGCCAGGCGTCTCTTTTTTGTCCCGGCTCCTCGCAAGTAACTGCGAGGAGCTGGGAACTGGGCATTGGGGTGGGAGGGGGGAGCAGGGTCTCTCTCTTTTTTTTAATAAAAAACTCACTTTTTCATGGGAGCGCTCCTGTGCTCTTTTTTGATTTTAAAAAAATGGCGGGCGCGACGTCCTCTTCCTCCCAGGACTTCACGTGCTGTGTATAGACTGAGGGGAGGATCTTGCGATCATCATATCGCGAGATCATCCCCCTCCACCCCCCTCGTCTAGCCATGCCCTAAGTAGCCCTTTGGTCTGATCCAGCAGGGCTCTTCTTATGAGTAAAGGCATGAGTAAAGATTAAATTCCTACCCCTTCTCTGCCACAACATTAACACTGAACTTCCTAGTCTTCTATCAAGTCTGCTTCTTTAATTAACCTCCACAAGCCTGAATTTGTGGCAATGTCCAAGAAGTTGGGGGATTTTATATAGGCAGATGTAGATGGATGGTGATGAGCATTTGGGTACCATATCTCTGGGGTGTTTCTCGTTATGAATTCTTAAAAGAAAGGGAGAGAAATAGACCGTATGTACATAAATTGTTAATGGGGACAAGTCTGTAAATGGCCCTGAAATATACTCTGTTTTGTATATTTTGTAGATATATGTTTTGTAGTCCTTGCAGGACTAATAAAAGTCATTGTTGCCCATACAAATGACTTCCTGCAAGCAGCTGTTTATATGAAACTCCACATCAGTTCCAGGCCTTTTTCAACCAACACTAATGAATTACAGAAACCGAAAGTTCATGCTGTCAGCAATTAGAGAGGTATACTTAGGAGAGGTTCTGAGACAGTGATAGATCCAAGCAAAGTGTAAGCAAAACAGGCAACCGGATAGCCTGATGTGGCAATTGCAGTTAGTCTGGTCTTGGGCAAGAGTATAGAAAGACCACTACTTGTTTATTGCTGGGGCATAGCCTGGACTGCAGACAAGGAATCGGTGGCTCTTTCTGTTTGGATGACTAGACCGCAAGTGGCAGGGCTGCATATGGATGGTTGAGTGATGGACAATGCAAATGAATGTGAGAGACAGGCTTTTCTCTCTCTATTAGTCTAAAATTGTGTTACACTGTAAGTCTGTCGTCCCCTTGGCTTTTGGAATGGAATCGAAAAGGTGAATTAAAAGTGATCCTTCACATCCATTTGAATTTGACCCTCTCCAATGTGCCGTCAAGTGAAGGGCTACATGCACACTTTAGCCTGGATGGAGATAAGCAATGGCTTCAATTCCAGGGAACTGAGGATGGTATGAGAGAAGCATCCTTGCCCATAGAGTGTATTCATCCAATTATCCACATTGGTCAGGCTCATTTTTTCCCAATCGTTTCAAAAAACCCGCAAAATCAGTTGGGACAAGAGCTGACAATGGGACAAAATAAATGTTTCTGCACACTGAAGGCAATGCTGCCTTTGTCATACCAACAACTATGGTCTGCCTGCTTAGGACTCTAACCTCCAAAAAGAAAGGTAGCAGTTGTTTCACCAAAGGCATTAGAATTCCTCCAACATTGCAGATCCTTCGCTGTCCAACTTTTCAAAGCATTGGCTTTTCCTTACCTGGTGTCCTCCAGATTTTTTTGGATTACAGTTCTGGGCGTTCCTGACCATTGGCCATGCTAGCTGAGGCTGAAGGAAGTTGGAAGTCCAAAACATCTGGAGGCCATCAGGTTGGAGAAGGCTGCTGTGGGGTGTGTAGACCTCCTTGCATTTAATAGAAGCCCCATCCAATTCTTAATCTTGTGTCTCTAAAATGAACAGTTTATAACTGCCATGTCTTTAGGAAGTATATGAAGAAATAAGGTGCTTAAAATATTGGGGGTCCTTTTATTTATTTATTTATTTATTTATTTATTTATTGCATTTGTATACCGCCCCATAGCTGAAGCTCTCTGGGCAGTTCACATAAGATAAAAACACTTAAAAACAATATACCAAGATTAAAAACCACAAAAACAAACAAAATACACATACATTTAAAACCACTATAACAACTTTAAAAACAATGAGCCAAGAAACAGACCCACGGTCATTACATATTGCTAAATGCCTGGGAGAAGAGAAAAGTCTTGACCTGGCGCTGAAAAGATGACAATGTCAGCGCCAGGCGGGCCTCGTCAGGGAGGTTGTTCCACAGTTGGATATTTGGTGTGTGTGTGTGTGTGTGTGTGTGCTCTATAGGTTGGCTGAGAATATGAATCCTCCCCCATCATACTATTGACTGCAGCTGAGCCGAGCAATCACCAATCTTTATCTCCAGGTGGAATAAAGATCCTTACTGAAACCTTTCCTTGAAATCATGTAGAAAGTATGCAGAAAAATTATGCAGCAGTCTATTTTTCTATCAGTTTGTGGCAAAGCTTCTTTCTTCAGGTGCTGTGGGATAGGCTTCGAGACCTTTACACTTAACTCAAGAGCAGGTAGACTGAAGAGCCTGAAAGGAGGTAGCCAGCCATGCCTGGTGCTCACTGAGGGATTCCTCCACATGAGAATGTTGACATGTGTGGATTTGAGTTCCAAAGGTTCATCCTTCTCCAACCTGCCACCCTCCGAACATGTTGGACTACAACATCCACCATCATTCATGGGCGAAACAAGACTGCTCTCAAAACTGGCAAATAATCCTCCTCCTCCTCCTCCTCTCTCACATGGGAATATCCAAGTACGGCCGCGCCCAATCTGGGGCCTTCCAGATGTGTTATACTTCAGCTCCCATCATCAAATCTTGCAGGGCTGTGAGTTATAGGGAGTTGTAGTACCACACATCTGGAGGGCCCTAGCTTTGGGGAGGGCTGATCTTGAACTGCAAAACATATGATATGATGTTACTGTGTTTCTTTTCCCATTTCTTTTCCCTTCCCCTCTGCTGGCAGCAGCCAAAGAAGTGTGGTGAAGTCATGACACTTGCTCAGTAATGCTACAGTTCCAGAATTACTAGCGCAAAAAGGAGGTGGAAGAGACACACCGCTGCTATTTCCAGTGACAGCCAGGTAGCTCCCAGCCTGCCTCCAAGAGATCAGAGCCTCATTGTGCTACTTGCTTCTTCCCACAGATGAGCAGGGATAGATGGGATAAATAAAGTTAGCATTTTGATGTGTTTGATGATGATGATGTTTCTATGCCTCTAAAATCTGCGAAGCAGAAATTCAGCAGGTAATGCTTTTTATATCACTTTCAGTATAAATTCAGCATTTCAGTGTTGAGGGAAAGGTTCAAAATGTTGTCTTTCTATTTGCCATCCCACCTATGCCCTAGGGTCTTTTTTTTTTTTAGCTAATCCATCCCTTTGATGGAAACATATAAATAGAACCCTATAAATAATTAGGTTGGTACAAATACGCTATAATAATCTGATTGTGTCAGAAAGAAATCAGTTCTGGAAATGGCTACATAGACACATTTCACAAGGAAAAGAAACAAATTCAATGTGGGCTCCAGGATGTTATTTTCACTTCTAGCTTCTTCTTCTTTTTCTTTTTTTTACAATACTTAAACACACACCATTACAATTAAAGAAAACAACATACTACATAAATGTTGAGTAACATTAATATCATATCTATATAACATAATCAAACTTAACATATAAGTGCACCCCCCACCTCGGGATCTTATTCCTGATTCCAAAATCTCATACTTTCTTCTGCTGGTGGTTTCCCACTTCCCTTAGAAAACACAAATAATAGGAACTGTTTCCAGATTCCTTCAAAATCATTTGTTTTAACTATACCTCTTCTCACTTTAATATTACATGTCAATTTCTCATTAATAGCTATATCCCATACTTCTTTGTACCATTTTTCAATACAATAATCCCCTTGAATCTTCCAGTTCCTAGCTTCATCACACCAGGGTTATACTGTGCAATCACTGCGAATTGCGTGCAAAGGACTCTGAAGTTTTCCATCTTATAATCTGCTTTGACTGTGAAGCACTCCTATGCATCCTGCTTTAATTGTGCTTCATATATAAAAGAACGGACCTATTTAACTACCTTTTTAGGAGCGAATCTTTTGTTGTTCTCCGAGCGGCCACTGGGGGCGCAGGAGGATGATTTGATATGTTTAAAGTACAAATTAAACAAATGCTTACATCTGCGTAAGTTTTAAAGGTAAAGACATCAAAATTGGCACAGTAATCGATATTAAGGAGGGCTTTAAGCATACCAAATTTGAATCATATTGGGTCATCCATTGATTTTTAATGTTTTTTTTTACATTTCTCCCCCTTAAACCCTTTCCTGGTATGCAAAGGATCTTAGGAGTCACCCAGGGTGTGATTTAGCTAACAACAACAACAACAATGACAGCTTTACGCTTTGGGGATAATTCGAGGGAAACGGGTACATGGGATGAAGCCCTTCATCTTACACTTCCTCCAAGGAGCTCATGGGAGCTCATGGGATCATACATAAGTCTCCCAAACCCACCTTCTTTTATCCTTCCACCAACCATATGAGATAGGTTAGGATGAAAGCTAGTGACAGGCCCAAGGTTATTCAGCAAGCTTCATGGAAGAGGGGGAATGTAAGCTCAGTTTATTTCATATTGGTTCTTTACGCCACAGTGTAGGCAAGGCATTCTAAGAGAGTTTCCGCCCTGCCCAATGCAACTGTAATGTCAGCCACAGGACCTTAGTGTTCATGTACCTCGACCTGGGAGAAGCGGGGCAGGGGGAGATCTGGGAATTTCAGTGTGGAACACACAACATGCAACAGCTAGTAGGCACCTGGGAGTCCCCGTCAGATGGGGACCCTTGGCAGCAGGGACTAAAGTGAAGCATTCAGCTGTAGGGCAGTACCGAAATGTACCGTGGAAGGAACAGTCTGCCGCTGCTTATTGGGCACTCCACACAATAAAAATGGTGGTGCCATTGGAGTGGTGGGCCTTTGCCTGTCTTGGAGTAAATACTTCATCACCCTTTGGTGCTAGCTCTGGTCAGAAACTATATTTTATTTCCCCCCAGTTTTACAAAATTGAGCTTTTGTCTGGCACGCTGATGTTATTGACCTGAAACAATGGCACCACAAATCCAAACACCCAGGTCATTGACAAAGTTCATTGCTGTCTATTGTTTTGGTAGTACAAGCACATTGAGAAGCTCAGCCATAGACCCTTGTTTTCAGTTAAAGATTAATAGGTTTTTCAAGACTGAAAATAAGACAGCAGACATGGAATTCCCTGTGATTCACTCTAACCACTAACTAACCATTTAATGCAGTGTGCTGAAATACATCCATTCATTTAAAGTGGCCAGTGTTGCTGAAGTCGGTGTGACTAGATGTGAACAGTTTGATGGGACTCTCATGGACACCTAGTGAATGAAGGCTAGGGCTGTCTATACATGGGGAAAGCCCTACACTGGCTGTGAGTCTGCGCTGTGTAAGTTATTTATTTTATTCATTTTATTTATTTATTACATTTCTATACCGCCCAATAGCTGGAGCTCTCTGGGCATTTATATGACACAGCTACAGATTCCCAGCCACCACAGGGCTTTTCTGCAAAGCTGTGCATTGAAAAAGTAAGGGACTTCATTGGGAGCGAGATCAGTAAGGCTCTTGCATCATCTGACCTCATTCCCGGTGCCTACCTGGGGGTGGGGGCAGTCCTAGTGGGAGGCAAGCGGCAATTAGATGCCTTCAAGTAAGAAAAGGGCAGAGAGGGAGGCGACACCAAGACAGGGCCACTGTCTTGGCGTCAAAACACAGTCTTTCCTCTTCCCTCTGCCTCCAATGGCATTTTAGAAGTGTGTTTAAAAAAATACTTTAAAAAAATACTTTTGTAAACTGCCCAGAGAGCTTTGGCTATGGGGTGGTATATGAAGAAGAAGAAGAAGAAGAAGAAGAAGAAGAAGAAGAAGAAGAAGAAGAAGAAGAAGAAGAAGAAGAAGAAGACATGTAAAATGGTTGAATTCATGTTGAATTTTAGAAAAAAGTAGGGTCCTCTAACCGTGAAATTGACTGGAGCAGAAGCAAATTGCAACCTGGTCTAGTCAGTTTCACCTATCCCATGACTTGTATTGGACTGGGGGAAATGGCTGGAATTAAGAATGAACAGGCATTCTTCTTGCTTCCCCCCCTTTAATTTATGTTTGCAGTTTTCAAGCTAGATCAGGATTAGGGTCATGTTAGTGGGAAGGGAAAGTTGCCTCTACTGATAGGGAGGGAGGGAGGGAGGGAGAGAGAGAGAGAGAGAGAGAGAGAGAGAGAGAGAGAGGCCGGCCGAGGCCATGGTATACATTATTTCCCACCTTTACACATGCATTTATGTACATTCAGGAAAATTCTATTCCAGGCAATGGAGTCACCCTTGACCAACCAGTGTAGAACCAAGCAACATCTGTCCCTGAATGCTTTACTTCATAAAGGAAAGTGGTTGTCATAGGAGATATATTCTTTTTAAAAGTATCAAGAAATCTCTGTTTTCATTTTCAAGGCCAACAACGTAACCCTAAACCAAGACTCTTAAAAGAATCTCGGTGAATCAGTCATGCTGAAGCCGTTTCCCTCCTTTCCGGCTTCGCTTTCCCGTCCCTTCCTCCTTCCCTTTCACATGCATGTACTGACTCAATTTGCAGGGCACATATGGAACTAATTACGAACAAAGGCTGATTGTTTTAATATTTGGAATTTCCCACATCAAGCTGCTGCTTTTTCCTTTAATGCCTTTTAATGTGTGTGCAGTTACCCCAGCCAGATTTTTTCCCCTTCTCTTTGTTTTATTTGTGTGTTTCTATATTACTTTTCCCCCTGATTGAGTTTTCATGAAAAAAAATATCTTCCCCGTTTTACATTAAACTAGGTATTTGGATTGGCCAAGGGTGGCCAACTTCTGGATTCTCAGGAGCCATTCTATTTTTCAGAGAGTGATCTGGGGTGGGTGGGGAGAAGTTTATTTTGTTAGCCCGCTGAGCACTTTACTGATGGTCAGGCTTTGCAACAGGCCTGCAGAACTGTGACTCACCAACCTGAATGCACCCACCAGTCCTTCACCGTGTTGCTTGGCAAGCAACCACATTTTTTGCAGTCCCAGACAGGCAGCAAAATGTAAGGGTTCTCTTACCTGGCTGCTGAGCTGTGTTGGACCTGGGCAGGATCTACACTATTCATTACACCGTTGTTTAAGTGCATTGTTGCATCCTCCCTTGCTACGTTACAAAATGCAACTTGAGCCCAGTCAATCGAAATACCTTTTCTTCTATCGTTTTACCCGGGCACACTCTTCTTTAGAACGTTCTTCATTATGCTCATACCGGCTCTGAAGTAAACCTCCTTCTTCCGGTGACTCTGAGCTAGACCTGCCGGGATAAGCCGGCAGGGAGGCGGGGTGACGCGTAGGGACGAGGGAAGCCCTGCAGCGTCTTAAAGGGGCCACATGCGCCCCGAAAGATAAGCGTTTTTTTAAAAAAATTAAGCCTCTGTCCCCTCTTTCACCACCCTCCCTCCCCCTCCCCCTCCCCCTCGTCGCGTTGTGCCAGCTCTCCCTCCCCTAGAAAAGCCCTCACTTGTCCTAATCAGGAAGCAAAGACCATGGTCACGAGACATGACTTTGAAAGACAGCATTGAATACAACGAAAGGTTGGGGCACATTGTTAGTTTTAAAACGATTTTAACAGAAAGTGGAACGGTTTTAAAAGTCAGAAGAAACGTAACAACAACAGCATCACGTGACTGCTGACGTCATCTCTGCCAACTTGTTACGTTTCATCTAGACAAGTGTAGACGGGCTCCAGGTGTGGATTGCATGTTGTGCTGCAGGCATTCACTGTAATAAACACGGCACCAGCTAGCAGTAAAGGGTCATGGTCATGGAGCACATGTGCATAGCCTGATCACATTCATAAAAAATCCAACAAGAAATTTCAAGACATTAAAGTGTGGACTATTTTCTCTTCTTCCCCCCTGCTCCAGCCCACCCAGTTTACAATGTTTCCTTTTCACAAATCACGATTAAAATGTGATTGGGCTGGCTGTGATGCAGAGCTGCCCTTCAGTGTCTGTTTCGTTAAAGACACTGAAGATACTGCTTAGCTATGTTTTTAAATAGGATAAGCAGAATAATCACACGAACAGCAGCAGCAGTAACAGCAACAATGATATAATGGCAACAACAAAGATTATGCTACAATCATCCTTGACCTGGATGTCTGCATCTATAGCCCATGTGGAAGACACATTTTTCCCAGCACATCTAGATCCACAAAACAGGAAGCCTTTTGATGAATCCATTCTTCCAGAGATAGCTAAAGCCACCTCCTTTTAATTGACACTTTGGTAGTCTATCTCCCAAATTTAATTATACAATTAGTAAGTAGGACTAATAAGAATTGGAATAAAGCAGGCATGTATGTTTCACTGTAGGTCAAAGAACTGAGTAACAGGTATAACATGGATTTTACTGAAAAAGAGGTAGAAATCCAACATGCTTTGAGCTAGAACAAACTTTTTATGTTTCAAAATGACCAGGGTAACAGATGCTGCAAAAGACTACGCTGTCTGAAAAACTAGGCTGCCATCCTTAAGTGGCACCTTTAGTTTCTTGTTCTTGAAAGCGACACTCCAACCCTCGGTCACGCTAAGAATTCCTAGGTCTGTCCAAATACTCTTCCATAACATGTGTACCCAGTGCTGCATCTGAATACACAAGGAATGTCTGGCAGGGAAGGAAGAGGAACATCTCTTCAGGTTTACACCTTTGTTTTTTTAATGGACCCCAGAATATGGATGCTGCTGTTTTTGTACTGGTTTTTTTTTTTTATGTCTCTGATGGTTTTTAAATTTTGTATACTTTTAATGTTTACTGTTTTTAGCTTTTGTGAACCGCCCAGAGAGCTTCGGGTGTGGGGCGGTATATAAATGTAATAAATAAATAAATAAATAAATAAATAAATAAATAAAACTTCCAGGGGCTAAGCAAGGTGCTAAGTATTGCTCTCCATGAGTTTGTGTTAGACCTAGAGCTTCATCACACCTACCCATTTCCCTCAAATTATCCCATAGTGTATAAAAGCTTGCGTTGTTGTTGCTGTTGTTGTTAGCTCCATCACACCAACATTATACATCCACCTCTACCCTGCTCTGGTGTGGGCCCCAGGAGGGCTGGGCCAGGCTCCACAGCACTCGCTTGGGGGCTGCTGAGGTGGCTGGGGAACCCTGCTCCTTGTCTTCCTGCTCCGGCGCGCGCCCCGGGAGGGCTGGGCCTGCTCCAGGCTCTGCAGTGCTCGCTTGGGGGTTGCCGAGAGAGGCGGCCAGGCAACTCTGCTCCTCGTCATACTTCTGTGCCCCCAGTGGCTGCTTGGAGAACAACAAAAGCATCACACTTTCCACTGTCCAATATATGTCGCTATTTTTGTGGGGGGGAGTGCAATCAAAGCATGGTAACAGCAGATTATAAGGTAGAAAACTTCGGAGTCCTTTGCATGCAATTTGCAGTGATTGCACAGTATAACGCTGGTGTGATAGAGCTCCTAGCGTTCCCAGGACCCTATCTGACTGGATGCTTGTTTCCCTATGCCAATCATCCTGGAGTCCAACATAACAATTGAGTCGCTTGAGTACTTTCTTTGCCTCTCTTTGCCTTGAGGATCGCTGCTTGTTCTCCTCAACCTGTAAGCCCCATGGACAAGGATGCTATGTGCTCTGTAAGTTGTTGAAACTAACTTAGGAATTAGACAAATTAGCTGCAAATTGCTTGGTTTACTTTATTTTTGTGCAGCTTCTTATTCCCCTACTTGCGTATCCTGAATTGTTGAATTAGAAGCTGATGTCAGAAGTTGATGCAATAACTTCACTAACTAACAGAGCTGGTCTCACCCTTCGGCTGACTGCTGGTGTCTAAAGTTACCTGGTTATTTAAAGGGAGCTCCCTCAAGTCTGGCCCTTCTCACCACAAATGTCAGATCTGATTTCCCACGTGCTCAGATAAAACTGAGCGCATGTGTGTGGGGGGGGAAGTGGGCATTGATCCCTTAAGACAGAAATGGCTCTCACTCTGTCCTACCTTGCAAGGCAGGTGAGAGCTCTTGCACCTTTGCCACATCAATAAACTCTGTTTCTGTAACTCAGTTTTTTGTGCTTTCCCCTGATTGGGTGTCACTCCCATGTTGCGCCATGTGCCTTTGTTTGAGAGATGTAGGATTTGTATGTGCATGTGTACAACGTAGCGTATACACTTCTGGTCCCCGACCCCAGTTATATACAATACATACAAAGATGTAGGTATTCTGCAATGTGATCATAGCATTTTTCATGCTGTTGTGAGCAAACAGAAAATTCCTTTTGTTTCCCAGGCTGATTGCTCTGTATGCTATTACACTCTCTCGGGTCTGGAAGGAAGTAGAATCTGAACATAGGATTTAACATTAATCTCCACACCAGATGGTGATACACCAGATATTGTTTTGGAGGAGAACATGTGATCTACTGTCGAGCAAACCAGAGGGGCCTATGGTCACATGACGACATGTTTAAAGTAGACTGATATAGCTTTGATTAGACATCTGACCTGGATACCATCTGTAGCTAGAAGAAGAGAGGCTGACATTTTTGGAACAATCTCCCCAGAAGCTGAATGTTCCACTTCTATGGCATAGCAATCTTTCTGTGCTGGGAGAAACATAAACCAGAGCTAAAATATACACTGCTTGAAGCATGCTGTGAAGGGGCTGTTTTCTTCTTCTTCTTTGCTTCAAACAAGCCACATCTTGACTCATGGTCTAAAGTTTTTAAAAAAACAACCCACCCACCCCACATACTGAGCTATTTGGTATTGTGAACTGGGAACTCCTTAAGTCATTCCAGAGGAAATCTCTCTGAGCTGATCATTCTCATTCATTCAATCTTTCATTCTCTCTCTCTTTTTCTTTCTCTCTGTCTCTCTCTCTCTCTTTCACACACACACACACACACACACACGCTCACACAAACGCTCACACGTGCTTCTGCAGTTAGTTTTGTGCTGCACCATGGTGGTGCAGGCAGCTGTAACTCCAAGCCGGAGCCGAAAATTTCTCTTCAAAATACCATATGGATCTCTGAGAAGAAAGAGTGCAGAAAGGGTAAGCAGCGATTTATTTATACTGATTAGCAAATGTTTCTGGATCACAGAGATCTCTCCTCTTTTATAGCCATGGGGCTTTTATAACCATAGAGCCAGAGGCTCTCCAGTAATGTATAAATAAAAACAAACAAACAAAGATCACTATCTGATATGTGATATCAGATAGTCAAGCACCTCTCCGTAATAAGGCGTAAGAGTAACTGATACCAAGTTGGGAATTGCACGACAGCATATAACTTGCATGGGCCATTCTGGCCTCTATGGCAAATTGATAGTCGTGATTTACTCGTCTGGCTGTATGCAGTAATAACTACTAATGAAGATTAGCTAAAATTGTAATCAGCATTAGTGCTGGTTGGCTATGATTTATTATGGTAACTGGCACTAATGGAATTTCCCTTACAGTGCCAAGTAATCAATATTAGACAGGGATCTATGATGATGGAAAGTGGTGGTCAATGCTAGAACTCAGACGAAGGACAGTTAATTAGTATTCAGAATGTATACTAAGGCTGTAAGTACTAGTCTGGAATATAGGATAATGTATGGGATTAGTCCATTTTAGAAGCAAGCTATGAGGCAGGATTTGGAAAGACTCTGTGATATAAAGCAGTATACAATATTCAGCTAAACGTTTTCGGTCTTAAGGGGTGTCCTTGTTCCATTGCCCTCAGGGAGTGATTTTCATCTGCTCTGTATTAAAACCTCACATATTCAGACGGCTTGCGGGGGCACTCAGAAGATTTACAAAAGCAACAAAGAGTGGTGTGGAACCTTAAAGGCTAACAAACTGATTATGGGGCGTAAGCTTTTTGTGGATTTATGCCAAGAATCTGCCCAATTAGAATCTATATTCTAATTGAGCAGAATATAGATTTCTAGATCTTTTGGACTTCAACTCCCGGAAGCCCCTGCCAGCATGGCCAATAGTCAGTCATGCTGGAAGTTACAGTCCAAAACATCTGGAGATCTATTTTCTGCTCATCACTGACTTAGGGCCTTGCTAGACAAGGCCTTAGTGCGCTGTGGGGCCCGTTTTCCCTGCTGTGCGTCCAGATGACGCACAGGGGAATCCGGGGTCAGGCCGCGCTGAAGCCTCCCCTAACGCGCCTGAGGCCGGGGCTGCGAAACGTCTAGCAGGGTCCGTGGCTTTTTGCGGCTACTCGCTTACTCATGAGTAGCTGGGAAAAGCTACAGACTGGGCACAGCGCTCATACAAGCGCTGTGCCCATTGGGCGGGGGGGGATCCTGGGGGGAGAGAGGGGCAGGGAGAAGGCCGGACCCACCAGGAGAGAGGGGGGGGAGAAAGCCGGGCACGGCATCAGGGATGGCAAGAGGGGGAGAAAGCCGGGCATGGCATCGGGGATGGCAAGAGGGGTGGGGAGAAGATCGGGGATGGGATCGGGGATGGCAAGAGGGGGGAGGACGAGCGAGCAGGCAGAGGGGAATCAGGGGCAGGGAGAGCGGGTGGGGGCTTTATTTTTGTAAAAAAAAAAAAAACCTTACCTTGTCCGGAGTCTTCGGGCCGCACGTGGCCCCTTTAACAGTAAAAAAAAAATGGCCGATGCTGCAGGGCTTCCATAGTCCCTGCGCGTCGTGCGTGTAGGAGGCAGGGCGGCGCCCGCTAAAGTTAGCACGCCGTCGCCCCGCCTCCCTGCTGGCTTATCCGGCATCGTCTAGCAAGGCCCTTAGTCGTTAAGGTGCCGTAGGCCTCTTTGTTAGTTTTTGCTACTGTTTTTGTTGGTTTGTTTGTTTGATTGATTGATTCTTGGCAGACTTAAACTACTCCCTTGTTGGAGTTCAAAATATTGGGATTCACATATTTTGGGATAAATGGAAGGGATATCTGTGCAGGGTTACACTGAGAGAGGGTTTATGGGTATGGGATGCATGAGTAATCTGGTGGTTTGGATAATGGATAGAAGATGTCTTAACACATTTACAGCGTGCCGTTTTGCTGTGGGGGAGCAAAGGTGATGGGAAGTCAGGCAGTCCCTTCAAAAAATGAAGGCAATATAATAAACCCTGAAGACTTGGATGCGATTATTCATGTCAGCAGAAGAGGATTTGCTTTCTGGTATTATCTGATAGTGTGGCCTTTGGAAAATTGGAAAGTTAAGGTGGTTCTATTTTGATTCAGCTTGCTGTCACATCTGATGATGCTGGAACTCCTTTGTATATACCTGTGGCGGAGTTATACCACCTGGCTGCCACTGCTGTATGGTAACTGTGAGGAGAAAGGAGCTTGCTTACCTATGGATTGCAGCAGGGAAGAGTGGGCAGGATAAACAGTCCTCACGGTACACCTGAGCAAGAGTCCTTGGAGATGAGTATTGGTGCAAACAGATGATGTTCCCATTGGACTCTTGAGGACCACACCATAAGTCAGCCTTGTCCAAACAGGGACCTTCCAGATGTGTTGGAGTGCAACTCTTAGCATCCCCCCATCCAGCATGGCTGGCTGGGAGATGCTGAAAGTAGTAGTCCAACACACCTGGAGGGAACCAGGTAGGGCAAGGGTGCCATAAGCACATCATGCTGACGCCTGCACCACTTTCTAGCCAAGTTTACTCCTAGCACCACCCAGTAGTAACCTTTCCAGTATTGGAATAAGTCCCACTGCACCCTGATGGTTGTTCAATTGAAGGACAACCTTTCCCCACAACACACACACAGACCTCCTCCTCTGCATATCCCGACATACGTCATTGTTTCCATACCTGGAAATTTGCATCATAACATCACAGAGGGGTGGGGAATCATTTTCCTGTGCAAGACTATTGACCAGGGAAAACGTCCATGGGGCATAGTGTTGCTCTCTGTGCCACTCCATCCATCCTATTCTTTGTGGGGAGGGGGGTGTTGATGTATGTACCATTCCATGTCTCTCTCTCTCTCTCTGCTACCCCAGATGCAATTAGTCCAGGAATGTCACATGCAGTTCATAACCGTGGGTTCCCCGTTGTTGACCCTGCTTTTTACACATATTTGCAAGGATTGTGTGACAGTATTAACAGCCTGTGAGGTACAGTGACTAGGGCCATGGGCACATTTGGCATTTTGTCCTGGGCACCACCATAGAATGGCTGCCATGGGAGGCTTGGCTAGTTACAAAGGATGAGTAACCTGCCCAAAAGACTGCATGGTGGCTCAAGCCCAGCACACTAAACAACCCCTTGGGGCGCACAGTTTTTAACACCAACAGAAACCTATTTCACAGCAATCCCAGCTGCCAGGAAAATGTGTGTGTGTTTAAGTGGAATGGAGAGGTTTGGTGCCAGCAGGCACCATGTTGCCTACCCATGGTTTGGCGACACCTTCTCCAACCTCGCACTCTCCAGGTGTGTAATAATAATAATAATAATAATAATAATAATAATTTAATTTATTTATTTGTTACCTGCCTCTCCCTCTGGATCGAGGCAGGGTACAACACAAACGCAAACACCATAAAATACATATAATTGATTAAAACATATAAAACTAATGCATTATTAAAAGCAGCACATTATTAAAAGGCATCTTAGAATTCAACTGGGCAGGCCTGCCGGAAGAGAGCAGTCTTTATGGCTTTCTTAAATTCCAGAAGACTGTCAAGTTGACGAATTTCTCCCAGCAAGCCATTCCACAATCTGGGAGTGGCCGAAGAAGAAGTCCTCTGGGTAATGGTTTTCAGCTTTGTTTTTGTTGACTGGAGTAAATTCTTCCCAGAGGACCTGAGTGTGCGGGGGCGGATTTTATGGGAGAAGGCCCACAGGTAATGGGTCTACAGATCCTATTATCCCCAGCTAGTGTAGTCCAACACACCTGGACAGCACCAGATTGGGGAAGGCTAGACTAGAGTGTTAGAATTGCATTCTAGGGTCAAGCCCTTACTCCAGCCCCAAATTTACTAATAGTGAAATTCTATACGTGTCTGCTCAGAAAGACGCCACATTGCATTATCCCAGGAAATACAAGATTTCAACCTAAATGACCATGGCCCATTTCCTATTTCTCAGCCCAGCCTACCTGACAGACTTGTTCAAATGATAAAGGGAAAGAATACCTGGAGGAAGGGCAGGATAAAAATGTAACAAACAAACAAATAACTATTTCCCAGGTGCATTCAAACATATAATAATGGCTGGGCTAAAAGCATTCACTGAGCTTACACTTCCATCTCACACGTGTGTGTACCCCAGAAACCATCCGACAGAACGAGGCAATGACCGAATACAAATCCAGCGAGCGAATTCAGAGCCTAGGTTAATTATGCTGTGAACTGGACAGAACGTAGAAGACTTGTGTGCTGAGATTGTGCTAACCTAGGTCAAGGTGCCTCGGGGGTTGCCCTCTGTGCATGCCAGCTGTGCAACAGCTGCTGAGCTTGTCACATCCCAGTGTTGCGTTGCACTTTGCTCATTTGGAGCAGCTGAACACGTTGCTACAGAGTCATGACTTTGGGGGGAAAACAGTCAATGTCATGATACTTGATGAGGCGGCACTCCCAAAGAAACCAAGGCAGGATCAACACTGCTGCTTTAAAATGGTTTATAACAATGGTGACAACTGTTGGGCCCCAGGACACACTCCACATACAGTTTTCAAACCGATTTCAAAATGTCATATCCTGCCTGGTGTAGATCTGGCCCAAATCTTGTACTTCAGTCATCTACCTCTCACGGATCTAATCTGTAAACTTTAGGGGCATAACATATGAGCCAAATCTACCCCTTTACAGTGTAGAGGCTGGAATGAGACCAAAAAGACAATTTCCTAGCAAGAAGCTTCTTATTTATTCATTTGTTTATTTGTTAACATTTACATACTGCTTTTCTTTCTTTGCTAAAAAGCCACCAAGGTGACAGGTGAAAGTAGGTTATATCTTGCTTCCTGGCAAGGTTCTGCACCAGTAAGCAGAATTTCTGTCAAAGGTCCTCCACCTGTTGAATTTCCACATGGCATAAATGCACCGCTTGAAAAAGAGCTCCACCATTTGTTGATGCTTTATCTGCAGCAGAAAACAAGTTTCCCTGTTGAATTATTATTATTATTATTATTATTATTATTATTATTATTATTATTATTTATCATGCGTGGAAGAGCTCTGCTGCAAAACCAAGGTGACAACTCTCAAGCTTTAAATGTTATTAAACCCAATTCGAAGCTCCGAAGGCAAGAAGCCTGAAAATCCAAATAAAAACAGGCTACTGAAATTATTGTAATGACCTTAACATTTTTGTGATCAAATAATTAAAGTTGCTTGTGAAATTGCAAAGCCAGGTATAAAACTGGCAATCCTCTATTCCCAATTATGTGAATGAATCTTCTTATGGGGGGATTCATTAATACCTTTCCCACTGAGCAAGAGGCATTGTAGAGTAACCCTTAAGGAGATCAATGGCAGACAAAGGATGGTGGATCAGTCTGCCTTAGGTGCTTATGGATTTGCATGTCATTTAAAAAGAGACAATAAACATTAACTGTCCCTGACTGACCCTCCATCTGGACAACATTAATTGGCTGAGTACTTAAAACCACCAGAGCGCAGAGGAAGAGGAAGAAAAGGAAGGAGGAGAGATCAGGGGAGAGGTTTCGAAAGTCATCTGAGGGAAATGGCTACTGCCATATGCGTGTCTGTGTGAGGGCACACAGAATCACGCTCCTTGAAGACCCCTGGGAGTGCAAGTCTGCTTGGAAGGTAAGGCACACCTCCCACATGGCCTGCCAGGTTGCCTTCACACCACCGGGCCAAGGTGGCTTGAAGTCGTCCCCCTTTTTTTTTTAAAAGGACAATGTATTGCTCTTTATTATTTATTATTTATTTTTTAATTACATTTCTATACCACCCAATAGCCGGAGCTCTCTGGGCGGTTCACAAAAATTAAAATCATTCAAAGTATAAAGCAACACTATAAAACCATAATATAAAATACAATTTAAAAGCTCAACCAGATAAAAACAGCAGCAATGCAAAATTACAAATTTAAAACACCAAGTTAAAATTTATTTATAGACTGTTAAAATGCTGGGAGAATAAAAAGGTCTTCACCTGGCGTCTAAAAGCATATGATGTAGGTGCCAAGCGAACCTCCTTTGGGAACTCATTCCACAGCCGGGGTGCCACAGCAGAGAAGGCCCTCCTCCTGGTAGCCACCTGCCTCACTTCCTTTGGCAGGGGCTCACGGAGAAGGACCCCTGAGGATGACCTTGGGGTCCGGGCAGGTACATACGGTAGGAGGCATTCCTTCAGATAGCCTGGCCCCAAGCTGTTTAGGGCTTTAAATGTTAATACCAGCACTTTGAATCGGGCCCGGACCTGGACTGGCAGCCAGTGAAGCTGGAAAAGGACTGGCGTGATGTGGTCTCGTCGGCCAGTCCCTGTTAGTAACTGTGCTGCCCTGTTTTGTACCAGTTGAAGTTTCCCGACCGTTTTCAAAAGCAGCCCCACATATAACGCATTGCAGTAATCCAAACGAGAGGCTATCAGAGCATGGATAACTGTAGCTAGGCTATCTCTGTCCAGATAAGGGCGCAGTTGGTATATCAGCCTAAGCTGATAAAAGGTGCTCTTTGCCACTGAGTTCACCTGTGCCTCAAGTGACAGCTCTGGATCCAAGAGCACCCCAAACTACGGACCCAAACCTTTAGGGAGAGTGCAACCCCATCCAGGACAGGGCAAACATCACCTTGCTGGACAGATGAACCATCCGCTAACAGTACCTCCGTCTTGTCTGGATTGAGTCTCAGTTTGTTAGCCCTCATCCAGTCCATTACCGTGCCCAGGCACTGGTTCAGAACAGCCACTGCCCCACCTGGGTTTGATGAAAAGGAAAGGTAGAGCTGGGTATCATCCGCATATTGATGACACCTCAGTCCACATCTCCGGATAACCTCCCCCAGCGGCTTCATGTATATGTTAAACAGCATAGGGGATAAGATAGAGCCCTGTGGAACTCCATGGCTTAGGAGCCACGGCACAGAGCAATAATCCCCCAGCACCACCTCCTGGAATCGGCCATCCAAGTAGGAGTGGAATCACTGCAACGCAGTACCTCCAACTCCCAGCTCAGACAACCTATCCAGAAGGATACCCTGGTCGATGGTATCGAAAGCCGCTGAGAGGTCCAGGAGAACCAACAGGGTCGCACTCCCCCGTCTCTCTCCCGACAAAGGTCATCCCACAGGGCGACCAAGGCAGTTTCCGTTCCAAAACCAGGCCTGAAACCTGATTGAAATGGATCTAGATAATCCGTTTCATTCAAGAGTGCCTGGGTGCTTTGAGTGCTTTGGAAATATAGGGGACAATGTGCTGCTGATGGTGTCATATGAAACAAACAAAACCCCCATAGTTGTGTGGAAATGCTGTCATTTAAAACAGCACAAACTAGTGCAAGAACTGGGGCCTTAGCTAGCCCTAAGGATTATCCCAAGCAAATGGAGGGGGTCATCCCTGCCTGCTCCCGTGATCTCCTGTGGGTCATTTGGATGCACAGGGATGACCCCGCGGGGGACAATCCAGGGATATAGGCTTGGTCTAGCCATGGCCTGGGAATCTCTTTTAGCCATAGGGCCAAATTCAATTCTGGAGAAGCTCTCAGGGTCTGCATTCTGGTGCTGGGTGGGGCAAGCTGTGCAAAATCTAGGGAACCACCAAACTGTCAGTGGTTGGAGGGGTGGATTGGGGTGGGGCAGATTTGGCCCCCAGGGCTCCAATTACCTCCTCATTTTCTGATGCCCATTGTCGTTCTCATATGAGCCCCACAGAACCCAAAAAGGATGAGAGAAACATAATTAGTGAGACATTTATTACCTTTAATATTGTTAAAGGAATATTTGCGAAGCAAACTCAAGAGATGCTTTGCAATCATGAAAATATTTTACAGTCAGCAAAGGGTGGGGGGTTCTTTCGATAAATAAATATGCAAGGAGAAAAGACATACAGAGCCAGAAGCGAGGCAAACGTTGTAATTATTGTACTACTTCTTTTGGAGGAAGTGACTGGAACATCAGTCTGTCTGATTCACAAGCTAAGCCCATGGGAGATTTTCCCACGCTGGTCTGCTTCTCCTCTTGACCTTCCATTATTGTGTAATTCATTTTTTGCATTCCTCTTGTCTTGTTTCTGAAATTTACCAGATTATTGCATATAGCGCTATTAAAAAGCCATTTCTGGGCACAACTTGCCAGGGACGCCTTCTGTACAAGTTCTGTTGGTGGGAATTGCACAAAGCCAGATCCCATTTAGACCTTCTAATTGTTTTCAGTGAAGTTCAGTCAGTCACATTGTTAGTTGGTCTTGTGTTTACATGTATTGTAAATATGCAGCAAGATAATGGTTGGGAGTGAACAAGTGAGGCTTTTACAGGCTGGGCCTGCCCATATTGTGTGTTAGACCTCCATTGTTTCAAATGGATCCCTCTATATTATGGTGAAATCAATTTAAACTCTGGCTTTCCAAATATAACATCTTTATTGAATGGATTTCAAGCCAGTGGTTCTTATGAGCCCTGGCAAACACTCCTCTCTCATAACTTTCACCCATCAAGGCCCATGTTGAAAGTTTATTAACAGCAATGCAATTCAGCAAAAACTGAACAAAAATATATGGATTGATCCCTTAATAGAGAAATTGGAGGATCATGTGGCTATGCTTTGTTTAGGACCTCTGGCTTCTTTTCTTGAGAGACACATCAATGTTAGGACAGAGTGCAAGGTATCTGAAGGAATGAACATTTATAGTGAATAGTCTCACCAGCTTTGTTACTTCAAATAATGTTTGCCTTCTCCAATCTGGTGACCTCCAGATATGTTGGACTACAGCTGTCATCATGCCACCATGCTGGCTGGGGATGAAGGGAGTTGTAGTCCAACCCATCATGTGGAGGGGTGTCTTGTGCGCCATCGCCACCTCCAAACAGCATGATTTCAGGAAATAAGCCATGTGACCTCACGTGATTTGTACACATATAGGAGGCAGATGAATAATCCATCCCATGTATACCAGTAGGAACACTCCAAGATAGGAGGAAAACAGTGGCTTCCAAATATCTGAACATGCCACAAAATATACACGCAATATTTAAGCATTGTGGAGTACATAAATGCAAACTCCCCCTACTCTACAATCAAGTAGGATTAGATGTGACAATCAATCGGGTGTTAACTTGACTAAACGGAGCATGTATTTCTGAGTGACTCCCAGGGAAAAATTGTTGATTAACTCCCTGATTCTATTGGTTGTTCATTAGGAAAGAACACACACTGTCAATTTGCTGGCATTCAAGGCCAAATGTCCTGCATAGAAGAAACTCTGTTGTTCATAGCCTCTTATCCTGAAACGAACTAGTGAGATGAGGATAGTGGGAGGACAAGTGCATTTTTCCCCATGATGATTTTCCTTGCCAGCATTCATAAAAAATACTCTCTAACCTTTGTGGTTTTACCGTTTAAATGTTTTGTCTTGTTTATAGTAAACTTGCCATTAGATGGAAAGCATTGTGTTGAAAAACAGAGTCATCTGTGCAATACACTCAATGCCCAAGAGAGCTTACACTTGTAGAGTGTTTTCGGGTGTTTTTTTACTAGATTTCTGCCTGGGAAAATGTCCAAATTTGTGCAATTTAGACATAAATCTGCCCAGAATGCATCACTGTGCTTCCAATGTGCCATATTAAAAAATCAATTAATGAGTGGTGTTCTGGAACTGTGGTTGTCCATGGTAGGAAAGCAAAGGGTTCTGAAAAACAGGACATGCAGTCTGTGAGAGCTGTGAAATCATGACATAAGTCTTCTTCCTATAACATCAGGAAGCCCTTTTTAAATAAAAGGACGTTATAGGGGCAAAAGTATATGTGATGATAATCACATAGCTTCCACGAAAATTGGACGCCCAATATCAAATTTCCCATCCATAATGCATATTGGCCTGTAATTATTCAAATCAGCTTGTTCCGGGGAGGGCTTCCTCAAAAGTAGTCTAACCATGGCTTCCTTAATACATTAGGAAGCAGCCCCTCCTCAAAGCTCATCATAGCTGTCAAAAACATATTTATCCTAAGCTGGGCAGATCTAACTAGCCATGACAGACAAGAGTCAAAGAATAAATGGCAAACAAAATATGTCTAAGAACCTTGTCCATTTCCTCAAGCAAAAACTGTTTAAGATGTCAAGTAGATCCTTCAGACACCTCACCCAGATCCACACCAGTTTTAGAGACTGGAGTGGCTTGTGAATGATTTTATCTGCAAACTGTCTTGCAAAGTGGTCACCTTGATCTTAGGGGGGATCTTTGCCCTTCAGAACATCAGCACATGGCACAGATGCACTGTTGGCAGAAAAATGTCATCACTGCCACTATAAACTGTGTTTAACTGGATTTGGTTTGAGTTTTTATCCACATGTGTTCAGGCCTTTTTTGTGTGTTTGAACCTCTCTTGGTGAAATATACCAAGGAGATACCTAGGTCTGTTGGCTGGTAACAGCATGGCTAGATGCAATCAAGTCAAGAACCTGACCCAGTTGTTTGTTCCATTGATACATCAGGAAAATTACAGGAAGGCTAACATCAACAACCAATTTTCCTGAACCATCCTGGAAACCCATTTGATCCATTCATTTCTTAACAGCAAACTCTCTTAAACTGTTCCCAAACCCTTTACAGTTCTGAAGAGCCCAAGCTTTGAACCCCCACTATGGGCCTTGCTAGACCTACCTTAAAATCTGGTGATGAGGAGGGGCCAGCCCGCGCTAGAAGTAGTGTGGGCTGTCACTCCTATCCACACATCAGACCCGATGGGGGGTAAAGGAAAGTCCCGTCGCGTCCTCCATTTTGTTTCACTCTTAAGGGGCCGGGTGCAGGACCGGCAAAGGTAGGCTTTTTTGTTTTTAAAAACACGGTTCCCCACTCCCCCCTGCCCCCGATTCCCCCCAACTGTGATCTCTGATTCCCCCCCACCCTGCCCCGGTTCTGAGCTTCCCTGCCCTGCCCCTGCCTGATCTCCCCCCCCCCATCCTCCCCTTGGCTCTGTTTTCCCCCTGAATCCAGTTCCCCCCCCCCCCGATCTCCCCACCCTGCCCTGATGGCTGCAACGCTGCTGTGGAGCACTGCGCCACGTCCGCCACTTTCCCCAGCTACTCATGAGTAAATGCGGTAGCCGGGAAAAGCGGCGGAGCGGTCTACATGCCCGCAGTCTTGGGCTCAGCCCGAGACCGTGGGAAATACCAGGCCAAAAGCGGTGCCGGTTATCCCGGGCCAAGGGAAGGTTACCCCTGCCTGAGCCTGGGATCCCCTGTGCGTCATCTGGATGCACAGGGGCGAGCCCGGGGCTCACACCAGGCTAACCCATTGTCTAGCAACAGCCTATGTAATCATCTGTCCATCATCAGTATCTTGATCAGTAAAATATCAGGTCAAAAATGCCATGATATGGTTGAGACATATTTGCTGGTGAGTCCTTAGTTAACTGAGGTATCTAGCAGAGATCTCTAATATAATTCACTCCTTTTCCCCCCTCATGCATTAATTATATATAAATTTCATGACCTCTGGCATTGGTGATTTTTCCTAAGATGTTGAATAGCTCAGTTAATAGGTGACTGTTGTTAAACCATATGTGCCCTGCTATAAGCCCTCCATGTATTGATGTTTCATGAACATCACCAGCATGGCAACACAGTTTGTGAGCCACACAACCTTGGCGTCCATGCATACTACAGTTCTTGGACTGTGCCTTGCCAAGAATACCTGTATGCAAAGATGTGAAGACAGTTGTTAGGTTATCCAGGATAGCGCTTTGGAGCAATGGGCAATACAGTCATACAACCACAACAGCACATGATTCAACACACATTATAGAGACACAGGGCATGTTTAGACGATGGGATATCCCGGGGATCGCCCGGGGATCATCCTTGTGCATCCATATGATGCACAGGGGATCCCAAGAGCAGGCAGGGAAAATCCCTGCAGTTCCCCGTGATATTGCCCTACACTTTTGTCCCAGTTTTTCCCGTGGTCCCGGGATGATCCCAAGACTGCGGGACATATGGGTGGCTGTCCCAATTTGTCCCAGCCCCTTGTGAGTAAATGTGAGGAGCCAGGAACCAGAGCTCTTCAGGAGCTCTGTGCCCATCAGGGGTGGGGTGGGGAGAGCGGGAGGTTGGTGTTGTTGTTTTTTAAAAATACCTTTTTCGCTGGAGCGCTCCTGCGCTCATTTTCGATAAAAAAAATGGCGGGCGCAATATGTTCTTCCTCCCGGGGCCTCGCACGCTGCGTGTAGACTGAGGGGGAGAATCTCACAATCAGCACATCGCGAGATCCTCCTTCTCCACCCCCCTGGTGTAGACACGCCCACAGATGAAACAAACCATGTACTTCAGTGAAGGTTGAATGTGCTTGGAATGGGGTCTTGTTATGAGCTAATTGGCAAAGACAAGGCAGCATCTCAACGCTTTGCACATCTTGACTGATGTAGTATTTAGCAGAGAGAAGAACATGGCCCAGCTTGGAAGGTGGAATGGGAATAGCATTGCTTATAACCCAAGGGCGATAGATGTAAGGGGTAAGATCGGTTTACACAACCAAATTGGTGTCATGAGAATGTGGGTTGGACAGCATAGTAAAGAAATCGTCTGACTGCTAACTCCGGCTAAATTAACCTGCCCTGAGTTACACAAAATACCAAGCCTAGAAGAGAGACTTCCTGTTTTCTACAGCCTATTTTTACCCCCAGGATATCCCAACTGCCCCCAAGCATGTGTTCAACAAGCAGGCGAGCATCAGCCCAAGGAATGTGGCCACTTCTTTGCGATACAAAAACCACATCGTTGCAGGGCGTGTCTTCCTTTAAGCAGTTCGATTGAACAATTCTGGAAAGAATTTCATCGTGAAAGGCACTCCATCTACAGCTCTTCCAAAAGATACTGTACTAATAGGCGCCGACTGTGAATTCTATAGGGGGGTTGGAATTTTACAAGGTCATCGCATTTTCCCCAGAGCAATCAGCTATTTCTGAAGCACTGTCTCATATCAATTCTGCATCTGGGCCAAATTACACTTTCTAGTTCATCACCATTATCTCATATTTTCTTTCATTTGCCTAGGCTCCAGACGTGTGTGTGTGTGTGTGTGTGTGTGTGTGTGTGTGTGTTTTTTAAGCTGCCATTTCCTTCAGCTGCAAATGATTTTGATCGCTTTGGGCTTTGTGCAATTTGAGTATATTTTCTTGTTCTCTTTGCTTCACAGCTGTGACCTACTTAATTACAAGCAGGAAGCAAACTACAAAATCATTAGACATTCTGCTTGGGTTTTGAAGCAGGGTGGTGGTGGGGGAATCTTGTGCTGCTAAATACTAGGATGTGCTCCTTAATAACAGGAAGCTAGGTTACAGATAGCAGCATAAAGCATTTGCATGCATTGTGCATTGAGATAAGGGGAGTGAATGGCATATTTTTCCTTCTTAATTTCTTATTCCTTTGGGAGGGAAGTGAGGAGAAAGGGAAGTGGCAGAAGTTTCAAGCAGCCACCAAAATAGGAATGAGTCATACATTTTTCAATCAAGATCATAAATCCTTTTTGTTGGCTATCGATTTTGGCCTCCAGAACAATCTCAGTATGTTCCCTTTACAGACAATGAAGTGTCTAGAATCAGCTGGCAGCTCTTTTAGACAAAGGAGGGAAAACACAATTCTTTGCTATATTTGAATGTATTACCAAATAACCAAGAAATTGAATTCATTCAGGTTTGGGGGGAGGGGATTGAGCCATCAGGTTGTATGGCTCAAAGTATTTCTGCTGCCCTGCACTGGGTATTGAGTGCACACAGAGTGTCACCACAGGGAGGAAAATTGTGTTTGCTTACCATCGCGTCTCTGTCCGCACATTTGTCCCTCATTACTTCCTCTTTTGAAAGAGGAAGTAAACAACATGCACGTGGGCCATTTTGATCGCGCTGCTTCTCCTGCATACAGCAGGAGATAGTGGCAAGTTCTGTCTTTAAAAATAAGTTGGACTTACTGGGGTGGGGGGGGGGGGGTTGCACAGAAGACTAGAACGGGTGGGAGGCACTCAGGAGGCAAATGACGTCATGAGAGGGACCTGCAAAAATTATTATTATTATTATTATTATTATTATTATTATTATTATTTATATCCCGCCTTTTTCCCAGTACTGGGACACAAGGCGGTTTACAAAATTAAAACATGTACAATTAAAACATATAAATATAAATTTACAAAAGTTAAAATAAAATTAAACCTACAGTAAAATTAAAAACATGTTAAAATTTTTTAAAACAGTAACAGATTAAAAAGGGGGAGGGAATCCAATCTATTAACACAGGTCCAGAGTAGCTCCAAAAGCCTGCTGAAACAAAACAGTTTTTGCCTGCCTCTGAAAGTGTAGCACAGAGGGAGCCAGCCTAGCCTCCCTAGGAAGGGAGTTTTAGAGCCTTGGAGCAACCACCGAGAAGGCCCTCTCCCGCGTACCCATCAGGCATGCCTGGGATGTTGGTGGGACTGAGAGAAAGGCCTCCCAAGAAGATCTCAGAGCACGGGCAGGCTCATATGGGAGGATACAGTCTTTCAGTTAACCTGGACCCGAGGCGTAAAGGGCTTTATAGGTGATAACCAGCACTTTGAATTGTGCCCGGAAGCAGAAAATCCATGAGTGCCCAGTAATGAGCAAGCAATAAAGCTCTTGTCTGATGGAGCTCTGGTTCTTTGGATGGTTCCAGAAGGTGTGGACAATATCTTGTATTTGTAACCCTCCTGTGTTTTTTCATTGCTTATTCTGCCTTGTTTGTTACCAGAAAAAAAATATTAACAAGGAAAAGATGGCTTATTTATTACATGTATATTCTGTCTTTCCTCCAAGGATCCAAAGGTAGCTTCCCTTTCTCCATTTTATCTTCTAACAACCCTGTGAGGTAGGCTAGGCCGAGAGTCTGTGACTGACCCAGAGTCTCCCAGTGAGTTCCGTGGCAGAGTCCCCAGGCCTAGTCCAACACTCTAACCACTACACCACACTGGTTCCCTCAGGAATGGCTACCGAAAGCCTTTTGACTGGTAGTGGTAGGAGCTATCCATCGGGAAGCACCCTGGCTTTAGGGCCAGCCCTGCCATGAAGCTTCAGAAACAAGATCACAAAGGGAGAGTGGTTTTCCTCTCTCCATTTGCTGACTCTGTGTCATCTTTAAAAAATGAGCTCACGTGTGTGTGTGTGTGTGTGTGTAAAGGGGGGTATCTTTTAATTTTTGGCTTCAGGAGGAAATGCCCTTTGTCTTGTGCCTTTCATTTCCAAATGATATGTTGAAGATAGGATCTGAAAATGGGATCCTAGCAACCTGATTACATTAACCTATTTGTAAAGAATATGTCTGCATTGGCATCGAGCCTGTTGGGTCTAATACCATGTTTATGAGCTGAAATCCAGAAACTGTACTGAAACTTGGTACCTCAACACACCTGGACATACACCCCAGTAACTCTGCTTCAGCCTCAGTTGTGTGAACCTCCCAGAGAGTTTTGGCTGTTTGGCGGTTTAGAAATGTAATAAATAAATAAATGGCAGAAGAAATGGCAACATAGCTTAAGTAGGCTACAAAATATGGAGTCATTCTAGATGAGGTAATATGTTGTTGTTGTTGTTGTTGTTGTTGTTGTTATTATTATTATTATTATTATTATTATTATTATTATTTGTATCCCACCTTTTGCCCAATACTGGGCCTCAAGGCGGTCTTACAAAGTTGAAAACATACATTTTAAAACATAAGCAAAGAAATGTAAAAATAAAATATATTTTTTTAAAAAATAATAAAATAAATAAAATAAAATAAAAAAAGTTTAAAATACACAGCAAAATTATAAGTCATTAACATGGAGGACCAAATTACTCTCCAAAGGCCTGCTGGAACAAACAAGTTTTAGCCTGCTTCCGAAAGCCCATCAAGGACGGAGCCAGTCTAGCTTCCCCGGGAAGAGAGTTCCAAAGCACTGGAGCAGCCACCGAGAAGGCCCTGTCCCATGTCCCCACCAAGCGCGCCTGTGAAGATGGTGAGACTGAAAGAAGGGCTTCTCCAGAAGACCTTAAGGCACAGGCAGGCTCATAAGGGAGAATACAGTCTTTCAAATAACCTGGACCCAAGCCATATAGGGTTACCCTAATATGTAACCCTTTCTGGAGAGGATGGGCTCCACAGTGGAATAATAATAATAATAATAATAATAATAATAATATTACCCGCCTCTTGCTCTGGATCGAGGTGGGGAACAACATCAAATAAAATATAATACATAAAATTAGTTAAAAGAGCGTATAAAACCAATACAATATTAAAATAACAATCACAACATCTTAAAATTCTTAGGTTTAAAATTCATCTGAGTAGGCCTGCCGGAAGAGACTAGTCTTCACAGCTGTCTTAAACTCAGAGAGAGCGTTAAGCTGACGAATCTCCTCTGGCAGGCCATTCCACAGTCTAGGAGCGACAGAACAGGTATCATCCATTTCATCATACTGATGATCTCACTTATTAAGCTGGTGATGCTGTATGCTGGCTCCTGATTGCACAGACATGCTTCACATGATTCCCTCCTCAAAAAAGTGCAGCAATCATTACACGGCTGGCATGAGTAGATCCGGTAGATTGGACAGAGGTTACAAAAATGAACCACTGGCTTATCAGAACCAATTCTGGTGGTGGTGGTGGTGGTGTGGACGTGTGGTTGCTTTTCAATCATGCCAAAGAGGAGCATCAGCTCAGGTACTGTATGTACCAAGACTATGTTGAGAGCATCATTTCCATATAGAGATATAGATAGCAATCTTTCATCGCTTATTCTCATGCTTTTTTGATGCCCCCCACCCCACCCCACCGTGCTTTTGGGCAGAGCAGATCTAAGTAATGAAATGTGCCTAGGCAAAAGTGAAGAGGCATGCGTACATCAAGGGATGCATGAGAAATCTGATCAGTTGATCTTTTTTCTTCAAATGACCTTTTCCTTGCCTTTTCTTTCTTTCTCTCCTTCCCCCCCCCCCCCGCTCTCCTGCCCCAAATCTACCCCTTAGCATTTGGCTAGAAACAGAACATGCTTTGTATTAGTCATTCAGTGACCCTGAGTGTGATAGAGAGCTCACATTCTGTGAAACAAGTTTCAAATATCTGCAAAACAAGTTAGAAGAAAATAACCAACCAAAATAGGCTTTTCTTGGTTATGTATGTGTGTGGGAATGGGGCTGTTCATACAACATGCTAACCCACACTCACTGGTTGAGTGTTGTTGTTGTTGATGTTGATGATGAACTGTGGGTTGTTTATTGAACTGTGGGTTAGTGTGTTGTCTGACCCATATATATATTGATTGCAGAGTGGCTTGGTAACCATCTAGAACAACCCAACAACCAACCATGGGTTTTCAAGATGGCTTGTTCAAGAAAAATAACCCATGCTAACCCACTGTTCAACAACAACCCACACTCAACAACTTAGTTCATACAACAAGCTAATCCACACCCAACAACTGAGTGTGGGTTAGTATGTTGTGTGAACCCAGTCAGTATATGTGTGTGTGAGAGAGAGACAGAGACAGAGAGAGAAGGATTAGAGTGGATGCTGTTTATGACAAATTCTCTGGGGTTGTTTCACACACCAGGGGGCTTTCACATGCACCAGGGTGGGTGTGCGGAGGCACCTCACCAATTATATGACATAGAAGCCACCGTGTAGGTATCCTGGGGCTTCCCTCTAAAGTTCCAAAGCAAAAAAGTTGGGGACTTACCCATCTGTCTCCACGCTCAGGGGTCACGGAGGAGGCACGGCTCAGCGGATGGTGACCACTGTTTGGTCGCCATCCGCCTGGGGAGGGAGGAGGGGGTGGGCCAGCGAGCCAAATGCTCTTCCTTTTACAGGGGGGGAAGCTCTCCCTTCCCTTAGCTTCCCTTGGTGCTAAGCAGGGGAAAGCCAAGGAGGGATGGGGAGCTCTGGCAGTGGCTACGCCCCAATGATCCATATAAACCCTGTGCTCGCTCTTTAGCATGGGAATAACATGCTGCAACCCCGCAGGAGTGAAACCACAAGGTTTTGGGGGCTCGCTGCACTAATGCACTGTCGTCAAGACAGCCCCCAGGCAATAGTCCGAGTTACACCAATTCCAGTTCCTGTTGGGTGTGACCTGCCTTAGTAGGTCACACCCAACTATGGGGAGGTTTGGCCATCATCACCACTAAAACCAATTTCCAAAATTAAAAAAAAAATGAAAGATCTACGAGCAGATGCTGCCAGGATTCTGTTACCTTGCGTGTAGATCTTTGTGTGTTACCTTGCGTGTAGAGCTGGACTGGGCAGCCCTGAAGAGAGATCTTTTTATGCTCTCTATGGACCCTTGACCATCCTGACTTGTGGAATTGGTCACAGCTGGCCTCTTATTTGGAGCTCAGAAGTGGTTAAAGCTTCTTTGAGGGATGGTGCGGTCCCCATTGCTTTGAAGGAAGCGGTAATGAAGCTTTTTTAGAAAGAAAGAAAAAACAAGCTTAGATTCTTTGGTGAGAAAAACAACGTTACCACCCAGCATTTAGAGCATCATCACACAGGGGATAATCGCGTTTGCTTCCTGTTGCTTCTCCGCCTGCCTGTTTGTCCCTCTTTACTTCCTCTTTTGAAAGAGGGAGTAAACAACTTGCATGTGGCCCATTCAGTGGGCCATTTTGATTCTGCTGTTTCTCCTGTGCACAGCAGGAGATAGCCGCAACTTCTGTCTTTAAAAATAAGTCAGACTTACTGGGTTGTGTTTTTGTCATGGGAAGAAGGCCACACTAGGTAGGAGGCATGCAGGAGGCAGATGATGTCGTAAGAAGGACCCATGAAAATCTGTGAGTGCCCATAAATGAGCGTGCAAAAAAACCCCAGAAACGCTCATCTGATGGAGCTCCTAATCTACCATGCATGGGCAAGGTGTTAGAAAGGGTTGTGACTTCTCAATTCCAGGCTGTGTTGGATGATATTGATTGTCAGATCCAGTCAAATTTCAAACCTAGGCCAGATCTACACCAAACATTATGAAATCGGGTTGAAAACAGTATATGGAATGTGTCATGGGCCACAACAGTTGTTAGTGCACTTCAATACCGTTATAAAGCAGTAGTGTAGATCCTGCACTTGTATGGTATGGAAACAGCCTTGGTCACTCTGGTGAGTTACTTATACTGGAGACTACATGGGAGAGTGTGACTCTGTTAGTACTCCTGGATCTCTCAGTGGCTTTTGATACCATCAGCCAAAGTATCTTTCTAGATCAGTGGTTCCCAAAGTGGGCGGTTCTGCCCCCTTGGGGGCGGTGGGATTGCATAGGGGGGCGCTAAGAGGCAACGGGGCAGCAGGGAGGCGCTCGAGGTGGTCTTTTCCGTACCAGGAGTTTTGGTTAGAGAAGGAAATTTCTGATCGCTATCCTGCACTATGGAGAGCGATTCAGAAGCTCCTGGTTTCATTTCCAACATCATATTTGGTGGAATGTGGTTTTAGTGTGGTCTGCCTACTTCTCTCCAATCAAAGAAATCGACTCCAGATTACTAAACATGGTGATTTAAGACTCATGTTAAGTGACTTTAAACCAGACATTGGGAAACTGGTATCACTTCATCAAGCCCATCCATCACATTAAGAATTTACAGAATAGTGAGGTACTCTACCCTAGTTACTAAATGTGATATCTAATATTCTTGCTAAATGACTATCAGAGTTTGAAAAGATGATATCACTGAATCAAGTTCATTAATTATGTTTAATTGAATAAACTAAAAAAATGTAATTGGATTTTGAATAAATATTCAATTAATTGTTACTGTTTTGAATTTTATTGTTATTATCTTCCTTAGTGGCTCATTGAAAACTGCTATTCTGAATAATGATTTTTATAGTGTAGGGTAGGGGGCACTGGGCATGAGTTTGTGGAACCAAGGGGGCGGTTACCTGAAAAAGTTTGGGAACCACTGTTCTAGATCATCTGTCTGGTCTGGGCCTAGGATGCACAGTGCTATGTTGTTCCAATCCTTCCTGGAGGAACGGTCACAGAAGGTGGTGCTGGGGGATTTCTTCTGTTTCACCATGTGGCCATTGGTCTATATGGTGCTACAAGTCTCTATCTTGTCCCCACTTTTAACATGAATCTACTGTCAGAAGTCATCTGGACTTTGGGTTGAAGTGTCATCGGTATGTAGATTTTACTGGATTTTATCTGTGTTAGGCTGGATATGTTGGTTTTAATCTGTTGGTTCTTTTTCATTGTTAATTTTGATTTTGAAACTTAGTGTTAGCTGATATTTTCCTTGATTATCGTACACCTATTTGAGAGGGGGGGTTACACTTAAAGGTGGCTTATAAATATTCTTAATAATGATAATGATAATTATAGTGATGTAAAGGGCACTGAAGTGTATCTTATAACAGGAACCTCCACTCTAGCAGAACGTAGACATAGCCACATATACCCTCCACTTCCAAATTCTTGAAGCAGCCTTGGATTGAGAAAGAGGAGGTCTAAAGTGGCAGCCAGGGATGTAAGTCTGAAAATGGTTCAGGAATGGAGGGGTGTGGCGCTTTTCCTGCTTACAGAAATCATTAATGTGCAGGCTAGGAAGGTGTAATGGTTTCTAGTGGAGCCCAGGAAAATATATATACTTAATGAATTTATTAGTATCTTATGGGGGAAAGTATGTTGGAAGATGGCAAAAACTGCTCTGTTACCATCTGCTACTATCACCACCATACTACTACTAAACATTGATTTAGTGCCAACAGTGTGCTGGGTGCTAAATTACTCAACTGAGTATAGCTTAGCAATGTAGCTTGCTAAATGCATCTGTTCTGCTCAATTTAGTAATTGATTCAAGGATGTCAGCAACATGGACATAAACCAAGGAATCTGTCCTTCAGTTATGGAGTAGCCAATTGTTCCATCTATTTGTGCTGATTCATATAAACTTGATACAGTGTGTACATGTAGGGTAGGGAAGAGGAGGAATATAACCAATCCAGCCTTTCCTAACCTGGTGCTTTCCCAATGTCTTGGAATACAACTGCCATCATCCCCAGCCAGCATGGGCATGCCTAACTTATTTTGTCAAGCCACAGCTCACACTGAATGCTTTATTTGTATGTTATTGTGAGCTTTACACACACACACACACACACACACACACACACACACATTAAATAAAGCAATTCCTGGCTTATTGGGACTGCATAACAGGACCCCATCACCATCTGAATCTCCGAGCCATTTAGATTGAATTTAGATTTATAATGAGAATATTTAAAGATAATTACAGTGTTTTCTATCTATTCATCTATCTATCATCTGTTTGTCTATTTACCCATTTATGGCTTTTCATAGAATCATAGAATAGCAGAGTTGGAAGGGGCTTACAAGGCAATTGAGTCCAACCCCCTGCTCAATGCAGGAATCCACCCTAAAACATCCCTTATAGATGGTTGTCCAGCTGCCTCTTGAAGGCCTTTAGTGTGGGAGAGCCCACAACCTCCCTAGGTAACTGGTTCCATTGTCGTACTGCTTTAACAGTCAGGAAGTTTTTCCTGATGTCCAGCTGGAATCTGGCTTCCTTTAACATGAGCCCGTTATTCAATGTCCTGCACTCTGGAAGGATCGAGAAGAGATCCTGGCCTTCCTCTGTGTGACAAACTTTTAAGTATTTGAAGAGTGCTATCATGTCTCCCCTCAATTTTCTCTTCTCCAGGCTAAACATGCCCAGTTCTTTCAGTCTCTCTTCATAGGGCTTTGTTTCCAGACCCCTAATCATCCTGGTTGCCTTCTTCTGAACATGCTCCAGCTTGAGGTTCCAGGCTCAACACATTGAGGTTCCAGGCTCAACACATACATGTCAGGGGGCCAGGAGACATATAACTTTGTGGGCAGGACCAGGGGTGCTCCTTTCAATGCATGGGCCACATTAACACATGGTGGGTGCTACTGTATGGTGCAAATTTTTGTTATTTTTATCTTTTACATTTAGATCTCACCTTTCCTCCAAGGAGCAAAAAGCATCATAAAAGCCACAATTTAAACATAGAGCAAAATGGTGATGAAGTATGTGGGACAATTGTTATTAACTGGATGTTTGTAGATACTGGGGTACAAAATATGATTTATTCATTTATTTATTTATTTATTTATTTATTTTAGTATTTGCATGTCACACCTCAGCTAAAAAGGATATCGGAGCGGCTTACAATCAACCGATAAAGAAGAAAGTCTCTGCCCTCAGGCTTAGATTCTTAAAAAGTCATGGCACACAAGGAAAAGCGGATGGGGAGGGAAGAGGGGGGAAAGAAAAAGAAATAAGGAGACTGTTAGCAGGGCTAGTGGGAAGGCCCTGCTCCCTGTTCTCATCTCCCAGTGGAAGGGCAGACCAACAGCTCCTCCTTCTTCCCTACAGGGTGAAGGCGACCGTTTTATACTTTGAATGGTTTTAATTTTTGTGAACCACCCAGAGAGCTCCGGCTATTGGGCGGTATAGAAATGTAATAAATAGATAAATAAATAATAGCCGGGGGGGGGGAGACCAACTGGAACAGGCCCTGGTGATCTCTCTGCCTGCTCCTGTCTCCCTTGCTTCTTCTTCTTTAATACTATCCAAATGTCTTTTGGATTTTATGACTAAGAGCAGATTGAATGTTATCAAATTCATAGAGCTGGGCTTCTGCCACTGTGTATATTCCTTCTATCCATTTTTTCTACAACATGCATAATTGTATAAACCTCTATCATGTCCCCTTTACTCACCATTTTTCTGAGCTAACCCCCACCCCCACAAAATGTCATCTTTGCTGGTAAGGGAGTTGCTGTGGCCCTCTGATAATTTTGGTTGACCCTTTCTGCATGTTTTCCACGTCTACAATACACCTTTTGAGACACAGTATCCAGAACAGTACACAGTATTCCAAAGGCAGTCATAGCACAGATTTGAATAAAGGGATCACAGTATTGGATATTTTAATTTTGATCCTTTTGCTAACGATCCCAAACATGGAGTTCACCTTTTCACAGCTGCTGCTCACTGGGGCAATGTTTTCATTGAGCCATCCAGCATGACCCCAAGGTCTCATTCTTAGTCAGTCACTCCAAATGATCCTGTCTGTACAATGTAATGTCTTCCAGAGTCAGGTTGGATAATGGCTTGTTGACAGTCTGTAGGGAAGGAATGTTTCTAAGAATGGTCCTTCTGTCTGTTGCATTGGAGAGATTAATTAGAAGGGTCAGTGCCTTCATACTTTCCCAGTGTCATAAAACACTTGTATGCAAATAATCAGAGAAAGTCTTCAAACCGTTCCTGAAACCCTCTATGTTTTTCTTAGTAAAATATCCAAATTCCATGAATATTCCTTTGTGTTTAGACCAGAGGCTATCAGACTCTCCAGATGGAGGATTCATGTTTAGCCACAACCAGTAATATGGGACATATAGTTATTTACATATGGAACACATATTTAAATTTATTTATCATGGGCAGTATCCAATACTGCTACTGCACCTCCACTGATTCTGTTCTGCTTGCAGTCCTGTGAGCGCAGCAGAAACTAGTGCTTCCAAAAGGAACCCGGGAAAGAAGTGTAAATGCTCATTTACAGAATAGGGCAAGTCAGTGGTGCTCCATTCTGTGAGCTTCCCCTAACCTGTGCCATTCCAGAAACTAGGGTTTCTGCCCTTTGCTAAGTTCCCATTGTGCTAGCCGTGCCTTGTGCTAGCTTGTAGGCAGTATCGGATATGCCCCCATATGTGTATATGTCTTTATTATGGTTATCAATTTATGGCCTATATGTATACCCCACTCTTCATATGTAAAATGATTTCCAGAGTGCCGGCCCCTTCTCCCTCTCTTCTTTATCCTCCCTGCCCAGTGAGTTGCCCTAGAGAGGAACATATTGCTTTTGCCAGAAGTCTAAATTTGTTCCTTCCAGAGGCCTTTTGAAATTAGTGTGTGAGCGACATACAGAGCTTCATCCCACATACCTGTTTCCCTCAAATTATCCCTTACATTGCTAAGCTGTCGTTGTTATTGCTACCAGGCGGCTAGATCCTTTGCATACCAGGAAATGGGTTTGGGGGGGAATGTAAAAAAATCATTAAAAAATCAATGGATGTCCCAATCTGATTCAAATTTGGTATGCTTAAAGCTCTCCTTAATATCTGTTACTGTGCCAATTTTGATGTCTTTACCTTTAAAGCTTACGCAGAGGTAAGCATTTGTTTAATTTTTCTTCAAATCCTGCTCCTGCACCCCAGTGGCCGCTCGGAAAACAACAAATGATATGGTCGAAAACTAGTAGCAAAATACGGCGTGGCTTTTGCCTTTGAAGCACAATTAAAGCAGTCTGCATGGATGGAAGTACTTCACAATAAAAGCAGATTCGCAGTGATTGCACAGTATAATGCTGGTGTGATAAAAGCTCATAGCCTTAGAGCCACAAGTTGTCCACTGATGGTTTAGACAAATGACAGGGAAGTAATGTTTATCCCTCTTTCTTTGGTGGTGATGGTGGTGATGTGTGTGTGTTTTTAAAACTGTCCTAAGGAATTGGGCATTATGAATAAATGAAGCCTCGCTTAGCATTTAAAACCTAACTAGGCCTGCCAGAAACTGGCTATATAGCAATCCTATGAGGAAATCAAGAGCAGTCACCATCAAAACTCAATTCCACCTAGGGTGTCCAGATATCCTAGATTAGAAAAGATAGCTCTGTTTTGGAGGGCTGGCCGAGGGCAGTTCTCTCTTTGAAGGTGTCCTTTTGTTTGATGGGCTGTCCAATCCAAGTCTGGTTTAAAGTCATAGACCATAAGAAGGGAGAGCATGTACTACTGCTATTATTATTATTATTATTATTATTATTATTATTATTATTATTACTACTACTACTACTATTATTATTACCATTTCTATACCACCCCATAGCCAAAGCTCTCGGGGTGGTTTACAAAAGATTTAAACATTAAAAACGATATACAAAACATAAAAAAACATAAAACAGTATACACAAAGTCAACATACTACATATTATGCAAATTGGTGCCCTCTTTTGTCCCCCCCCTTTTTTTTTTTTGGTGATGCATTTTCTGTTTTTTGGGGCGATGTGTAATTGGCCCTAACTCCACCCAAGAGTTCAAACGCTTTGCTTTAAAAAAGGGACTTCTGTAGCTTAATCCTATTTATTTATTTATTTTTAATAACAGGCAGAACAATGCCAGTCCTAAGTAATGCTTCCCTAACCATGGTTGAGACTTTCCACTGATTTGCAGTAGATTTTATAAGTAGCTTTCTGGGCTTTTCAGAAAGAAAATACCTAACCATACAATTCAGCCACGAGCATCAACTGTTATCACCCACTATAACAATGGGAACTCCATGTTCAGTGACTGTATACCCTAGAGTACCAGGTACTGGAGACAAAGTGCATGTCTACACCAGCCCTATATACCGGGATCATCCCAGGATTGTTCCTGTACATCCAAATGCCACACAGGGGATCCCAGGAGCAGGCAGGGACGATCCCTCCATTTTCCTGGGATAATCCTTAGGTGTAGGAAGGGCGAAACACCATGGGATGATAGTTATCATAACCTTAGCATGCCTTGTTTGTGAGTTTCCCAGAAGCATTTGGCTTAGTCTGATCCACCATAGCCTTTCTTATATTTTTGTGAAAGGAGGCTCTCTAAATAATGAGATGAAAGTCAGATGTGAATAGTAAGAGACTTTGGGGTGTTTGTTTCCCTAGGAACTAGAACAAAGCCTGGAAACTACATCATCTCTTCATATGAAATGAACATTCACACATAAAGTCCCAATATAATTCAATTGCACACCACCCTAGCTATTTTAAGAGGAAGATCAAAGGCAGAAGGGTTTGAACTCAAGTTTAGATCTTTAAAAAGGAACCTGTGGTTTTGAGCTGCACAAATAATTAACACCACTCGGAGATCAAAAACAAGATGTGTCTGGCACATCTATATTAGCCAAACTGAACATCACAAACCTCTTCCCCAATCCCAGTTCATTTGGGAACAACTTGAAGATGACACCATAGTCAGGCTGGGTGGGAGGAGGAGAACATGATCCTAATCTAAGCATGCCACAAACCCTCCCTGTGCCACAGGTTTACCAGTTATGGCTTGAAGGTCAGAACCTCAGTCCATGTGATCACTCTGCCTCAGGTTAGGTTTGCATTAATTTTGCAGGGGTGCAGAACCTTCAGCCCATAGTCAAGATCCGGTCCACGGGGCATCGAATCTGGCCCACAAAGCCTCCTGGGGTTCTTTCAGGCAATGGGGCTCCAAGCCCTGCCTCTTGGAGGTATCCCCTTGGAGAACATTGCTGCAGTTATTTCCAATCCAAGACTGGAGATAACAGCGGGCCTGTGTGACTCAGCTTGTGTGCATGCATGCCTATAGAGGCATCCTCACGGTTATCTCCAATCACAGAGGGGGGTGAAATTATGCTGATCTATGCCTTAGTTGTGAAGAGGAGCAAATTTGGGCATTTGTATCCTTTCTATCCTGAGCTGTGTTAAGCTGCACTTGCCCAAATTTCCTCTTCTCCACAACTGTTACGTGTACAGGGGGCCCCTTGCTGTCCTCTTTTGCATCTGGTCACCTTCTGCATCGTGAATTCTAGAATTAGGACCCCGTAATCTTCCCTCACTCCATTGGCAGCTACTCATGTTTTGATAAATCCATGTTAAATATTATATGAATCTCATCAGCCAGAAAGGCACCACAGGAGGCTGAGCAAGCTGTTCTAAATCAAGGAGGCTTATGTTTTAAAATGGTCATTTGTATAGCCTACATTTAAACGGCTCCTGTGGAGTCTTCTTACAATCTATCCGATGAAATAAATACGTATTGTGATTATTATCCTTGCTTTTTTTAATTTCCGTGGTATAATCAGTAAGTATGAACCAATACTTTCTCCCATGCAATTATGTGTTTGAACAGAATATTGGCAACAGCAGTGTCTCAAACCCTGCTGATACACAGCCGAAAGAACTCAGACCGCATGTTTTACAAAATGATTGTTGAGTGGTGGCATTATATTTTCTCTTCATCTCCTCCTCTTTCAAAATACCAATGAGTTTAGATTAGGGCTAGGGTCAAACTATGTGCGAGACACTGGGGATCTGTGACTAGATCTCATCATGCAAGACCACCAGTAGGGTGGCCATGTGTCCTACTTTACGCAGGACGCTCCTCTATTTGAAGGTGCCCTTTATTTAATTGGCTGTCCAGTCCATGGCCTTTTTAATGATAAAGACCTCTAAGAAGAGGTGCCTACCTAAGTTAGCAGCTGAGCAGCAGGCACACAGGTCAGCCAGTCACAGACTTCCCAACTATGGTGAAAAGTATTATATTTCTGCTTAACTTAGCCATTATTTCTAAGGGCTCATCTACACCAAGCAGGATATTCCACTATGAAAGCGGTATATAAAAGTCAGGAGCCACTCATAGCAGTATTGAAGTGCACTGCAGGATTTACACTACCACTTTATAGTGGTACTGTAGTGCACTGACAACAGCCGGCATCATCAGGAAGCTGTAAGGGCCCCAACATCCTGGCATAGCCCAGCAATGATGCCTACCTTGGCCCATGTAAAATATTCTTTTCCATTCCAGAAGCCTTGAACAGTGTTGGGTTTAGCTGCCATTTAAATTTTCCACCATGTCCAGGAGCAATACTACATTGGGCCCATGACTGGAAAGTAAAATGGCTGCTAGCCCCAGTCAGCCTCAGAGTGCTGCTGCCTGCCCTCCCACCCTGCCCCCCAGATAAGCCCCATTAGGGTCCACCAACGGAGGATGGGTCCACCAGAGGGCACTTTGCCCACTTCGTACCTGGAACCAGCTCTGTCCCAACATTTCTGTTTTTACAGACTTGGAGTCTCTCTGAATTTCATTGCAACAGTGGCACTGGAAGAGAGGGGGGCTCATTCTTTCCTGAGTGTCATTTTCCCACTCTAAAGCTGCCCTACCCCCTGTAAGCTGCTGTTTGCCCTGTTGTGGAAAACATTCAGGTACCCGTGCCTGTTTTGTTTTCTACTGCAGGGCTCACAACAACTTCAGAGGTGATTTGGATTAAACCTCCTCCCTCCACACTGCTGCTTCAAAACAAATTCAGCACACACAGTTAAACCCCAAGTTGTTTTTACGTCACAATAAAGACATTTGGAGGCTTTAAAAGGAGTTCGATTTTCTAAATACTTCATAATGAAGATTATGAGAGAGGCTTCATGTTGGTGCTAGAAACCAGCAATTTATTTGATGAAGGTAGTTTCAGCCACTTTTTCAAAACACTGTCATATTTCAATACCTGGGTAGCTTTTCTGTTGTCTAAACCATCACATTTCCATTTTTTAAAAAATAATAATAATCAGAATTCATTAGGATGGACACGATTCTGATGGTGTAATGTTCCCTTATGCCGAGGCCCTCACATTTTTATATCTAACAGAATTCATTATGTAGGTTGACCATATGAAAAGGAGGACAGGGCTCCTGTATCTTTAACAGTTGCATAGAAAAGGGAATTTCAGCAGGTGTCATTTGTATCTATGGAGAACCTGGTGAAATTCCCTCTTCATCACAACAGTTAAAGCTGCAGGAGCTATACCAGAGTGATCACAACAAAGTGCAGGAGCTATACTAGAGTGACCAGATTTAAAAGAGGGCAGTGCACCTGCAGCTTTAACTGTTGTGATGAAGAGGAAATTTCACCAGGTTCACCATAGTTACAAATGACACCTGCTGAAATTCCTTTTTCAATACAACTGTTAAAGATACAGGAGCCCTGTCCTCCTTTTCATAGGGTCACCCTACATAATGTTCCTTCTGCAGTAGGAATTATGGTTACTTACAAAAGTAATTAAAAGCAGCCTTCATGTTCATTATAATAGAATAACCCTCTGCATTTAGATTCAGGAGAGATGAAACGTCCAGCTGTAGATATAATAAGAATGCATTAGCTAATGGCAACTGAAAGGAATTTAAGAGACTTTACTTGTACTTTGAAACTCTAGAAAGATCATTGGCCAAAATCAAACCATTCTCGCTAGATCTAGAGGCATATATCAAGTTTGAAACAAAAGAATAGTTAAGCCTGCCTCCTCTACACCCCATGCTGAGGCTATGCTGCAGGCATAGCCTCAGCTACAGCACTGTCCTGAATTAGAGAAGTAAAAACTCTCCTTCTCCTCTCCACAGCTGATTTCAGTAACATTCCCGTCACATCCATGACATCACCTAACTTCTGTGGCCATTTTGGGATAAAGATACCTTTTTCTGATAGCTGTATGGGTAGGGTACAGGCACTGACCGTTCTTTTCTTGCTAGCTCTACAGGTCTTTTACACCCCTGAAGATTTCCCTTAATATACACAACTGCAGCCACCTCTGTATTTCAGACTTGCTTTGATGCTAAATGACACACAGGACAGAATCTGATACCCTTTGACGGAATTTAGATCTATCTTGTCTACTTTTTAAATCAAATAATGAAATCTGTTATGAAATGTGGGCAGGAAAAGGGAGCTAGTTTTTGTTTTGCTCAGTAGCATATATTAAAGAAATCTGGTGGGCTAAGCGGAAGGGATGTTACACCAGCACTACTATTAGGTAGAGTCAAGTGGCCATCTCAGGCTAGGGATATCCAGATTTTGTGAAATCCATTCCGCATGGGTTTCGTGAATTGTGCAATGGCGTTCATCTCGGCTTCGATTCACACACGGATTCAATCCCCCTACCCACCACTATCCGGAAAAGTATGCAAATAATTCTGTAAGGAAGTTCATAATAATTTATGTTATTTATGTTAGTACGTAACATTTAACGTATTGTCCCCCATTCCATTTGACTTCCCCCACATATATTTTCCAGCACGGCACATGTCTCAGCAAGCGTGCATATTTTCCTGTTAATGCATTTCTGTAAATTTCAGGAAAGTAAAAAGAAAATCAGGAAGTCCATGGATTCCATGTTGTCATGTATAGCCCCACTGCTCCTGTATTGGGAGTAGGTGAGGCAGGTAATCAATCAGAAACAGATTCAGACTCAGAAGACGCTGAGCCAGACACCAGGCAGTTAGAGCCAGTGGGGGAGGAGGTTCACATGGGTGAGACTCCAGCGGGAAATATGCCCCCTCCAGAGTGTATCTCTTCAAAGCCAAATTCTATGCTTTCAGGAGACAGAGAGTCAACTTCTGGGGGTGAGCATTCAAAGACTTTACTTGATGCTAGGAATTGCCAGAAACTAAAACATTCAGCGAGGTTAGCAGCAAAGAGACAGGCAGACAGATTGCAAGAGAAATCGTCCACGCATCAACCACCTTGAAATTATGAACTTTTGAAAAACCTTTTCTTTGAACGGACAATTGTCTTGCTTAGTTTGCATAGTTGTTGCCTAAAGGGGAGTTTCACAGAAGGCGCCTAGTTTGTATTATAGAAGTGTTTATTGCTTGCAATAAAGCTTTGTAAATTGCCCAGCACTTTGTCTCATTCGTCTCCCAGAGAAAGCTGGAGCAGCTATAGTACACGACACATGTCGCCTGGGGAGGCCGGTCAGCAGTGGATTCTGCGATCAGAGTCTTCAAAATCCGAACTCATTTCAATCCCTCGAATTTTTCCAGCATCCCTGTCTCAGTTGCAAAATGTGGCGAGGGGCTGGGGGACAGGACTTTGTGTGCCTGCTGTGTGCTCTCTCAGGGGCTTGTCTATATGCCTTGTTTACCCCGACGTAGCTGCGCATATTCTCATTTTAGGACACACGAGTCAGCTGTCCGTTCGCAGTAACATCGCGTTTTAAACGTGATAATGTGCATGTTCGCATCGGCGTTTTACCGCGACTTTTCAATCATGTCCGAGTTTGCTCCACGTTATAGTTGTGTGTCGTTGGGGGAGTTAACTTGCATTTTGACAGGTGGGCAGAGCTTTGAGAGCAGGAGAACGTGATTTGCCAGTCTCCCACTTTCCCACCTATCGGCTGGCTCGCTTTTTCGTGCTGTTTTTAGATTGAACAATCTGATCTTACGGAGCTCTGCATAAACAAAGAGGCAGAAACACACTGCTATCCTCCTCTACAGCCTCATTCCTTTCCCCGTGCGCCGGTTTTTCTGTTATATCTGTCTGTGGAGCTCCGCATAGAAACTATATCACTTCACTCGGCTCCATAGCATCGCATATCCCATAATGCGACAATGCGCACATGCGTGTGCATAACTGCACTACCAAAAAAATTACAGGAGATAACTTGCTGTTGCTGCTGCATTGTGCCGCTCTTTACCTACATTTGAATCAATGAAAAATTGTGTTTATATTTAATGAGGAGCAATCCTTCTGTCATATCGATGCGGGCTCAGGTGCAGTGGAAGATACTGCTCTGTTGCCCGTGTTGGAGTAAGTTTCACTTGTAAGTCTATTCAGCTTCCCTACATGGAAGGAGGGACTGGTGCCATTGTGCCCTTTGCCTCAGACAGAAAAAAATGTCTTGGCCCAGCTCTGCACATGTGGGGCAGACCTACACTTGAAATGCATCGGGCATTCTCCACGAAATACATTGCTGCTTTTTAGCACCAGCATGGATGCGGCTTCTTTCCTAAATCTCGTTTTAACGTCCTGACCAGTACCCTCATAATTTTGGAGCTAAGGGCAGTATCCAGTGGCGACATTCTGCAAACTCAAATAGTGCTAGAGGAGCTCTGCTGAATCTTCCGATTGCACAGTAACAGGAAAGTACAATGTTTGCACAATAGGTTGTGTAACATATCACATAAGAGTAATGCCAAACTATAGAATCATAGAATAGTAGAGTTGGAAGGGGGCTATAAGGCTATCGAGTCCAACCCCCTGCTCAATGCAGGAAACTGCTTCTGCAACTATGTTTGGATTCCTCTCTTGTACATAGTCCAGAACCTAGTGGCTATCTATATGCAAGGAAAGCCCGGGGTGGGTAGGTAGCAGTGCTGCATTGATTATATGATGCAGCAGCCACCGCCCAGCCACCCCGGAGCTTTCCTACAAAGCTGCAAAGAAAAAAAAGTTGGGGACTTACCCTGACTTTTTTTTCCAGAGCAAGGTGAGTACAGCACATTCACCGTTTATCCTCACTCCGGAGGCATGGCGGGGGCGTGGTGGATGGCAACGCCTGATTGGTCCCCGCCCACCCAGGCAGATGGCAGGAGTTGGCCCTCTGGTAACCCTGTGCTTTTGCCGCTGCGTCGGGATTAGCCTCCTCCGCCACCCCGAAGCAGCAAAAGCGTGGGGTTTTTTTCTTATTGCGGTGGCAGCCAGCCGCTGTATAGTTTCCACTAGTGCAACATCATTTCTGCTAAAAGAATAGCACTGCTGGATACTGCCCCATCTCAAAAATGCCTGACTTCTACCTATTGTATCCTTTTTGCCTGTTGTAAAGGCTGAATTGCAAATGATCCCTAACGGATAGACCTCAGTTGGCACATGGGCTCCTGGGAGTGGCGGAGGTGACCCTTAAGGTATGAGGGCCCCAGCGCAGGCAACACTTCAAAGCAAGGCACTCCCAGATGGCCATGCTCCTATCCCCCGAGAGCTGATCATTTGGCGGTCTCACAGCTTTTGTGCAGTTTTTCCAACCTTCTAAAAGTTGGAAATCCTTCTCCTAGTTACTGGCAGTAATAGGTTTATGCTAAAATATTTGTGTGGGGGAGGGAGAGTCCCACTCTTTTTGCTTTCAGCCCTGCCCACCCCTGGAATGCAGCCCCCCCCCCCGAAAGCCTCTCTGAAACTGAATTTGGCCCTCAGTCTGAAATAGATGTGACATGCCTGCTTTGCAGATTAGAACCAGTGCCTTGAATTGGACCCACGAGCAAATTGGCAACTAATCTGGCACAAAGGAACACTTTCCACCACCTAATAAGTGACACGTATCAGCATTCTGTGCAAGTTGAAGTTTCCAAGTCAACTTCAAAGACTTGTAACCTTTCGTTTTTCTACTCCGTTAGCCTTTTTGTCACAACTGTTATACGCACATCTTTTTGTACACAGCAGGGAAAGGAGAGGGGGGGGAGAGAGAGAGAGAGAGAGAGAGAGTCATTCTAAGGAACACACTGGCCCTGCTGCCATATCATCTTGCCATATGAAGGCTATTAGCTTTTCCCCGTTTCTTGTGGGTTTCACCTGCCTCTAACAACTGCAAAACTATCAGCAGTGGAGCAAGTTAACCTTTAATTTAATTTGATAAGTAGGTTATCATCTGACCCTAAACCTGCAGTAAGGGCTGGGATGTGTTAGATTGCCACAATCGCTTGATGCAAATCTTCAGCAGTTCAATTTTGTTTTCATTTTAAGATAGGTATTTTACATTGTAATGCCATTCTTCAGCGGTTGTACTTTGCACCTTCAAGAGTTAAACAGGAAAATGGAATGTCTTGAGAATGTTGGCAGAGAAGGAGAGAGAGAGACAGAAAAGGGGTTTGTTTTCCATCCTCTCTGGATGAAATCCCGGCACTTTGAAGGCTAACGGATGATTCTAGCTTTAAGTTTGTTTCTTAGTTCCTCTGCATGGAGCTGAGCAGGGAGAAGGAATATTCACCGCAAGACAAACTTTTTAAAGACATGCAGTTCCCTTTGTAGCAAAAGAAGGATATTTTTGCATCATCCCTGGTGCAACAGAGAGCCCTGGGAGACACGATTCCCTGTGCAGGGCAACTCCTACCAAAATGGTTTGTTTTGGCTTCAGTTTTTTCTTCCCGTCCTTTCATGGAAAATCACTGTGACATTTTAACCTTGCCGTTCTTTAAGAGTCTTGGAAAAATTAGCAAACCACCCAGGGACTACCAGCGCCAGATCTTCCGACTTGCTCGTTGGCATGGCTGCTGTACTTTTTAGGTTTGAAGATTTGCTTTACATTTGGGACAGCCTGGTGTGGAACCTGACTTCGCGGGTCCTGGGGACTTATCGGTTTAGAAATCTCCAAGTTGTACGGCTCATGCTTAAACCATGGTGCATCTCCAGAGCTGTGTACCAGGTAGGGTGAAATATATATATTCATTGGGAGAGGGGAATATGTTCTTAGCCAACTCTTTACTTGGGGGAAAGTGCCTGGAAAATCAAGCCAGGGTCGATCTTCTATGGCAGTGGCTCTGAAACCACTGCCATAGTACTGCATAGTCCTCAGTTTGTTAGGACTGAGGACCAATATTCTAAGCACTATTTCGTATGGGGCATTTAAGTAATGTACTTAGGATATTTCTTTATTTATTATATGAGGATCTTACCACTTCCTCCTCCAAGTAATTCGGGGCTTTGTTTATTTATTTGAATGATTTTTACCCCACTCTTCAGCCGAAAAGGTCTCCCAGAGCCAATTATAAAGATCAATAATGAAGTCAATCTCTGACCTTGGGTTTACAATTTAAAAGATACGGCACAAAAGGAAAAAATGGATCAGGAGGGCTTGGCGGGGGGAGAGAGAGAGAGAGAGAGAGAGAGAGAGAGAGAGAGAGAGAGAGAGAGAGAGAGTGAGTCCAGGCATTCAATTTTTTGTTATAAAGTTCTTGTAATGACCAGCTGGAATAAAAAGAGTTCAAGAAGAGGAGGAGCCAGCCAATTCTGGTTTCTCGGCAGGGCTGATGGAGTGCCCTGCTTTCTGTCTCCCAGCTGATGCAGCAGCTGCTGTCAGGTGACAGTTGATGGAGGCAGGAGCCTGGTGGAGCTGGCTTCTCAAAGGGGTGATGGTGTCTCTGCTTCCCTTCTCTCCATTGCCTCAGCCCGAGAGAATAGTGCTAGGGTCTTTGGCCAGCAACTAGGTCTGATCACCGGCCATTTTGCATGGCAGATAGAAAGCAGAAGGTCAGGACTGTGCCTCACCATCACTGTCTAGCCCCATCATTTCTTACCTCCCTCCTCTACAGGCAATATGGGTAAAGGCCACCATTAGCCCAGATGGCTTCCAGCATGCTGGAGCAAAATGCTACAGAATGGATGAGCACGTCTCGGAAACAGCAGCCAAACATCATATGCTGGTCTTCCTACACATTGCACTAAAACATGGGTGTTCGCAAGAAGTAACAGGATGGTGCTAAAGCAGCGTTAACCATGAAGATTTAAGCAGTTCTTGCTTTGGTCGATTTGAGTGCAAAAAGTAAAAGCTGCACTGTCCAGAATGCTAATTCATACTGCCAGCAAAACTCCTCTCCTCCAGTGTCTCTTTCGTGTTAACAATGATCAGACATTTAGATAAATAATATGAGAGTTGTTGAAAGGTTACTGAAGCTTCACGGGTGAAAACGTTCTCAGATTTCTGAACTGAATGGACCCCCACCTTGGAGTACAGAGCGGAAGCAAATTGTAGAATTCGCAGCTCACTCTACGGATGGCGGCTTCCCCAGATTCTGGAACTCGGGTCACACAGGGAGAACAGAGCCACCACAATTTGCTTAAGAATAGGGTTTGGCTAGAGAGGCTTCTGCTTAGAATTCCCAATGAGATTTATTTATTTTTTGTAATGGCTGCGTTTATCTCAAAACACTGTTTTACCCTTTTCCTTGGCAGCGACTCATACAGCAGGTGCAAGGTGCCTGCATGGCTAGGGTGACCATATGAAGAGGAGGACAGGACTCCTGTACCTTTAACAGTTGTATTGAAAAGGAAATTTCAGCAGGTATCATTTGTATATATGGGGAACCTGGTGAAATTCCCTCTTCATCACAACAGTTAAAGCTGCTGGTGCCCTGCCCTCTTTTAAATCCGGTCACTCTAGTATAGCTCCTGCAGCTTTAACTGTTGGGATAAAAAGGGAAATTTCTATATATACAAATAACACCTGCTGAAATTCCCTTTTCAATACAACTGTTAAAGATACAGGAGCCCTGTCCTCCTTTTCATATGGTCACCCTTTACATGGCTTCACTGGTCGAGATGCATTCCTGCAGTGTATGGAGCCTGGCTTTGGATTCAGTGGATGCTTTACCAGGGTGGGGTGCGAAAGTAAAGATTTCTCAGTGGGCAAACATAGCAAATGGGTCTCTCCAGGCAAACGTGGGAACAAAGTGATTCAATAGGAAAGCAGGGGATTCTGGTCCTGGAAAAGTGGGTTAGGTGCCAGAGCGGAGCAGAGTACTGTGCTAACAAAGAGCTCCATCAGACGAGCGTTTTATTGCATGCTCGTTGCTGAGCACTCACAGATTTTCACGGATCCCTCTCACAATATCGTCTGCCTCCCGTGTGCCTCCTCCCCCTTCTAGCCTTCTTCGCACCACAAAAAAAAAAAAACCAATAAGTCCAACTTATTTATAAAGACGGAAGTTGCCGCTATCTCCTGCTGTGTGCAGGTGAAGCAGCGCGATCAAAACGGCCCACTGAATGGGCCACGTGCACGTTGTTTACTTCCGCTTTCAAAAGAAGAAGTAATGAGGGACAAACATGTGGGCAGAGAAGCGATAGCAAGCAAATGTGATTTTTCCTCATGTGATGACGCTCAAAGAGTAATGAAGAACGATATTAAAAGCCAATCAGACCCAGGTTGTTCTTAGAGCTGAGACCTACAAGTGTGAGGGATGCCAAGCAGAAAGAATGAACCACTTGCTGCCTGTATTCCAGGCCAGTTAGAGCAGGGGTCCCCAACCCCCGGGCCACAGACTGGTACTGGTCCGTGGCCTGTTAGGAACCAGACCACGCAGGTGAGCTGCTTTCACCCACCCATCCCCATCCCAGCGTACCTGGGCGTGGGGCGCCATCTCGTCTGCCCAGCTGAAGCGAAGCCAGGATGCGGGGGGGGGGGGCGGCTTCGGAACGGCGCACCTGGCCGGAAGCTGCTCTGTGAGAGCGACTTCTGAGCATGCCGTTCCGAAGCCGCCTGCCCGCCCCAGCATCCTGGCTTCGCTTTGGCTAGCCCACCGAGCCAAAGCGAAGCCAGGACGCTGGAGTGGGGGAGCGGGCATGGCTTGCCAAAACCATCCCCTCAAACCCCTACCTCCAGTCTGTGGAAAAATTGTCTTCCACGAAAGCAGTCCCTGGTGCCAAAAAGGTTGGGGACCGCTGAGTTAGAGGGTTCAAAGCAAAGGATACATAAGCCCTGTAGCTCTGAGGCTGGGCCCATGACGGATCAAAACAACGGGAACGATAGTTTGACTCTGGGGAATGAAAAGGAGGACATTTTTTGCCGCTTGACTGATTGACATTTGGCTGGCTGTACAGGGTCATAGCAGTAGAGGAGAAGATAATTAGCCACCAGTATTCAAAACGAAAGGTATCATTAAGGTCATGCAGGTGGTATCTGAACCTACATACTTGTCCAGGATTGGGTGAAATTTCCCTCTAGAGTTCTGGATTGGCCAGTTCAAAGGAACCCTCAGGGGTTTGTTGGCTGGGTGGTGGTATGGCAATCAGTCAGGCATTTGCCTGTTTCCATAGTTACAGGGAGCATCAATGGAAGAAGGAGGTACACCCAGTGGCTCCTGCCCCTCTGCAGCTGTCCAGAGCCACATCAATGTTCCAGCCAACCTTCTCATGCTGCCAGAATGGATTCTTAGCAAAAGTGTCAGGGCAATGCCACTGAATACACATATCCAGAGAGCAGCGCACCTGAGCTCCTCTGTTGCACATTATTTAAACATCTGCTGGGATGTAGAGATGGAGGTAAGCTAAGATACAGAGAATTACACTGTGGGGTGGGGGGGAAATGAGTAGGCGTATGAACAAGTACAACTGCCAAGGGCTCTATCTTCAAGTTGCCTAATCAGTTGGGGATCATTTGACTGCAACTTATGCTGTGCCCCAATCATTTTTGGGGGGGTGGGGGTGGGAAATCCGCTGGAAGCAACACAGTGTAAGGCAGCTTTCCCCAACATGGCACCTTCCAGATGTGGATACTGTTGTTTTTATACTGTTTCTATGTTTCTGATGGTTTTCAAAATCTTGTATACTTTTTAATGTTTACTATTTTTAACTGTTGTGTACCGCCCAGAGAGCTTCGGCTGTGGGGCGGTATATAAATGTAATAAATAAATAAATAAATGTGTTGGACTGTAACTCCCATCATCCACAGTCAGCATGGCCATGGTGTCTGGAAATGATGGAAGTTGCAGTCCAACACACCTGAAGGGTGTCAGGTTGGAGAAGGCTGGTATACAAAATGTCTGGATGAGGTATCGGGTTGCCACCTTGCCACTTTGATACGTGAGACAGCAGCCATGGCTTCCCCTGCTTTTCCCCTCCCAGGTCCGGTCATCCATCATCTTTCTTTACTTGTATATTTCTAGTGTGTGGCACAGCAGGTAAGGGAAGGCAACAGGGCCAGGGAGAGAATGGGCAGGACAGAGGTGCTACCAGGTTTGAGGGGAGCCTTGGGCAAAGTGCCTTTTTGAAAGCCTTTGGGTGACAGTGAGGGTGTCCTTCCTTCCTTCCTTCCTTCCTTCCTTCCTTCCTTCCTTCCTTCCTTCCCTGATTGCCTGCCATTGTCTTGCTTTTTTGCTCTTTTTTTCCCTTGGAAGAGTGGCTCTGCTTTGCTCTTGCAGGGGTTCACTCCGTCACTGCTCCAATACCCGCACTGGATACGCAATCTGAAAGGTGGCATCTGATTGGCTGAGCTCTCTGCCACTCCCACTCTTGGGGAAATTGCTGCTGCACTTTGCTTCCTAGCATGCCATGGCTGGAATTCATCACTGCCATCACTGTATCGTTTAGAGACCCTCCGTGCTGTCCCCAAACTGCAGGGTCCCAGACTTTGGCTCTGCGGTCCAGTCCTAACAGCACTATGGCTGCTTCGTCTCCCACTTCAATGCGGAAATTAATGGATCTTTGTCTAGTGTCTGACTTGTGCAATTGTCCTAATCAGGAAGCGTCTTCTCCTCTTACTCATAGGCCTAGAAATTATCCGCTGATTAGGATACTGCTCTGCTAAACCCTCTATCCGAGTTGGAATGCTCTGCATGGATCCATAAAACCAGTCTGTCGAAGCTCATTAAATTATTGCTGTGTTTTAAATCAAAGCCCATTTAGACCACAGAGGCATGTCCATTTTCCATGGCTTGCCTTTAGTCTAGATAACTCCTTCGGAATTGATATGTATACCCCATATGTGTAAATACATAGTCTCCTTCTGCCTTTCAGTTTTGTTTTGTGCAATTATTTCTTAAATACATTTCATGAAGACAGAGCAAATAGCCCCAAGATCCCATCTCTTAGGGTAGAACAAGATGCCTTGGCAGACATTTAGGATGTTTTAAGGAAGTTTTAAAGACGTTTTAATCACGTGCGGTATGTTTTTAATCAGTTTTTAATGTGTATTTTATATCATGTTTTTATACTGTTTGTTTTATACTTCGAATGGTTTTAGTTTTTGTGAACCGCCCAGGGAGCTTTGGCTATTGGGCGGTATAAAAATGCAAATAATAATAATAATAATAATAATAATAATAATAATAATAATAATAGAGATTGCTCCATGAGGATTGCCCCATTTTACCTCTCTTTCTCTACTGAACATCACTGCATGACATAATATGACATCATGTCATTATTATGACATGATGTACAGAACTCTGTACAGCACCATGTACATTGATGGTGCTATATAAATAAATAATAATAATAATAATAATAATAATAATAATAATTACGCAGTAAATCACCCTCTCTCTACATTATTGGTTGTTTCTGGCAGGGCGACTCCCAATGGGATAAGATCATGCCAAATAGTTTGTTTCACTAGCTCAGGAGGAGGCAACTTGGTGCCTTCCAGAGGTTTGGGACTAGGACTCCCATAATCCCTGACCATTAGCTATACTGGTTGAGGCTGGGGAGAGTCCAAAACAGCTGGAGAGCGCCAGGTGGCCTACTCCTGCACTAGTTGTTACAGGGAAAAGGAGAGAACTACACCCTATGCCTGCCACCATATCTAGTTCTGCCTGCCATTGCAGCTTTCAGCAGTTTGATTTCCAGCAAATAACCCTATGTCATGGTTAAATGGAATTAGATAAAGGGAGAACTATGCTCCTATTAAAGGAGAATAATGAAACAGCACCAGAATTTCCATCAGGGAGTAGTATATTCATTTTTATTTGTTTTGTTTTCAACTTCTTCACATTTCCCTGTGCGATGTTGGAGGCTGTATTAAAAGAGGAATTCTGCTCCACTGATTGTGTGGGAGCCTGAAAGAGCTCCAGGCTGTTTCAAGATTGGGCCCTTGGTTTTTCCTGTTGCTGCACTGCAACCAAAACACCCGATCTTTGCATGAAAGAGACTTACAGAACACGATCTCCTTTGAGAGCTCCCACCCTGTTTTGTAGGCAGGATGTGAGGTTAAGACATAGATACACATCAACTCTGAGGCAAAGAACAACAAGAAAACTTGGAAGGGCACATTGGAACTGAAGAATATTGTTTCATGTTCCCCTCTTCCCCAAGCGGCGAGAGGTTCCAGGGGCAGTTCTGCAAGATTTAGCTGGAGATCTGGAGATCACTGATGAGTTATGGCTGTTTTTCTTCTCTGTAACGAGCACGTCGTAAAACACTAGTCTCTCTCAACTCTCAGCTCTCTCCGCTTGGTCTTCCTGTGTGTCCTCCTGGCATTTGATATGCAAACATGAGCAGGTGAAAATGTGTTATCTCCATGCCGTGAAGGTCTTCACCTGCTGATTTCTGCAGAAGAAGGCAGCTCTTTGAGATGCAGGATCAGACCAGGACCACCTTGTTGCTGCTGCATTGGCAACTGTAGTTAGAAGTGATGTGAGTTGGTATGGAAGTTCTGATCTTGTTGATCTTTGATAGCTCATTCATACATGCCCTTAATGCTGCAGTCATGAATACCCATAACCAGCCCATAGCAAAGATTTTATCTTCAGACTAAATAACCTCAAACACTTTCCTCTGCTCTACTTAATTACATGGCAAGTGTAAGCCCCTCCACATGGCAGAATGTTTCACTGTATATTTTCTTCTTTCTTACACTGAGAGTCTTGGGGCACATCTAAACGGGCTCTTTAAATCGGTGTACCTCCTCATTTTCCCGTTGTTCGACACATGACACAGCCGCAAAGTCACTGCAGTGCTGATGTATAGCCCCCAAAATGCACATATTTGTACTTTCAATTATACAACGACTTTTCCAAAACCTTTGCGTTTACCCTGCTTTATCCCTTATGTGTCACTGGGGTGTGTGTGTAATTTCGGCTTTTGTGTGCGTAGCTTTGAAGGCAGGACAAAGTGATGTCACGGCTTGCCCATTTCCCATACCTCTTCCCATACCTCTCTCATACCTGCCTGTTTCTGCAGGTATAAGATAGGTAAGGCATTCCCTTAACCATTTTGTGGTTAAGCAGCATGGTTTACCATGTTGTCTGAACCAGGCCACTGCCACGGAGCTCCGACCCCCTGGACAGCAAGTTATGAATCTGGTTGTGTGAAACAGCTCTAAAGAGTTCCATCTGGGAGGTGTTTCCAGGGTGACTATAAGAGAGAAGGGCTGAATTTATAATAAACCAATCGGTACAGACTTTCCAGTGAATTTCCACATTTTTCCATTTGTCCAAAGATATTATTCCATTTCACAGTGCTTAGGCTTCCGTGCTTGAGAACTACATTTCACAGACTTTCTATAGAGACATGGTTGATCAATGGGCATGTGAAAGATGAGGCCTGAAATATTAAACGTACCGTTTAACGTTTGCAAAAGATATAGCTCTTGATTTATAACTCCATCATTGGTTATATAAATGTGAGATTTGAGTTCTACAGAGGCATTTCTTTTTTGCTTTCAGGCATGAGGCATTAAATGTTTCACATTAATCTACCCAGTTATGAGGCTATGAAGCTTGAGGAAGCCGAGATTGAGAAGTGGAGGGAGCTTGGTTACTATGAAGAGAGCAGTACCTGGTTCCAGAATGTCATTCCACTTCTTCGTAACCAGTCCTCCTGTGTTACATATATTTACGGTGTTCTTTATTCTAGTAAAGCAGCCTGGTTAATTTGCCCCACTAACAGGAAGAACATGGCCTGAGAGGTGCAACAGGAGAAGGAAGAAGTTCCTGGTGGCAAGAAAAGCACCTGGAAATTTTAGGGCCAGTTCTTGCCTCTGATCCTAAAAGCAGATTTGATCAAGGCCAAAAGATCAAGAATTCATTTATCAAAACAACAAAAGGGATCGTATAGATGTTGGAGGTGATCAGAGAAAAATAAGAAAACAGAGGCTTTAGCTAGACCTAAGGTTTATCCCGGGATCATCCTGGGGTCATCCCTGTTCATGTAAATGACACACAGGATATCCCGGGAAGAGGCAAGGACGACCCTGGGACGATCCCATGATAAACCTTAGGTCTAGCTAAGGCTAGAGTGGAGGGACCCAGCTCAGTGATAGAGCCACATACTCTGCATGCAGAAGGTCCAGGTTCATTTCCTAGCATTTCCAGTTAAAAGGGTCAGGTAATAGAAGATAGGAAGCACCTCTGCCTGAGGCCCAGGAGACGTGAACTGCTACCATCCAGAAAACAACTCTCATGTAACAATAAACCAGTTTGCCTGGGTTATCTGGGTTTACCGTGAATGAGTAGCATGCTGGTACAGGCAGCCCATTTGATTCCTCCCTTCACAGGCGCGTGTAAAGCTAACCAAAAAGCTTTGGCAAGTTAACAATTATCCAACTTATCTGGTGTGATGGCATGGGATGCTACAACCTTGATGAGGCTAAGTGGGTCTAGGCCTGGTCAGTTTCTGGAAGGGTGACTACCTGGAAACCCCATGCACATTTATTTCTGCAGGGGGTTGGACTCGATGGCCTTGTAGGCCCTTCCAACTCTACTATTCTATGATATGATTCTATGATCTGAACTAAGGAGTGAGGTGGGAAATTTGTTGGAGGGAATTTTTTAGTGTTAACATACTAAATTCACACTTTCCAAGCTTACACATGAACCAGAACATAGTGATATGGCAAAATTCACACTTTTCTGAAGTTTGCAATGCAATAATTAAAAAATGGACAAAAATGCATATAAATGGGGGAAAGTGCACACGAAACTGTATTAAGTTAGGGGAAATGGGGGAAATGCATATATTTAAAAAAGAGTACAGAAATGTGTACATTTAGATAAATGCATGTGAAAATGCTATTTCAAAAAATGCTTCCTGGATAGTTTTACCCACTTGTGCAAAGGGAGGAGTGATGCGGGAACAAACAGGCTGTGTAAACCAGCACATGATTTGTAAACCAGCACTTGATTTATCACAATAAACCAGGATAAGTCATGCAACTTGGTATTTTTTTGTGAACAAGGCCTTAGAGCCTTTCCACGTGAAGCTTTCATTGTGCTCTCCTGATTGCTCACTCATGGTAGTTTGTGGGTCCTTTACATGATGTTGTCATCCTCCAGGGCCTCTCCCATGCTTTGCAACCATTATCGTTTTCCCCCCCTAACAAGGAAAGCCTGGTATTATTTAGAAATAGCTGAATGAGAGTGTGTGTAATTGCATGATTCCACTATACTGCAGCACCATCTAGTGGTTATACAATGAAACATGTAGAAAGGCAAACAAAATCCCTTGGAAAAAAACTCATTTAAAGGTTCTGATCTTAATCCTGGAAAGAAGCTGGAAGCAGAAGCCTCAGTAAAGGTGTGTGGATAAAATGCCCTTAGCAGAAATGCCCTTAGTCTCACACAGCTGAAAAGCTTCATTTATAAATGTGTTCTGTCCAATGCAGCTAGAATCTGCTCATCTCTGAAGATTACTCAGAACAATAACATCCCAACTTAAAAGAAAGAGCTACCATCTAAAACGAACAGGAATAAACGACAGAAATGTTGGTTAATGCTAGATTTTCATACATCCCAATTTTATTCATGTTTATTCATTCAGTGGGGCTTACTTCTAAATAAGCATGCGTTGGATTGCAGCCGTAAGCTGTACCTTCACTGATCTGCTCAGCCTAGTAGAGGAGAATGAGCAGTTCCACGCAGACGGAAGAAGAGCTGTTGTTGAACTGCACATTTAATGGCAAGATGGCATCCAAGAAGATCCAGCAAATACCAAGACATCAGACTTGGCTGCTTACTCTAATTAGAGGCTAGTAAGACTCTAGATCAGTACTGTGGAATAGATGCTAGTGGATTCAAAATGAGCCACTAGAAGCTTTTCGATAATATTTCAGATCTTTGTGATCAGACTGTACCTTGAGTATTGTAACACAGCCTTCCTTAGCCTGGTGCCCTCTAAAAGGTTTGGACTACAACTCCTAGCATTCCTGATCATTGGCCATGCTGGCTGTGCTGATGGGCACATCTGGAGTGGAACAGATTGTGGGATGGCTGCTATAAAATGATAGTGAACTCTGTAGGAGTAAATGGATTGTGCTCAGTGGAAGCTATTGGGAAATACAGAGGCAGAACACTGTAAATGTGAGTGCAGGAACTTTGTGGTTTTTCTATAGTTCTGTGCCTAGAAAATTAGCAAACACGACAGCCACCCTTGAGAGCCTTCAGACTTTACAGTTACATGTTTAAACATTTATGAGTCTCAGACAGCTTTTCTTACTGAAGGAAAAAAGTTCCAGAACAGGATAATTAGCCCCAAATGTTTCATAAACTACTTGACTTTTTCCCTATGTCTTAAAAACACACATTACCTTTTGCTCAGTTTCATTGTTGGCACAGAAGAGGGGTTTTAGGGGGTGGGTTGGGGGTGGGGAGGAACACATTTAAATTTCATAGTTGCCAGAAAAATAATCTGATATGATGATAAAAATCTGTCTGTGAAAGCAAAGGAACAACACCTGGCTGGTTTTTCACAGCTCTGTTTGAGAAAGTACAAGAGGCTTATTAAGCCTTTGGCTGAATATTTTTACGCTATGCATGTTAAAGTTTACTTTGTGCTTTACGACTTTCTGTAGCCTATTTTCCCCCAGATGTGCTAGAAGCAGCAAGGGCCTCTGTGCTGTGTGAATGTTCATTTTCTTTCGTTGTGCCCGCAAATCCCTTTTTTCTTTTCTTTTCTTTTTTTGCCAATTTGGTGAAATACAGCTGTTGTCAAGAAATAACCTGAAACTTAAGTATCGTGACGAGATATGGTATTATAATCTCAGATTGGACACTGAATTAATTCATCGTACTAGACGTGCTAAACACTGCCATAGTGTTTAGCCTTCAGAGTGATCACTCCAGGGCAGTGGGACTGTGATGTTACAGACAGCAGCCAATCGGTGCTGTGCACACTTGGCTTCTGCTACAAAGTGACAGAGCTGGCTTTTGCAGTGCTCAGCCCTCGTAAGGAATAGGTACCAACTAATGGTACCCAACATTGGTGTCTCCACAATCGCTCAACCATTCAAGGTCATGGTAGTGCTGCTATCAGTGGTGTGGGGGGCACCATTTCTCCCCACAGTGCCAACTGGAAATGCTGCTACATTATAACATTGCATCATTCCAAGACCACTGTGGGAGAGAGAGAAAAAGACACGTATGCCATGACCTAGTATCATTCCCAAGATGAAATGTTTGGTAGAAATGGTGCCTACCAGGCCATCAGTAATGGCCAAGCTACCTTAAAAAAAGAAGAAGAAGAAATAGGGGGGAACTCACTGATGATGCTTGTCTAGTAAGTCCTCCAGTCCTGAAAATTTCTAGAATGTCTCCTGGCATCTGAAATATGGAGTGTGGTATACTGGTCAGAGTGTTGGGCTGGGACTTGGGAGATCTGGGTTCAAGGCAGCATCTACACTGCTGCTTTAAAACGTTTTATAACAGTAGTAACAACTGTTGGGCCCAGGTCACACTCCATATACCATTTTCAAGCTGTTTTCACTGTCATATCCTGCTTGGTGGCTCATTGGGTGACTTTGGGCCAGTCTCAGATTGTTGTGAGGATAAAATAGAGAGGAGCACATCCATCTAAGCCACCCTGAATTCCTTGCAAGAGAGAAGAAGGCAAAATATAAATGTAATAAATAAATAAATAAATAAATAAATTGGCACCTTCTTCCTCCTCTACCCACACAACCCTCCAATTTTAAAAATAGATCCAAAAACTTTCCCCTCCCTCAAGAGGATATAGCTCTGGCTTAAGTGGACCAAATGTCCTGCTGCTATACGAGGCAGCTTCATCTATTTTGAGGAGTGATTTTGCACTTTTAGGTTTTGATCTTTATATTTGGAAGAGACAAATGCGCATTTATTGACTGAATTCTAAAATAATTGGGGGGGGGCACTGAGCTCTGGGCTTTGTTCCTTATTCCAAACAAACAAAATGGCCAGAGAGGAAGTGCCCCTCCGCCCCACGAGAAACAGTTGGAACATCTAGGTCAGTTGTGCTCAACTGTGGCTGAGACACATTTCACAGAGATGAGAAGATGACTAACCGCCAAGGTGGAGCTGATCATTGGCTTGAAATGGGGCTAAATTCAAAACAGTGAGTCATCTGTTCAGTGACTACACTTTCTTTTCCGCATCAAAAGCTGCCATCCGATTGTTGAAGGGAAAATACAGCTTTTGCTATCTTTGGCATGGGAAAATCCTAATAAAAGTACCCAAAGATATGTACCTTTTTAAAAAGCATCTCTTTTTGTGAGAGTATTGGTAGACTGTACATACATAAACCCAGCTTTTTAAGGAGATAAATACTTCCTTTGCTGTGCTAGAGGGAGGCATCTGGTTTGTTACATTAGCTGTTGTTTATTATTGCAGTCAGGACTAAGGCAGCCAGAAACCTTACCAGTAATAGTGAGATTTTCAGAGCTTTCACTTTGATATCCAGAGATAGCTATTAAGAACTGCTGGCACATGTATATTCAAGGGGAGCGTACCCATTGCTTCTTTGTCCCAGTGGCTGCCTTGGTGCAACCTCTGATTTATTATACTTGGCACAGTCTAATCCAGTGCTTTTCAGCCAGTAGCATTTAAAAGTATGTTATTAGGTGGTAAGAGCTGAAAAGCTCTGGTTGGAATCAGAAGCAAGTATTCCTGCCATCTGCAATATTAAGGAGGAAGAGGAGGCTCACTTCACTATATAGGAGAAGACAACACTTCCTGTTTTGAGATATGTTGTATGCCCCTCCAGCTTCTTTGAATTCCACAGACATATCGTTTGTACCTGTTTCCTGCTTCTTTAATCTCTTTCCCCCACCCCATCTAATACCTTGGAGGTTGGGGGCAAACCCACTGAATACTTCCTTAGCCTTTTCCACTCCCTCATAAGCCTCTTTCTTTCTTTTTCTTTCTTTCTTCTTTAAAAATAAATCCTGTTTTTGAAGGCATGGCGGGGTGGGGGAGATCTACACTGGTATATATAACGTTTTGTCAGTCAGTAAACATAATACGTTATACCGATTTAAAACGTCGCTGGGCACACGCAGGCATTAAGACGTTTCTTACCGTTTTCCTCTCCGGTAGGAATGCAGCACTCTGGGCCACACAATGTATGTTGTAACGTGTGTGTTTTTCAATTCCCCCGTCTGCCTATTGTTCCTCCCACTTCCTCTTTTCTTCCAGTGTCCCTCCTCCAAGAGAAAGGAAAGTTTTCCCCTCTTTCCACCCCTGGGAGCTTTTCCTAAGCAGGAGCCAGGGAGGGAGGGAGCCTCCAGGCAGGGTTAAGGGATTTACTTTACTCAAAAGTAAATCCCATTGATTTCAACTGCTAACATCACATGCTGGCTTACCTTTGAGGAAAGCCCATTGAACAGAGGGGTCTTACTTCTGAGTAAATACATATAGAACAATGGAGAAACACAAGAAACACGCCCCGAGGAAAGCGATTGGCTAAGGAGAAGCATATGAAAAAAAGGGAAGGTTTCTTACGATGCAATCGGCCACATAAGAGAAAATCCAACGACTTATACGGATAAGATCAGAAAATAGAACGACAGAAAGGGTAAGAGATACAACGTTACAAGGCAAGCATCATGTGGTGAGATAAGACTCAATACACAATAAAAAAAGGTTTATAAGCTGTATATCCAGTTTAGTGTAGATGACCCCCAGGTTGCTCATTTGGCATTTGCTTGCTTGCTTCTCAAAACTAGCTGGCTAAATGTAGTTCAAGCTGGTTTCCCTTCATTGCATTTCTAGGATGGTTTCTCAAATCTTTGTTTCAGTTTTGTGAAAAGTTATCTAAGGTCAAATTCTTGGACGCCATGAACTCCCATCTGGTAGGCCACCAAGGACTAGCTTCTGTCAGACACCTGGCAAAAGTTACAAGATGTCTGTTGTGGTGCTTAGCTACTCATCTGCACAGGATAAATGTGTAATTCTTGTGGTCAGTTTACCATCATTACTTATAACCGCTGGGCCTGAGAGGTTTTGCTGGCAGAGGATCTGACTTCCATGAGAGCTAAATTGTGGAGTCCTTAGAAATTATATAAACCAATCTTGCATATTTTCAAGGCCTGAGAGATCCACTCTTCCATTCTCTAGGAAGTATCACAAGCACGAAGGGGAGTTTAAAAAAAAATCTAGGGATTGTGCAGTGTAGCCTAAACACATTGCATTTCTAAGCTGCATTCTATGCCAAATGGCACTCAAACCAATGCATGATAAAAAAAATCAAATTGCAAAAGTAAAGAAAAAAGCAATAAAACATCCATAAAACATTTTTTTCGGGGGGGGGGGACTAAAAGCAGTCCTAAAAGAACAACACTTTTAAAAACAAAATGGTTTTCACCTGCTAATAAAATAATGAAATGAGAAATCTCATTTCATAAAGTGGGTACCACCACCCAGAAAGATCCACACTATATCCTTGCTGATCTTAGGAAAGGAAAGGAACCTCTCGTGCAAGCACTGAGTCATTACTGACTCTTGGAGGGATGCCTGCTTTCACTGACGTTTTCTTGTCAGGCCTTATAGCGGGGTGGTTTGCCGTTGCCTTCCCCGGCCGTTATTACCTTTCCCCCAGCTAGCTGGGTACTCATTTTACCAACCTCGGGAGGATGGAAGGCTGAGTCAACCCGAGCCGGCTGCCTGAAACCAGCTTCCGCTGGGATCAAACTCAGGCCGTGGGGAGTTTCAGCTGCAGAAACTGCTGCTTTAGTGCTCTGCGCCACACGAGGCTCTCTGAGTCACACGAGGCTGATCTTAACTGAGTAAAGAATTCAAGGCAGAACATCTCCTTATGACTTCAAGGAGCAAAAGGAATACATGTACTCAGGCACTCCCCAAGTTGGATAATATGGTATCCCTCAGGGTCATCTGGGATTGATATACTATATGTGACATTGAGTGGGTTGCATTCCTGTCTGGAAGGCCAGATCAAGAAGGTGGTGATGGGAGATCTCTGTTATACCCCCATGGCCTTTGGCTTGCTGTGGGGTACCACATGGCTCCATTGCGTCTGTCATGCTTTTTAATAACTACACGGAACCACTGGATGTGGATGTCCAGAGGTTTGGGCTCAGATGTGAGCAGTATGCAGATTATTATTATTATTATTTATTTATATAGCACCATCAATGTACATTGATGACACACAACTCTGCCTCTTCCATCATTCAATCTCAGGGAGGCTGTGGAAGTGACAAACTGGTGTTGAGTCAGTTCAGGGGTGGATGGAAGTTAGCAGGGTGAATACATTACAGAGGCGTCACCAATGTAGAACTTGTTACAGTAGTCCAAATGGGATATAACTAAAACCTATGTCACCATGGCCAGATCAGACATCTCTCGGAATAGGTGTAGTAAGTTGGTGCATTAGCTTCATCTGTACAAATGCATGCCTGGCCACCACCAAAACAGGGCTGCATCCATGAGTATACCCAAACTGCAAATTTGGGGAGGATCTTGCAATATTTTATGCTGGATAAGATTAACTGGATCTTCAGCTTTTGAAAAAGTTACCAAAGACCTGTAGAAGGAAGACTTAATACCTTACTGCATGTAATTTTAATTTTCTCGATATGGTATAGGACTACAAGTGCTTCTAGACTGAGCTTTCACTGTGTAATTGCCTTGCTTCATTCACAGTATTGTATAGGAGGTGTTATTATCTTCCATTGGTAATCTTTCCATGTTTCCTCATAAATTCTTAACACACAATATCCATTAAGGACAGAAAGAGGGAATAGATGCACAATGTGCTTTGACTGGTAGCTTGGGTTGCCATATATAAATTGCCAAGAAAAGAGTACATGCATCACCAAAAAAGAGGACAAAAGTGGACATTGATTTGTACTTAATTTGCATATGCTAATTTACATGTATAAAATATACATATATTTTGCACCTGTATTATAGTTGCAAATTTGGAAATCAATAAGATAATTTAAATAGAAATTTAGTACATCTCACCATGGTGTGGAAGACTGACCAGGTGACCTGCATGCCTGGTCATAGATCTGCTGTCCAGGTGCTAACTATTGATGGGCAACACTTCTTATGGCTCTTAATCTTTAAACTGGAACTGGACAGCACAGTCCTTCAAATTGAGAATGCCTTCAAATAGTGGACACTCTTCTGGCAGCCCTTGGACTAGAGGGCAGTCCTCTGTAAGGTAGTACATCTGGCCATCGTAGATGGAGTTGGGTTTTGATGGGGGCGGCTCTTGCTTTCCTCATAGAGTTGCCACATAGCCAGTTTCTGACAGGACTAGCTAGGTTTTAAATGCTGAGAAAGGCTTCATTTATTCAAAAAGTCCTATTATTTAGGACAGTTCTTTATTTTATTTTTTCACAACCACCACGACCACCGAAGAAAGAGTGGCAACATGGCCATCTGGTAGCACTAGAAGCCTCCATCTGGAAGCATCTTAGATATCCAAAAACAAAAATAGTGTCTCCCCATATACCCACCCCCACATAATTGTGTGTTTTCTTTTCTGAAGCTAGGGGGCAGGCTAGGTGTGCGTGATCCTGCGTTCCCTCATGCAGCCTCATACAATCTGCCTCTTTGTCTCTTTGGAGGCAGATTACTTACATCACCTTCCTTAAAGACTAGCTACATTACAGTAAACAATCAAGTATAGTGAATAATTGCCCATTTCAGGCTCACCCCTCTTTTATTCTTCAAGCAACTATTTTAAACTACAGTTTTTCACATATTACCTTTGAACTGTACAAAAGCGTAGAAAAGTGTCCAGGGCTGGCAACCTAGGACTGTTATAAATGAAAATGTACATATCTAAAATCTCTCGGAGATCACATAACTATTTCCTTACATTAGTTCCCTAGACAACTGCTTATATTGGGTACTTTTCAAGAATGTGAGATTTCGATGCGGCTCTATATTTAGCTCCTACTGATATTTTTAGGGCAATGCCCTTTGACACAGGGACACATTTTTCTGTGGGGAAAATTTCTGTTCTCACATAAGTGGTGGGAAAAAGTAAACTATCAAAAAAAGCTAATGTTTCTAAAAATGGGAGAAGAAGGTTGGAAGTCTCCAGGATAAATTACATTACAAACAAACTCCTTCTGTTGTGCCAAATGCTTATAGTGTTGTATCAGAGACCCTCTGGTTGATCTTTGCAGTCTGGAACATTGCCAACAAGTTAGAACTTCCTGTTCCAATTTAGTTTTTGCCATGAGAGGAAGAATAATTGGCAATTGACTTTTTAAAAGGCAAAACCTAATTGTCACCATTACATTATTTCTCTCTTTCTCTCTCTCCCCCCCCCCCCCATTCCCTTTCTCCCATTTTTTTTTTAATTTAGGGAATTAATTAGGTAAACCTAAGTGGAATATGGATGTGAGTTATGTGCTAGAAAGGGGATGTAGAAGGATCTGCAGGTCCGAGCTACAGTGGTGCCCCTTTTATTTATTTATTTATTATTTATTTATTACATTTCTATACCGCTCAATAGCCGGAGCTCTCTGGGCGGTTCACAAAAATTAAAAACATTCAAAGTATAAAACAAACAGTATAAAACCATAATATAAAATACAATATAACATAAAAGCTCAACCTGATAAAAACAGCAGCAATGCAAAATTACAAATTTATTTCTGAGGTGATGTTGTGCCTGCATATTTTTTTTATACCGCAGTTGTGTTTCGGTGGGCCCACGTCAGCCAATTCGGCACAGTATCCATTGTGTTTATAATGCCTTTCTGTGCCACACAACAGTGTGTAGTGCTGCAATTGTGGGGAATATAACGGCACTTTTAAGACCACATGAGCAAAACTGTATCACTTAAAAACCCAGTGTTGTGTCGCATGTTGCTTTGTATTGCTTCCATTGCATTAGAAGCTGGAGGTGCTTGTAAGATGAGCTCTGGTGCGTCAGGGTGTTTTTCACCTCCGTAGTTTTTTAAACAAATGCACATCCGTAAAAATAAAATGGGAGGAATGAGGGTTTTTACACTGTGATTGTAGACTGTAATATATTCCTTGATAGCTGGGTATCCAGATGTTTCCATGCAAAGCTTTTATTAGGCCTGCACTTTGCCTCATGCATAGATTTTTATGGGGAGTGTCTACATGCCGTCTTCCACATAGAGCTCCATCACACCTGAACGTTTGCCCTTGTATTATCCCCCTCTGTTTACTTAGCGTTCGAAAGCCTTACGTTTCATTCATCTTTACACCTCTCCTCGGAATCGCTCTTTCCCCCCACCCCACAGATCTCATTTGTACCTCCCCTTACAATCTATTGGTTGTCTGCAGGGACACCTCGCCCTGGCATGCCCCCTCCCTTTCATCAGCAATCCCGCCCACCCTCAGAACATCAGATGGAGTATGATGGGATAAAAATACACATAGAGGGTCGAGCGCAGTGCTGGAAAAACCGTTCCTTCCCCACACTTGGAAACCTCGCAAAGAGGGTTGGAGAGGCAAGATCAGGGCAGGACATGGACAGCGTCATCTGAGTCCTTTGTATACAACGCACCGTGACAGCGGGCTTTAATGCTGGTGTGATGGAGCTCTCATTGTCCTCCCATATTTTCCTATCATTTCTTCCATCCTTTCTGTTATTGCAGAAAAAGATTAAAAAAATGGAATAGCTGCACAATGTCTTCTAATTTGTAGTGTTAGGAGCCCTCCATCTAGAAGCATCCTTCCTCTGCAGCCTTATAACACCTATCAGAATTTGGGAAGACAGTATCCTCTAACTAGACAGTGGGTGCAGAGAAAATCTGTGAAGCCATTTCTTATTTATTTTTTTGCAGTTGCATTTAGGACGTAAGAGGCTCATCTAAAGTACCTTGGAGGTGCAGAAGCTCTTTGGAGGAACTGATGCAGGTTTCCGTGGAATTGTTGCCTGCTTTGGAGTGGCTATTTGCTTCCAGTATTCTCTGCTTGTATATTTGCAGTTAAAATGAGTATTTCTAGGGATCCCTCATCCAAAGCTAACTAAGCCCTATAGCATCCTTCTTCAACCTGCTGTGCTGCAGATGTATTGAACTGTAGTGGCCAGGCTGACGAGAATGACGAGAATTGCAGTCCAACACACCCAGAGGACATCAGGTTGGAGAAGGATCCCCTACAGTATTGGCCCTGAGACGTCTCACCGCTCAGGGAAATGGGAACACCTTCATAATATGTTGATTGTTATATGCTGAGTGCGATGTGGCTGCGAGAAAGGCAAATGCTATTTTCAGCTGCATTAATAGAAGTATAGCTTCCAAATCGCGTGAGGTACTGGTTCCTCTCTGTTCGGCCCTGGTTAGGCCTCATCTTGAGTATTGCATCCAGTTCTGGGCACCACACTTCAAGAAGGACACAGACAAGCTGGAGTGTGTTCAGAGGAGGGCAACCAGGATGATTCATTCATTCATTCATTCATTCATTACATTTCTATACTGCACAATAGCCGGAGTTCTCTGGGCGGGTCACAAAAATGATCAGGAGTCTGGAAACAAAGCCCTATGTGGAGAGACTGAAGCAGCTGGGTATGTTTAACCTGGAGAAGAGAAGACTGAGGGGAGACATGATAGCACTCTTCAAATACTTAAAAGGTTGTCACATAGAAGGAGGGCCAGGATCTCTTCTCAATCATTCCAGAGTGTAGGACACGGAATAATGGGCTCAAGTTACAGGAAGCCAGATTCCAACTGGACATCAAGAAAAACTTCCTGACTGTTAGAGCAGTCCGACAATGGAAGCAGTTACCTAGGGAGGTTGTGGGCTCTCCCACACTAGAGGCATTCAAGAGGTAGCTGGACAACCACCTGTCAGGTATTGTTTAGGGTAGATTCCTGCATTGAGCAGGGGGTTGGACTCGATGGCCTTAAAGTCCCCTTCCAACTCTACTATTCTATGATTCTATGATATAAAAATGTAACTAAATTCTAAATGTGTTTTAAAAGGCAAAACAAACATGTCACCTTTGTGCAGAAGAAGTGTTGGCAGGTGCTTCTGCTTGACTCTTTGTTCTCTTTGGGCATCTGGTCACCCAAAGATATGGCTAAACGTAAACTGAAATTAAAATAATCAAGGTATGTGTGGTTGTAGGCCAAGTTCCAGAAAACCTCTTACACATCACCCCATTAACTTTGAATGGATAGTGGATCAAGCCCTTGAAAGATTATTTTCACCCGTGCTTCCCAGTACCACTAAGCTGTGATTGTAGGTGGGGGAGTTAACAAGGTAAATTGCCTCTTTTATAATCAGCCTCGGGAGAACTGAAAGAGGAATGTAACCTGATTTTTCTTAGCTCATGGTTCTGCTCAAATGGGCTCAGCATTCCCAGGTGGATAAGGTAGCCAGAGGGGAGAAAAGCCTTATTTTTTACAGTTCCTATTAGCTGCTAGTTTACCTGATCACCTTTTACTTCACAAACTGTATTCTCAGTGGAACTAATTATATCAGATGGTGTTTGAGACCACCCCCGCCTCCCCTAGTAGAAGCTCTGCTCCGCAGAGATTTTACATGTTGTAAATTTGATATTCATAGTATTTCTCAGCGGAGTATTTGCTTGGGGGGGAGGGGAGGGGACAGTTCTGTACATTCTAGGTCCCCTTTGTACATTTGTGCGTTGAATAACCTTCCAGCGTTTGTGCTTAGTGTATGTTCAAAATAGTCTTGATTTTCTTTCAGCGGGACATGATTTTCTGTCAGTGTTTCCATAGCTGGGCAGATATCGGGGCAGCCTTGTCTAACATGGTGCCCTCCCATTATGTTGGACCACAACCCCCGTTGACCATTGGACATACTGGTTGGGGGATGATAGGAGCTGTAGTCCCAATACATCTGGTGTGCCAGGTTGGAGAAGGTTGGAATAGGGGGGTTGGCAGCTCTAACGTACAATGTGGGCTGCTGCCAATGTTGTGTTTTCTTACTACAAACAATGTGTCTGTGAGGGAATTAAACCCCCTCCCCAAAATTGTCAGGGGACACATGGATTTTTAATGCAGGAAGGAGTCAGATTGTGTAATGTGGTGAAGGGGTGTATATAACTTCAGAAAGCAGAGGAGCAGACAACACGGCAGGTCTGAAGAAGCCAGTGAGAGATTAGGCTGGATTTCCCCCCTCTCCTTCTAGCCAGGTCCTCAGATCTCCTTGCTCCTTTCCAGGTATACCACAATGCACTGCCCACTACCTGTGCCCATTATGACATTTATGCTGCAGGTTGGCCACTCATACCTCCATATACTACTTCCAGTATCAGAGGCAGTATGTCGTTGTATACCAGTTGCTGGGGAACATGAATGGGTGTGTCCTATTGCACTCATGTCCAGCTTGTAAGTTTCCCGCAGATAGCTGGTTGGCTACTATATGAACAGAACGCTGGACTAGATGGACGTTTGGTCTGATCCAGCAGGGCTCTTCTTCTGTTCTTATGCCCTAAGTGACTAGAGAGCTCCTGTACCTTTAACTGCTGTACAGAAAAGGAAATTTCAGGATATCTACGTTCATTGCTGCATGACAAGCTGCACCTGCCAAAATGCCTTATTCTGTGCATCGATTAAGGGTTTCAGGGGGCCAGCCCTCCTTTGCAGTCCCTTAGGGATTAATTAAATAATTAATCCCTAAGTCATCCCAACAGTTCTTTACGCAGGGCAGTAGCCTGCATATGACTGCCTTTCAGACACAGTGGAGACAACCTCCTGCTAAGATCCATGTGTGAAAGGAATGTTTGGAAGGAGAAAAGGGGGCAGGCGGGTTGTATAGTCTGAAAAGGGGATTCCTACACATACAGCTTTACTCACTCCAGTGTGACAAGCCGCATCTGCTGGATTTATTGTCAGCAGTGTTCCTTCTCATCTGGTTGCCATAGAGCAGTATTTCCCAAATTTGAGACCTGGGACACCATTCTGTTCTAAATTAAAACTGGAGGCATAATTTGCTCAACGTTCAGAAGAAATATGTGCCTTTTTAATCACCTCCCAAAACAATAGGCAGGCATCCTCCTTGCAACCACAGGATAGTCCAAAAAACACTGCCTCCCAATATCCCACCCTCTTTTTCGCCTAGCAAGTCAGAGTTCATGAGTGGGTCTGTGCTTGCTGATAGGCCAGGATCATGCAGATGTGCCTGCCATTTGCATTTTGAGTGGCAACAAGGAATCCCAGTATGTTTTTACTCCAGTGACAATGATGTCATTGTTCCTATGTTGAAAGAGAGAGGGCCTCTCACCCCAAGGGGAACAAGAGTGGAAGATGGATCCCATGTGGTGTCTTAATTTGGGAATCACTGTGCCAGAGAAAAAGAAGAGGCGTGAGAGACAAATAGGGGTATTGAACATATGAAAGAAGAGAGGGCTTGGGGTAAAGGGAAGAACCAGAGAACAGTTTGGAAGGACCCACTGGATAGAGGGGGCTCTACCTGGAAGACCCCCAACTCCCATTAAAAGGTTTGCTAGTGAGGGTTTTAAATCCGGTCTTGGGCTCTATAATTTGCAAAGAGGGCAGCAGCACCTTCACTTCTCCAAACACAGAACCTCTCTGCCCTAGAAGGCCTAACCCAGCCGTCTTCAACCTGGGGCCCTCCAGATGTGTTGGAGTCGGACTACAATTCCAGCTAATGTCCATGCTGGTGAAAGGCGATGGGAGTTTTAGTCTTTCAGGGCACCGCATTGGAGAAGGCTGGCCTAACCATTTAAGGCTATTTCACTCATTACACAACAGCAAACTTGAGTTTACCACTGAACACTCAATGGGAGCCATGGCCAAACCCAGCCTTTAGACAAGAGTACCTGTATAATCACATGCAGTTGTCACACTTACACCATCAATGGCTACTAGCCCTGATGGTTGTGTGCTATCTCTAGTATTCAAGGCAGTAAGGCTGTGTGCACCAGTCGCTGGGGAACATGGATGGGAGGGTGCTGTTGCACCATGTCCTGCTTGTTCATCTCTGGCCAATGGCTGGTTGGCCACTGTGTGAATACAGTGCTGGACTAGATGGACCCTTGGTCTGATCCAGCATCAGGGCTCTTCTTATGTTCTTAAGTGTGCTCTTTAAAAAAAAGTAAGTGTAAAAGTCATAATATCTGGAAACGCTCTTAAGATGCTGGTATATTAATCTTAATTGTAAATTATATATAAAAATGATCAAAACATGAACTATTTCTGGGGTGGAGGACTCATTGTTTGAAGGCCCAGTCCGAATTGTTTAATACAATGGGTACATGCAGTAATTGTTGTGTATCATTGAATCATAGATGTATGTAACACCACTTTGATACTGAATATTTTTTTTTAAAAGGTTACAAAGGGAAATTGCATGAGGAAATGTAGGTAAATAGGACTTGGGTTAAGCAGGCATGGCACATGGCCAGGGCAGCTAATAATTCATGTGATGAACGAATTATTTTTTCATGAATGGTGCTATTCAGAAATAATTCTGTGACACAATTGAGTTTTCAGCCTTGCTTGGGCAGGTTGAGTGCAACCTTTGTTACCTCCAGTTATTCTAATATGGCTCATTTTTCCCCCTTACCGTTTTTTGTCTTGCTGGGAGTTTGAACAAACTGTTCAAAAATCAAATTTCATTTCTAAAGCGTTTGTAGATTATTCTTTTTTAGCCTGACCAAAGCCAATTTGAAGGGATCTTTACAATTTCAAGGCCAAAGTAGCATTGCTTTGAACATGCATAGCATACGCTGCCAGTGACTGACAGCCTGTTCAATTGAGAATTATAGTTAATACAACTGTGCTGTGGGAATTATTTGCTCAGAACAGAATCCTGTCTTGGTCACCTCAATTTTAATTCTGATCGTTCATCAATATGGCATGTGCTTCTTATCCCACCTCACCCAACTACCTACCTCCTTTTTCGGACTTTAATAAACTATCTTTGCACATCTGCATTTAGAAATATGAAAGGAAACTCTTTGGCAGTTAGAGATTTGAAATCTCAATGATTTCTCTGATGGTCTTGGCAGCTGTGAAAGGAAAGCATTTTAATGCTAGCGTAAGCATCCCTAACATTATGACATGTCAAATTTGAAAATAACCTTCTGTGCAGTCATCTCCATCTCAGCATATTGAGTTCTTCAAATGCCAGGAGCCATGTAGTTTGTAGAATATAGCAGGAGTGGGGGAGTTTTCTACTGGAGCTGTGCTTCGGCTGTGAACAGCAGCAGTCTGACACACATAAGTTAAGCAGGTGTGATTTTTTTTTCCTGGAAAGATGTCGTGGAGAAAGCACCGATTGCTTAAATGTCTCGGTTTCAGGCTACTGTTCAAGATACAGAAGCAGGCCTAGTAAAAAAAAATAGTGGAAAGCCTATGGTTAAACCATGATGCATAAAATATAAATGTTTCTGCTCGTACAGAAATTCTTTTAGCTCCTCTCAAAATTCTTCAGAACAGGAATTTGTAAATTCATTTTAAATTTTGCTTTACGGTAAAAAGGTTGTAGCAACCAATAGACCGATTTCTTACCACCACCACCACCACTTTTCTAAATTGCACTAGTCCCATCAATCGTATACATATTTGGCCAGAGAAAAGTCCTACAAGTCATACTGGTCCAGGAATGCTGGGAGTTGTAGGTCTTATATGTCCATGGTCATGCATTCTTTAGTTACATCCGATTTTGACTACTGTAATGCACCCTATGTGGGGCTGCCATCAAAAACCGTTCAGAAACTTCAGCTGGTCCAGAATGCTGTGGCCAGACTGTTGACTGGGACCAGTTACATGCTTCTCCTTTGTTACAGCAGCTTCACTGGCTAGCAGTTAGGGTGACCATATGAAAAAGAGGACCGGGGCTCCTGTACCTTTAACAGTTGTACTGAAAAGGGAATTTCAGCAGGTATCATTTGTATATATAGAGAACCTGGTGAAATGTCCTCTTCATCACAACAGTTAAAGCTGCAGGTGCCTTGCCCTCTTTTAAATCTGGTCACTTTAGTATAGCTCCTGCAGCTTTAACTGTTGTGATGAAGAGGGAATTTCACCAGGTTCTCCATAAATACAAATGACACCTGCTGAAATTCCCTTTTCTATGCAACTGTTAAAGATACAGGAGCCCTGTCCTCCTTTTCATATGGTCACCCTACCCTAGATCAGTCTGGTTTTGGATAGAATTCAAAGTGCTGGTTATGACTTACAAAGCCCTCAATGGCTTGGGACCAGACTACATGAAAGATCACCTTCTCCTATACAAGCATGCCCAGTTCTTAAGATCATCTGGAGACATCCTTCTTTCAAGACCACTGCCTTCGGAAGTGCATTTGGTGGTGATCTGAGAGAAGGCCTTTTTTGGTGGCTGCTCCCAGGTTGTGGAACGTCCTCCCAAGGGAGGCTGTTTTTCAACCACCATTTTATTCAAGAAGGTCTTTGGCCTGTAAGTAGGTCTGTTGGGTTGAGTGCTAGTTTTATTCTGTAATTGTTATGCTTTTATTGTATTTTAATGTATTTATTGTTTTAATCCATTTTAATTATGCCTGTAAGCAGCCTTGAGTGTCCTTTTTTGGTAGAAGCAAGGGTACAAATCAAATAAATGGGTGGCATTGTGTCTGGGTGAAGTCAGGAACTCCCTGTTGCTGTTCAGTTCTTGTTTAAGTGAGATAATAAAGTTCTTGCCTAGCTTTCAGACCGATGTGTCCTCTGAGACTTCCATGATAGAGAGTAAAATTAACAAGGCCAATTTGCTTGTTTAGAAAACCATGTTAGGTTAGCGCATTGGCTTCTAGGCATTCTAGTTTCAGGAAACTTTCTCCACATTGTTGCTGTGGAGTCTATGCATATTGCAGGTGACTCTGGGAAATACCCAAATGGTGACACACACTCAGGCCTTAGCTAGACCTAAGGTTTATCCCGGGATTGTCCCAGGGTCATCCCTGTTCCTGTAAATGACACACAGGGAATCACGGGAGCAGGCAGGGACGATCCCGGGATAAACCTTAGGTCTAGCTAAGGCCTCAGTTTACACATGGTGCTGGCAAGGTGTTGTGGGTTTCAGTGTTGCTCTGTATAAAGTGCATGGTAGATCACACCCAACACTTCCTTATGACTGCACAGTTTAGAAGTCCTCAGTGATGTAGGAAAGCTGAGTTTTCCGGCCAGGGTGTCTCCCATCTTCTCATTGAAGAACAGCTGATAAGGTTCCAAGAAAATCCTAGGATTCTCAGGTTTGAAAACAATTGAGTTAATCAAGTAACTGGGAAAGGGTATCAAGGAGCCTTTATCCACCTTCCTCTCACTTTTGCTTTACAGGATGGAGTGAATTGGTTCTTCTTCTCCCTCCCCACCCTCAGCCTTTTCCTACTGTCTTGGAAATGTAGATAGTTTCTTAAACAGCAATTTTGCTTTAGATCAGAGATAAGATGAAAGGATCACATTCTTAAAAGTAGTCTCAGTCTGCTAGTTCAATATTGTTAATAATAATAATTAGAGACTTCTCAGTGGGATACTGTTCAGCTGATTGATGTGGAAGACATCAACACTGTGTCAGACTGAGGGTTATTTGTTTTTCAAATGCAATCTGGGGAATTGGAGGATAGGGGGAAGAAACTGATAATTGCTACTAATTTTTCTGTCATTTTAAAGTGAATCTAATGCCCACCGATTTAGGAAGGCTAAAACTGTTGGCTTTTCTCAAGCTTGAAATAAGGCACACCTCTTAAATGACATGTGAAACTAAGGAGAGAAAACTTATTCAGATTTGCACTGTGTGGGCAGTTCAATCATATTTTTTAATCTTCAGTGTTAAGTTCTGGGGTGGGGGGAACTGGACCTGCATGTTTGCAACAGAAGCTGAGTGTGCACAGCAGTAATTGGCTTGCATCTGTGCGTTACCTTCTTCCCCAATCGCTGGGGCAGTTTTTAAAATGTTTCACTGTTTTTAAATAAGGCAAAGGATGAAGCAGAACTGGTGCTTTAAAAAAGAAAATAAGGCAAACATAAAGCAAAAGGGAAGGGCCAGTGTGGTATAGTGGTTAGAGTGTCGGACTGGGAGTCGGGAGATCTTGGTTCTAGACCCCACTCGGCCATGGAAACCCACTGGGTGACTTTGGGCCAGTCACAGACTCTCAGCCCAACCTACCTCACAAGGTTGTTGTTGTGAGGATAACATGGGGAAGAGGAGGATTACGTACGCTGCCTTGGGTTCCTTGCAGAAAAAAAAAAGGCAGGGTATAAATGAAATAAATAAGGGGCAAGCGTGTTGGCTGAACTTGCCTTTGATCTACTGTTCTGGCCACGTGTCATGCAAATTATGAAGCCAGGAAGAAACTGTGGTCATACTAGATCTATCTTCACCCTATGAAGCTTAGAAGAAAATGGGTGCAGTCCTCTCATGTAACTGTACCATATCTGACTGAACATAAGAGATCATTTGTTTGCCTTCACATTACAATTGTTTTTCTCTTATAAAACTTACATGTCAGGCCTACTTGATGGGCAGGTTTTTGAAGGGCACATCTATGCTATAGATTTCAACAAGTTTAACAGCCATATTCCATTTACACATTACAACATTTTTCACCATGTATAGCTCACCGAGAGCATCTTCTCCAAACAACAGTTTCCAAGATACTTTAGGAGAAGCCATGGCTGTTGGACTGGTATAAAAGCAATAAGCATTTGTAGTATGAATGTACTCTGTTTTTCCAATATAGAAATAACCATCCAGGCAGTAAGGAGTTTAGTAATGGAGTTCACCCACAAATCCACATTAGAAGAGAAAAGGCATTTACTTAGAACACCTGCCTGTAAACACTTAGATCGCAATCCATAGCCAACATTTCAGAGACTTAGTTATTAGATTTTATAGCTATTCTTATATCTCTATATTTAGATATTCTAATGTTGTTTGTCATTTTGCATTGTATTTTATTCATTTAACTATTTGTGATCTGCCCAGACGGCATCCATTATTTGGAGGACAACCATAACATGGCAGGCTTTCCAAGACTTTATTAAAACTGGAGAAATATATGAGAATTTCAGTCTCAGGCTACAGTTTCAACCATACTAAGGCCCACATCATAAATGACCATTTCCCTCAATGTATATATTTCTGTTCACTACCCCATAGGATGAATGGATATGTCACAGTGCATTCTTCAGACGTATGTGGGTACACTTTCTTACACAGGAGTGGCATAGATATAGGAAATTAAGACGTGGTCCTTACTTCCATGAAAATATGCTTATGAACAGGTATTAGATTATTTCAAGATGTCTGTTTTCTCCATCAAAAACAGTGTCCTGTGTCTCCTTAAAGACCAACACATTTTTGTAGTGTAAACATTTGTGGATTATAGACCATTTTGTCAAAGGTGTGCTCCTGTTTATGAAAGTGAAAACTCCAATAAACTTGTCAGTCCTTAAGGCAACCTTCCTCAACCTGTTGTCCTTCATATGTGTTGGTCTACAACTCACATCATCCCTCAGCCAGCCTTCCTGGGAATGGTAGTTCAACACATTTGGAGGGCACCAGGTTGAGGAAAACTGCCTTAAGGCGCTACAAGACTGTCTGGAGAAGAGAAGATTGAGGGGAGACATGATAGCACTCTTCAAATATTTGAAAGGTTGTCACACAAATGAGGGCCAGGATCTCTTCTCGATCCTCCCAGAGTGCAGGACACGGAATAATGAGCTCAAGTTACAGGAAGCCAGATTCCGGCTGGACATCAGGAAAAACTTCCTGACTGTAAGAGCAGTACGACAATGGAACCAATTACCTAGGGAGGTTGTGGGCTCTCCCACACTGGAGGCATTCAAGAGGCAGCTGGACAGCCATCTGTCAGGTGTGTGTTAAGGTAAATTCCTGGAGTGAGCAGGGGGTTGGACTCGATGGCCTTGTAGGCCCCTTCCAACTCTACTATTCTATGATTCTATGAAGACTGTTTGGGGTTTGTTTGCTTTTTGCTACAACAGACTAACACATTGCTGCTCATTGGTCAGGGCACTATGGCAAGTGACTGCTATGCTGATTCAGAGTGCCAGGCAATCTCTTTTGGATTATTACCAGGATCCGCATGGAGCAAAGGGCCATCACCATCCCTAAATTATGAAATACTTTCAGTTGCAGGGGTGGTGGTGGTGGTTTCACTCCCAGCCATGAAATTGGCAAGTGACACAGTTGCAAGATAAGATTAGCCCAGTTAGTGTGAGACCCTGCTCAACAATGCCAATTCACCGCCATGTGGGGGTGACCATTTTGAATATCCAAGCCGCAACGGCAGCTTTTCATGTCTTATGAAACCAGCGAGGGTGGGTTGTTGGCATGGTTAACAAACTTCCCAGAACTCTAAAGCAGCCCATCAGTTCTGGGTAATTGGTTAACCATGCCAACAACCCACCCTCAATGGGTTCAGACGGCACAATAAGCTGCAGTCGTGGCTTTAGTATTCAAAAGCCTCCCAGGATATGCTAGCACATGCTGCAGCCCACTGTGGCGTAAATGTAGCTGGAGTGATCATGCGAACCCAGGCTGTGACTCGGTTCGGATGACACATTAGTCAACAGGGGACTATTTAAGCAACCAGTCCCCTGTTGACTAACGTGACGTTTGCCAGGGGGAAACCATGCCACAGTTAGTTATTTTCTAGAAATAACCAACGGAGATAACCAATGGTTTGCAGAGTTGCTTATCGGCACAACCATTCATTATCGTGTCATGTGGTGGGCTCCGTGGATTATTTCCCATGCTTACAGAGGCAGAAACTCCTGCCGCTCTTGCCCAGCAGGGCCCTATTGACATGGGAAATAATCCCGTCCCGGGAAGCGCTTGGGGAGCCACTAATCATCCCATTCCATGGTGGGGCAGCGTGATTGGGGCTCTCCACACACTTCCCAGGACAAGCACATGCCGTCCTTGCATGGGGCACCGCCAATCGTGGCACCTCACATCAGGGCCGGTGCCAGACTATTTTGCGCCCTAGGCAGGTGTGCCGTATTGAAGCTGCCGCCCTGCCCCCCAACCCCAGCGTCCTGGCTTCGAAGCCAGGAGCGGCTTCCAGCCGGGCACTGGCTTCAAAGCCAGGACACTGGGGCTGGGGGGCGGCCAGGGCGGCGGCTTTGGAACTGTGCGCCCAGAAGCCGCTCTAGGAGAGCGGCTTCCAGGTGCGCCATTCAGCGCCTTCCTTTGCTTGTGGCTCTAGGCCGCCGCCTGAGCTGCCTCTATGGCAGCGCCGGCCCTGCTTCACATGTTTCCAGGGACGTACGCATCCCTCCCCCCCCCCCGTTATCCATCTGGAGATCAGTTCAAGGATAGGAAAGGCGCTCCTTCCATCCCCTCAAGCTGATCTCCAAATGGATTGCGCTGTGTGCGCGCAAAAGATGCCTCCCACAGCTTGACGTGCAATATCAAACTGTGGCAGAAATCCATCCGCCAATATCAGAGCAGGGGGCGCAAGGATGTGTCCTGCAGCTGTGACAAGCAGGAGAGATGCTTGCGCATCCTGTCCCATTCACCACATGAGGAGGACACGGGACGTGCAAGCATCTCTCCTGCTTGTCACAGCTGCAGGACAGATCCTTGCACTGGTGCAGCACCCCTCCTTCCCCATTGGTGGCCATCGCAACAGGAAAGGGGGCGGCATTGCTATAGCCGCCCCCTTCCCTGTTGCTATGGCGCCGACAGGGAGGCGATGTGCCTCCTTTCTCCTGTGACAGCCCCCCCTACGCTCCCCCTCAAGGTGGTGCCCCAATAAGGTAAGTGGGAACCAGCAACACCATTGGGTGGGGAGGGCGCAGGGGGGGAGAGACGAATAATCAACAAAATATAAATGCTCTACTCCATGTCTCCCAAGTGTGGCATGCAAATAGTCTTCCATGGAGTGGACTCTTCATACTCCGTTGACTAAAGTGTCATCTGAACGCTAGTAAGATGTGATCTTTGCCCATGTGAATTGAGACCAAATCTTACCTACGTCTTTCTTTATATTTCCCTTTTGATCAAGCCAAGAAAATGTTTCTTTCTGCAATGTCTTATAGGTTGAATAGAATATTAATGATAGTGGAGTATGAAAGTTATTTTCTGCATAAACCACTCCCTGTATCATGTGGAAAGGGGAAATACAAGGTCTACTGACTAAGAGTTTCATCCCACGTACCTGTTTCCCTCGAATTATCCCCATAGTGTAAAGCTATTGTTGTTAGCTAAATCATGCCCCAGGCGGCACTCCTAAGATCCTTTGAATACCAGGAAAAGGGTTTAAGGGGGGGGGGAATGTAAAAAAATCAGTGGATGACCCAATCCAATTTAAATTTGGTATGCTTAAAGCTCTCCTTAATATCTATTACTGTGCCAATTTTGATGTCTTTATCTTTAAAACTTACACAGTTGTAAGCATTTGTTTAATTTGTACTTTAAACTTATCAAATCATCCTCCTGCGCCCCCAGTGGCCGCTCGGAGAACAACAAAAGATTCATTCTTAAGGAGTCCAAAATATGTCGGTTCTTTTGGCTAAGAAGCACAATTAAAGCAGGATGCATGGGAGTGCTTCAGAGTCAAAGCAGATTATAAGCTTGAAAATTTCGGAGTCCTTTGCATGCAATTTGCAGTGATTACACAGTATAATGCTGGTGTGATGAAGGCCACCCAAAGCCCTATGAAGACAGACTGAAACAACTGGGCATGATTAGCCTGGAGAACAGAAGACTGAGGGGAGACATGATAGCACTCTTCAAATACTAAAAAGGTTGTCACACAGAGGAGGGCCAGGATCTCTTCTTGATCTTCCCAGAGTGCAGGACTCGGAATAATGGACTCAAGTTACAGGAAGCCAGATTCCGGCTGGACATCAGGAAAAACTTCCTGACTGTTAAAGCACTACGACAATGGAACCAGTTACCTAGGGAGGTTGTGGGCTCTCCCACACTAGAGGCCTTCAAGAGGCAGCTGGACAACCATCTGTCAGGGATGCTTTAGGGTGGATTCCTGCATTGAGCAGGGGGTTGGACTCAGTGGCCTTATAGGCCCCTTCCAACTCTACTATTCTATTATTCTAAGGCCTAATATACTGTCTAAGGGCACCTGAAATGAAAAAAAATGCCAGGGGCATGTTCCATTTGTGCTAATGATGCCAAAGTGCATTTGGATGGATGTCTGCTCAAGCTAAGGCATGTAACCTTTCTACTAATTTATATCCAAAGAATTGCCTGTCGAAGGCTAAACTAGTTTTTTATTAGTGCTGGAAGCTGACAGTGCATCTTTCTTCTCCTCTTCTTCCCACTTCTTAAAGTAAAGCACATGTTTAGTTTTTCTGAGAAACGCCTTCCTGAAAACTCAGAGGAAATTCTCCTTCCTGCACACCCCTTTTTTAAAAATATAGCCACTTGGATCTTAATTGGTACATGAGTACAAACCTTGAGAATAGTTTCTTCCCAATCAAGCCTTACTAGGGATGTTCAAGAACTTTGTTTCAGTTAAGTAAACGTCAGAACTTGCTCCATTCGCACATTCGAATGTGAGTGCATTTGGTGGGCAAGGCTTACGGATTCCCAAGTTTGCAATCCCATTCACAAAGTGTGTTTGTTAGAAAAATGTGCACTTTTAAAATGCCCATTTTTCTGGGGCGGGGGGATACTCATTTTCATACTTTAGTCAATGGGGGAAAGTAAACATTTGGATGTGCACTTTGATGCACACTTTTCCTGTTCTAACAAAAATAAAAGGACAGTTGAAAGGAAATACTTCTTCACACACTGTGTAGTTACACTGGAATTTACTACCACAAGATGTAGCAATGACCACTGACTGGGATGGCTTTAAAAGGGGGGGTACACAAATTCCTGGAGGAGAAACTATTGATGGCTATTAATCCTGATGGCTATGTGGTACCTCTAGTATCAGAGGCAGCATGCCTATATACACCAGTTGCTGGGGAACATGGGCAGGGGGATGAACCCTTGGTATGATTCAGCATGGCTCTTCTTATATATTTGTTCTCAGGTTCTTAAAAGCTCAAATTTGGGAATGGAAATGAGGTGTTCTTTGAGGTGAAGTTAAAAGAACCTCAAAGGACCCCGGGACTCGCTCATTCTCTCAGCTCTAACAGGATGTCCTCTGTAATATCCATTGAAATTCGCATTTTCCTTCCATATTACCTGCAACTACATGATCAATTTCTTCACTTCCATACACAGTGAACACTAGGAATGACACATGCCACCAGGGAGAAGCCACAATGGTAAAGCATGCATTTTGCATACAGAAGGTCCTCCTAGTTCCAGACCGCAGCATCACCAGTTAAACTTATCACAGAGAGCAGGAATAGCTCTGGCTATTGGTCGGTATAGAAATGTAATAAATAAATAAATAAATAAATAAATAAATAAATAATAAGGAAAGGTTTTTGCCCCTCACCTTGGAGAGCGGCAACTACTAGCTAGAGTAAACAGTATTGCGTTAGAATGGATCAGTGGTCTAACTTGGAAGAAGCCAGACTCATATATTTGTACAAAATGATCAGTCTGATACTAGAATGGAATTTATGTAAAGATATATTTGGGTTGAGACCTGTTTGAAATCTTCTTCAGCTGGTGTAAGCTTGCTCCATCTCTGCTAACGTCACAACACGACCTAGAGAATGGCTGTAGGGCAGTGTTAAAACTGAGCAGGTTTCAGCTTGGTCAATGAGAGGATGGAAGAATGGCTGGGAGCCCCACATAAGCTGCTATGAGCTTCCCAAAAGAAAGAAAAAAATCATGTAAGCATAATGCTAAAGAGGAAATGCAAGGGGGCTTTATAGGATCCTTCTCCCACCTGGAGCCTCTAGATGTCTTGGACTACAGCTCGCAGAATTCCTGACCATTGGCCATGCTGGCTAGGGCTGATGGGAGTTGGAGTCGAAAACATTTGGAGGGCACCAGGTTGGGGAAGGCTGACATAATGTCTCCTATGCATGATTCCGTCTTGTATCTTCACAGGTCCTCTTTGTTGCACGACTTAAAGAGCAGCGTTGCAGAGAAATAGCCTGTTTCCTATCATAACTGCAAACAACCATGTTGATGATGATGTAGAGTCATTATGCTCCTATATGAACACCAAAATGGATTGGGGAAGCCTGGTTCATACATTCCCTTCATTTGCCTTCCTTTTATACCTGATTGCTTGTTATAGTCAACTGATGTTTCTTCAATGGGCACTCTGGTCCAGAAAAAGTATTTCTTAGACCATTACAGTTGTCAGCTACTGCTAACCAGGCCCCTGGCTATATGGGGGTGCTTTGATGCCAGGAGGCACCTTACACCCACATTTGCTTTCCTTCCCAGGGGTTGCACGGAAAGGAAGGCAAGTAGGGCTTGACTGGTCCTCCCAACTCATCCTCTTGAAAAAAAAAATTAAAAAAGAAATGGGGGGGGGGGAAGGAACAGAGCCATCCCTCCACCTTTTTTTTAATTTAAAGCTCTCAATATGCAGAGCTCCGCATATTCAGAAGGAGGTTGACTGGTCCTCCCATTTATATTTATATTTGTTTCTGCAGAGTTCTGCAGATTTAGATGATTAAAAATAAAAAGGGGGAGACGAACAGCGCAGCTCTTCTACTCTCCCCCCCCTCCGTTTTTATGGTTTTTAAACTTTTTTTATTTTATTTATTTATTTATTTATTTAAGCATTTTTATGCCGCCATTCAGCCAAAAAAGGCTCTCATGGCGGCTTACAAAAGTATTTCTTGACAGTCCCTGCCCACAGGCTTACAATCTAAAAGACATGACACAAAAGGAAAGGGGATTGGGAGGGAGGAGGAGGGGGAAAAGGAAAGCAAATTCAGGCACTACAATCTTAATTGCAAAGTTCAGCAGTTACAGTTGGCAGCAGGAGGGAGGGGGGCTCTCAGCTGGAGCTGGACCCAGGCCCGGTGGAGAGGTGCCTGGCTGCTGCTGCTTCCCTCACTGGTGGCCTCTGGAGAGACAGTTGGTGGCAGGAGGGAGGGGGGCTCTCAGCTGGAGCTGGACCCAGGCACGGTGGAGAGGTGCCTGGCTGCTGCTTCCTCCCTCACTGGTGGCCTCTGCAGAGACAGTTGGTGGCAGGAGGGAGGGGGGCTCTGAGCTGGAGCTGGACCCAGGCACGGTGGAGAGGTGCCTGGCTGCTGCTTCCTCCCTCACTGGTGGCCTCTGCAGCAACAGTTGGTAGCAGGAGGGAGGGGGGCTCTCAGCTGGAGCTGGACCCAGGCATGGTGGAGAGGTGCCTGGCTGCTGCTGCTTCCCTCACTGGTGGCCTCTGGAGAGACAGTTGGTGGCAGGAGGGAGGGGGGCTCTCAGCTGGAGCTGGACCCAGGCCCGGTGGAGAGGTGCCTGGCTGCTGCTTCCTCCCTCACTGGTGGCCTCTGCAGAGACAGTTGGCAGCAGGAGGGAGGGGGGCTCTCAGCTGGAGCTGGACCCAGGCATGGTGGAGAGGTGCCTGGCTGCTGCTGCTTCCCTCACTGGTGGCCTCTGGAGAGACAGTTGGTAGCAGGAGGGAGGGGGCTCTCAGCTGGAGCTGGACCCAGGCCCGGTGGAGAGGTGCCTGGCTGCTGCTTCCTCCCTCACTGGTGGCCTCTGCAGAGACAGTTGGTGGCAGGAGGGAGGGGGGCTCTGAGCTGGAGCTGGACCCAGGCACGGTGGAGAGGTGCCTGGCTGCTGCTTCCTCCCTCACTGGTGGCCTCTGCAGAGACAGTTGGTGGCAGGAGGGAGGGGGCTCTCAGCTGGAGCTGGACCCAGGCATGGTGGAGAGGTGCCTGGCTGCTGCTTCCTCCCTCCTTTTTTTTTAGTTTTTAAGAGCCTCAGAGCCGTCTCCACTGCCAAAAAAGTCAGGGTAAATGCCCGACTTCTTCGGAGCAGATTTTCCAGGGTTTGCCCCTGGATGGCTTTGCATTTGCAGCTGCGTCATCTGTCCGAAAATGGAAAGATGCGCATTTATGGCGGTGTAAACAGCCGTATGGACAAGCCCCAGGATAAGGATGGTCTTGAAATAGGGTGTGGCCTTTGGTTTTTAGAACTGTGGCATCTTCTGCTCATAGCTCTCTTTCTCACGCCTTACGGTAACTGCACTCTTCTGCTCGAGTCTGTTGCCTGCAGGTACCCTCAGTTGAACTCTGATTCTAGAAATGAGCTTTGCTTGGGGGAGATGTGTTTGGAGGAAGGTTTTAGGGGAGGACAGGAATGGTTCTGCTCCCCTCAACCAAGTGCCCCCTTTGTGCTACAAAGTTGACCCACCCTTGCGGTCTCGCATTATTCATGATTGGGGCAGTTCCAATGAGGCGTGCGCATGAAACCAGCACTGTCCCACATGATGTTCCATCCATTGACGCTGATCCTGTTCCTCTCACACAGCCCACTGTCTCTGGTCTACAATGTGCACCTGTGCACCAGAGATTCGTGCACAGCTGTGTAAATAAAGACTCCTTTTTTATTGTTAAAAACAATTCTAAACAATCGTTGTTGCAAGGAAAGCTAAACACTGCAAAGGGCATCTATTCAGAGTGGCCACAATGAAATCTTTTAAAAAGGGGAGTGTTTGCCTTAAGCTCTAAAAACTAGAGAATTTATGGTTATAAAACAATGGGGCAATTCATTTAAGGGGGGGGGCAAAAAAAGTTTTCCCAGTGGGTAAATCTTCTGTTGCAGCTTCAAAGAGTTTCCTTTTATTTTACAAGCTCTGTTTGCTCTTTTTTGGTTGCCACCAAAATTAGAACTGCAGAAACATTTTGTTCTGCTATTCATATTTTGTAGTAATAAACCAGCATGTCTGTACTTATTACTCATAATCTGATCATAGAAAATAGGAATATTAAGTGTCTGTTAATGGTGGATAGAGATCCATTCAAGTGCCCCTAAGACATGGACACACACAGGCATACCTGGCTGTACTGTGGGTGAGAGGGGCCTTCTCTATGCAGCTTCCAACCACAGCCCAGCCTGAGGACTAACCTAGATGTGACAGGACAGTTGTGCATTTTATCCACATATCGGTCTCATTCCAATATAAAGTGAGGGTCTATTATTTACATGAAAGGAGCATATATTTCTTTTTCTTATAGCTCCATTAGAGGTGTACAAAATTATGCATGGTATGGAGAATGTGGACAGAGAGACATTTTTCTCCCTCTCTCAAAATACTAGAACCCAAAGGGGTCATCCCATGAAACTGATTGGTGGGAGATCCAGGACAAATAAAAGGAAGTACTTCTTCACACAGGACATAGTTAAATTATGGGACTCACTACCACAAGATGTAGTGATGGCCACCAATCTGGAGGGCTTCAAAAGGGGGGTGGATAAATTCCTGGAGGCAAAGGCTATCAATGGCTACTAGCCCTGAAGGTTGTGTGCTATCTCCAGTATTCAAGGCAATAAGCCTGTGTGCACCAGTTGCTGGGGAACATGGGTGGGAGGGTGCTGTTGCACCATGTCCTGCTTGTTCATCTCTGGCCGATGGCTGGTTGGCCACTGTGTGAACAGAGTGCTGGACTAGATGGACCCTTGGTCTGATCCAGCATCAGGGCACTGCTTATGTTCTTAAGTTCTTATTACTTTAAGCTTTTTCTCCAGACCATTTTACTTTTTAAATAATAATAACAACAACAAAAACAACACATAGGAGTAGAAGTAGGAGTGGTTAATAGCATACTAGTACTACTACTAGTAGTAATAGTAGTATTCACATTTCAATGACTTCAGAATAGCATATATGGATGTGTCCCATTTTATCAGCACGACAACCCTGTGTGGTAGATTAAACTGAGAGTTCAAGGCAATTCAGTGAGCTTCATGGCTGAGCAGCAAACTGAATCTGTGTATGATTCAGTATAAATGCATGACGCCCGTTATTTCTCTGTTGAAGTACTTAGCACAAGTTGGCTTTGTTGTGGTCTCTGTGCATCTCTGCTGTGTTTTAAGGTCCTTGTGTCTTGCTCTAGGAACAACTGCTTTGCCTACTAGAGCAGAGCTGTAGCCCCAGGCAAGCTGAGTAGTACTGCATAAAAAAGCTATGTCTTACCCCAGAGCTAGAAAAAATAATAATAGAATCATACAAAGGTTAATCTTTGGCTATGATTCTCCATGGATATGAAGTGTTGTTGTTCTTCCTCTATGGTGAAAGCCATCTATGTTTTTGCATTGACAACTAGAGTGGCAAAAAGTCTGAGTACCGAAAGGGCCAATAAGAACTACACTCCTTGCATGCTACAGCTATCAGCAAGGATGAGGATGAATCAGTGTCAGTGACCACTCCATTAGCTCCACCCCAGTGCTGGCCCTAGAAATTTTGTCCCTACTTGGCTTGAACAGGCTCCTGATGAAGAGCACACAGAGGTGGACCCAAAGCTCCCATGGAAGGAGGGACCATGACTCAGTGGTAGAGTTGGCAAGGGGGCACAGTTCAACGGATGAGCACATATTTTACATGCAGAAGGTCCCAGGTTCAATTCTTGGCATCTCCAGATAACAGGACCAGGTAGCAGATGATGATGAAAAACAGTCATCGGCTAAAACACCTCCGCCTCATAAAACAACTGAAACATCCGTGACAACCAAAGCAATTCAGCTGATGGATTAAGAAGTTTGTCGTATGTCATCAAAAGTCTATTCCCAGGCATTTTTGATACCAAAAAGATGAAAATGTTGGCGCCAGGCAGGCCTCATTGGGGCAGAGCATTCCACAATTGGGTAGCCACCACTAAAAAGGCCTTCTCCCTTGTTGCCATCCTCCAAGCCTCTCTCGAAGGAGGGCCTCAGATGCTGACTAGCATATAGACAGCGTCAAACCAGGGGAGCGTCACAGCTAATCATTGCAATCCTGCGTCGTATAAAGCGTTGTAAGTTAAAACCTATATGATGTGAACGGCCTCAGCCTGAATCCCTAGAGCCACTGCGAGGGTAGATAATACTGGGCTATACTGGTGTAGATGGTCAAATATTGTCTTGCCTGGTATATAAGCTAGCTTCCTGTGCTCCTTAATGTGTGAATCAGCCCTGAGAAACTGCAACACAGTAGCCTCCCCTTGCTGTATTCTCTTTCTTAAATCATGACTCAGCCATGTAAAGATGATCCAGAATTAGGCATCGTATGTCTTAATGAACTCTTAAAAAAACAAAAAAGGCAAGTGCCTGACACAGTGGCTGCTCCACTTAATTAATATTGTCATTTCTTGACTTGCATATTCCACCATGCACTGGACAAGAATATTTTCGCCTACATTCTCTGCTGTTTTTCATTATCCTCTTGTATGTAATGCTACAGAAAGCTGGGGAAAAGAAGAAACCCATAACTTCAAACAAACAGAAAACAATCTGTTTCAACTGAACAATCCCACTTGTCTACTAAAACATCAGAACTGATTTAACCATGATTGATCATAATAAAGAGCAGTTTGGCTATACTCTCTTTGATTTTCCATTTAAGAGAAGTATTTGAAAACAGCCTCAATGTAGCCATCTACCAACACCAGGATGCTGAAATTCCATACATACCATTCGAGGAGAAATAGATTCCCTGGTCATAACACACAGTGTTATAAAGGAAGAAAGGGGGGTTCTATGAAGTCAGGGGACTCATTTGAGTCTTTTAGGAACAGGCTGCATCTTTATTTGATATGTACATTTTTAGAGGTGGCTGTTATGATTGTTGTTATTATTATTATTATTATTGAGGACATTTTGTTGTCATGCCAAGAAGTGAATTCCTTTTCCAAGCGGGGATCAAGTGCCAATACAAATATTTGAACTGGGGTCAGTTTCCCATCGACTGGGATTTATGATTTGCTGGCAGACTGCACCAGAATCAGTAAATGGAGTCAAGCACCATGATACTATTCTCTTTAGTCAGTATGGCTTGTTTGCACAAAGTAAAGGTTTCCAATCAAGAAATTAATAGGCTTGGGACACAAACATTGACTAACCATGTAGAGATATTGGTGAAAACTACTTGCAACAACAGCTGACCCCTAACACCCAACTTACATAAACACTTCTAGCAGGGATGGGGGACATGTGTGGCCCTCCAGATGTTATTGGATTGCAACTCCCATGATTACCATTGTGCAGTCTGACAACATCTGGAGGGCCACCTGTTCCCCATCCCTGACTTAGAGGGAGAGAATAATGGGGAGATAACAGGGCAAACATCTGGCGGGATCTGTGTGATCTAAGGACCAGACTACTTGTTCCATGAGAGGTCCATGATTGGATCTCTCTCCCAGTGACTTTTTCTTTTCCTAAAACAGCAGCAACAGTGTGTGTGTGTGTGTGTGTGTGTGTGTGTGTGTGTGTGTGATTGGGGCTGGGGAAGGATTAACCGTTTCCCCCAGCAATTCCTCTGTGCAGATTTTCTCACCCAAAGCTGATATTAGCTGTGGCCAAAAAATAAATTAAAAAATTCATTTATGTGATCGTGTATGGTCCTTAAAAGGGCTAATGAGGTAGTATGAGAGACATGTCTCTTTCCCTCTCTTCCTCTTGTCCATTCATCTGTTTATTGGCTGCCTTGGTTGTCTATGTCTTGGCTCAGTGGTTCAGGTGCAGAATAATTGGATGTAGAGCAGTGGTGGAATGGTCCCCCAGACTTCTAGTTATCCTAGGATTGCTGACCCGAAAGATGTGTTCATATAGGAGCATCATGACTCTACATCAGTGGTTCCCAAAGTGGGCGGTGGGATTGCATAGGGAGGCGGTAAGAGGCAAGGGGGTGGCAGGGGGGCACTAAGAGGCAAAGGGGCGGCAGGGGAGCGCTTGAGGTGGTCTTTTCCGAGAAGCGCCTCTCCAGAAGGTCTTAAAACCCAGGAACATTTTTATGGGAGAGGGTAGTTTGGTCCTAAGCCATATAGGGGAAGAATCCACACATGTATTAATACCATTTAAGAAGAGTCCTTTTAACGGTGAATTGAAATGTTTCAAAAGCACCAAAATGCTAATGAAGAGACATACCCTGCTTGGTGTGCCCCGCCACGCCGGCTGTAAAACAGAGGCGTTCGCTTTCTTTTCCCTCCCTCCCTCGGCAAGCCTGCTTCGGATTTTGAATAAATATTCAATTAATTGTTACTGTTTTGAATTTTATTGTTATTATCTTCCTTAGTGGGTCATTGAAAACCGCTATTCTGAATAATGATTTGTATAGTGTAAGTAGAGGGTACTGGGCATGAGTTTGTGGAACCAAGGGGGCGGTTACCTGAAAAAGTTTGGGAACCACTGCTCTACATCATCATTAACATGGACGTCCGCGGTTATGGTAGGAAGCAGGCTATTTCTCTTCAACACTGCCCTTTAAGTCCTGCAGCAAAGAGAAGCCATATTGGGCGGAGTCATGCGTATTAGACATTATATCACCCTTCCCCAACCTAGTGCCCTCCATGGGCCTGTTCAGACAATATGCTAAGCCATGGTTAGGCCGATAACCCTTTTGCAGCAAATGGTTAGTGAGTGTGTGGTTATGTAGCCATCATGGTTAGGAATGGTTCATACGACATGCTAAGCCATAATGTTTAGCTCAAATACTTAACCACTGTGGTTTAGCACGTCATCTGAATAGGGTCCATATATTTTAGGCTCCAACCCAATCACCCTCACCCAGCAAAGCCAATGGTCAGGAATACTGTGAGTTGTAGTCCAAAACATCTGGAGGGCACCAGGTGGGGGAAATATGTATTATGTTGTTGGACACGTGCAGAATACATGTGCAGAAGATTTGACTGGCCTGCAAGGTAAGAGAAAGTATCCCATGGAATTCTTTTCATTCCAACCCTCTAAAACTTCTGATTTGGAGCTATAGGAGAGAAACTGCCCAGAGATCTTCAGCTGATGAACAGTATAAAAATGTTGTTTATTTATTTATTTATTTATTTATTACATTTTTATACCGCCCAATAGCCAAAGCTCTCTAAATAAATAAATACTAAAGAAATCCAAAAGTTTCAGCTTTGTGTCCTTCTACCCTTTCTTGTATTACACAGTAGTTTTGTAACAAAATGTTGTGAATGCCTGCTGACAGAATATTATTTTGTATTTCTATGGCTTGGGGGATTCCTTGTCAACAACAACAACAACAACAACAGGATTTTAGTTTACCTTGCCCTATAGCATAAATCCATAATTACATTTAAATGCCACCCTTCACTTAGGAGGAACCACAAGCTATTTCAGACCCTAATATCAGCTAGCCATGACCTTCAGAGCAACATGGAGTGTAAAATACATGCACAATGCATGCTTCCTTAAAATACTAAGAAAAAGCACTGCCTGGGGATGTAAATAACCTTTATTAGGCACACAGCTCCACTATTTTGCTTACGTGATATTTGCATGGGGCCAGGCGTAATGTCCCTTCTAGGTGGGAGCTACATGATTATTCTAACTTATTAGTAAATGAAGAATGCATTTTTCAGCTACACTTTTCATTTCGAATACATGGCCTGCCAACCCCCAGTTTTCGTTATGAAAGAGCAAACCAATGGCACAGTGTTTCAGAGTATAATAACACATTATTGCTAATAATGATTATGGTGGACAGATGACATAAATTAATAGGAGTCTTTAAGATACTCGAATTCATCTTACTGTAACTATTCTGGTATTTATTTTAACTGTAAATAATTATTATTTGCACGTTGGTTCATCTGCTGTGCATTACTTGGTGCAGATTTGAAGTGAAGACCTAATCTTATAACTCTTGGGTGGGGGTGCTAAAACTCAATCCTAAAATGTGTGCTTTGTGCATAGAAAGCCCCATGACATCCAGTCCTTGACAACCCCAGGTAATAGGCCTGTGAAAAAAACTCTTCCTGAAATCTTCCAGCATTGCTGCTCATTTGGGATAGATAGTACTGAGTTAGGCAGGATGGATTTGGCTCAATAGTACAAACCTTCTTGGACCTCTTTGCAAGTTAAGCTTCAGACTCAAAATTCTTGTGCTGATACAGGCCCTTTCTACACCTAAGAGTTCTCCCAGGAAAATGGAGGGATGATGATGATGATGATGATGATGACGATTGCATTTATATCCTGACTTTTTTCCTCCAAGGAACCCAAGGCAGCGTACATAATCCTCCTCTTCCTCCTCTTCATTTTAATCCTCACAACAACAGCCCTGTGAGGTAGGTTGGGCTGAGAGTCTGTGACTGGCCCAAAGTCACCCAGTGGGTTTCCATGGCCGAGTGGGGACTAGAACCCGGATTTCCTGACTCCCAGTCCAACACCTTAGCCACTACACCACACTGACTCTCGTCCCTGCCTGCTCCTGGGATTCCCTGTGTGGCATTTGGATGCACAGGAATGATCCCAGGACGATCCGGGGGGCGGGGGGGAGGCAGGTGTAGAAATGGCCACAGATGATTGGAGGTCAGGGTGGTGAATGTGGTTGCTTCATTCTCTTTAGGGCTCAGATCGGTATGTGTTTCCCACTTCCCCAAGTGGCAAGGAGTTTCAGAGGCTGCAGCACCACTATCTTCAGAGGAGAGAACACTGGAGCCTTATGGTATCATTGTAATATTTGCTTTATTTGCAAATCTATCAGTGGAGCATAACGGAAGCAACCCTTAAACCTAGGGTTGCCATATTCTGAATCCACAAAACCGGGACAATTTTTTGAGGGGATGACTTTTCTTTTATTTCTCCCCTCTCTCCTTTCCTCTCCTTCACCCCCCCCCTCCCACTCACCCCCACAAAATTCTCTTTCTTCCCCCACAAATAACCCAGCAGCTCTGCCTGGTGCTTACCCTAAAGCTGTGACCACAACCGGCCAAGCTCACCAAACTCCGTTGCATTGCATGGGAGTCAGGCGGCCCGAGGAGAGCACATGTGCCTTTCCTTGCTGTTGGTCCTCTTCCATGCAGCTGCAGGTGCAGTAAGTTGAGTTGCGGTGAGTGACTGAGGTGAGCCTGTGGAGGAGCAGCGGCGCTCTGGAAAAGGCGTCAGATGGATGCATCTTTTTCTCTGTTGCTGCCACTCCACTGAGCAGGCTCAAGGCACCATTTTGGAGATTGGAATTTCTCCGGCTGGCTGGACCAGGAATCCGGGATTCTTGACTGACCGGCCGGGACATTTTGGAAATGCTTGGAAACTGTGACATTCCCGGTTTTCCGGGACGTATGGCAACCCTAGCTATGGTGGCTGTGGTGATATGGAGGCAAGGGAAAGGTGGTAGGGAGATCCTAGCTGTTGTCTTCTGAAGCTAGTTCATTCACTATGGTCACATCTGGTCCTCCAAGAATGTTGGAAACCACCAACTATAACGGAAGAGAATTGAGAGATGTTCCAAGACTGAGCCCTGGCAGTTAAAATAGATTCTGGGCCTCTGGTGATGCAAGGCTCCAGTTCTACACCATTGCTCTGTTGTCTTTATTATTAGAGACAGCTCTTCAATTTGTCGAGGTTATACTATCTGGCAATAAAGCAGGGCTTGTGTCTTATAATATACAGGCGCCTGGTTACTCATTACCTCATTAGCACGGTGATGTATGAGCAGCCACAGAAGTAAAATGAGACCCTACTGCAGTCTAAACAAAATCGGCTCCTTTAAAATGCAGTGCCATCAAAACTGGCCTCTCTCTCTCTCTTTTTCCTTCATAAGTTTCTATAATTAGGAACATTTAAAAGCATGCCAAATAGAGTTCGTGGATTTATTTATTTATTTTTAAAGGGGAAAAAGTTCACTCTAATTCTAATTGTTTCAGGAGTGCATGTCAAAACAATGGTAGGCCATTTCCCCCTGGCAATAGTCCACCGACAACTGTCAGTTTGGGAATCTATTCCAACAATCCTTTTCTTTATATCCTAATCGGTGTAAAATGCACAGCAGGGTGTGTGTTTTGTATTAATGGGGAATGTCCTCATTAATGTTGATATTCCACAGCACAGGTGGCTTACCCCACCACACCCCAAAATGACTTCTCCAGCAGTGAACATTAACAACTTTATATTTCGCCCCAGTTATGTCCCAGCAAGTTTGCATCCTGTGTCTGCTGCCCCGAAACTACGTCATTCCAAACTAGAAGACAGAACTTCCCATTTTGGAATAATCAGCCATCTGCTAAAAGGGTTCATATATGTGCTCCAGCATTGTCAAACTAATTAAATACCACTACTGTGTTAATTTCTGTTCGTAGCTGCTGGCACAATTCTTCCTCTTTGTGCAGCCTCATGCCTGTAGACATTCCCACACTAATCACAGAACAGAAAGACAGGAGCAGCTCATTGTGTTGTGTGCCTCCTTGTGGTGTTTAAGTGTGGAAATTGGCTGTTCCTTTCTGCCCAATTGATATGCAAAAAGTATAGCATATTGTAAAGGAGATAGCTGTGGTACCACTTCCAGTTTCCAGACCTGCTTGGAAAGCATATTTGAGGGTTCAGATCCTAGCTTTAGGGTGGATTCCTGCATTGAGCAGGGGGTTGGACTCGATGGCCTTGTAGGCCCCTTCCAACTCTGCTATTCTATGATTCTATGATTCTATGATTCTTTGGGGTTGGTCCAAATAGACTCAGGGGCTGTCTTGACATCGTCTTTGCCCCAGTGTGGCCCCGAATCTGCGCTGCATCAGTTAGATGACGCAGCCGCAGATTCAAAGCCATCCTAGAGCAAAGGAGCAAAGATGTGTGGCTGAAAAGTTATGAACATACCCTGACTTTTCCAGCCGCAGCAAGGTCAGCCCAGCTCATCCGCCCATCTGTCCTTGCTCGGAGCCACTCCAGAGGCATTCCTGGGTTAAGGTGACCTCCTATTGGTTGCCAGGAGCTGGGGGGGGGCGCAAGCCTGGCAAGCCTAATGGCTGCCGGAAAACCCGCGCTGCCTTCCCTCATTAGGACAAGTTGCTGCTGCTACACACCAATGAGAACGCAGGCTTTGGCAGTGGAGTGGCACCAACCCAGCGCAGTGAAGACAGCCTATCAGTCAGCACTGGGAGCAGCAGCAACAGGGGGATCCCCACTCATATCTCCTGTCAGATTGTAGATAACAGCACAAATTCCTTCAGGGGATGGAGCTTGGAGGCCAAACTCACTCCTTGGAAGAATCCGAGAGGGCTCTGTGAGCTGGATGGTAAACCTCTGCAGGATGGATAGGAAGCCTCTACAGGCTGGATTAGGCCCACTGCCCTAAGGTATATATGCAGTCCTAGTTATTGATGATTTATACCATAAACAATCATTGTCTGAAGGTTTACTATAATGCGTAGCAGTGACGTACTGCACCTCCTGCAGAGTTTTCACTTTAACAGCATGAACACTTGGGCCTCTGCTAGACCACGAGTTAGCCTGGGGGGAACCCTGTGCTTGCCCCTGTGCATCCAGATGATGTACAGGGGATCCCGGACTCAGGCAGGGGCCAACCCTCCCTTTCCCTGGGGTAACAGGCTCCAGTTGTATCCCAGTATTTCCCGCAGCCTCAGGCTCAGCCCGAGACCGCAAGCGTGTAGACCATTCCGCCGCTTTTCCCAGCTACTGCAATTACTCACGAGTAGCTGGGGAAAGCGGCAGACGGGGCGCAGGGCTCCTCAGGAGCGTTGTTCCCATCGGGGCAGGGGGAGAGATCTCAGCCGGGGGGGGGGGGGAGAGTGGGACGGGGGGGAGAGCGGCAACATAATTTTTATTAAAAAAAATACTTACCATTGCGCAAGCGTTCCAGCGCAGTGGCCCCTTTAAACAAACAAAAATGGCAGATGCGACGGGACTTTCCTGCAGCCCATCGTGTCTGACGTCTGGATTGGAGCGACGGCCCGTGCTACTTGTACCGCGGGCTCACCCCTCCTCACGCACAGATTCCCAGGTAGGTCTAGCAAAGGCCTTAAACTGATCAGAAGTCACCATCACTTGGTCTGCAGTTGTTTTTATCAGCAGATTCATCAATGAAAGTACTAGTTGTTTGACTGGTGAGGGCCAACTTTAAGCATTGAAGGCAAAATCAATAGGGTAGTGAGTTTAAGAGCACACCGATTGATTTTTAGGCTACTTTGGTTCTGGTATGTTCCAGTAATTAGGGAATGCAATGTGAATTATTAAAGTTGGCCTTTATTTAAGATCCTCACCTTATAACCTAGCCTGGACAGCAGCCTTTAAATTGCCTTCTAATACCAGAGATAAGGAATGTGGTGCTATTTTGCACCCATTCCCTCTGCTATCCAGTGCCGCCTACCTCACCTGTTGTTGTAAGTAGAACTACTAGTGTGTTGCATAATAGATTATGTTTGGGGTGGATGGCTGAGAGAATGGGCTGAAGAAGCCCCTGAGCCCTGTGTCTCGAGCTTCAGTGGGAAATTTAGTGGATGATGTCTGGTGTCCAGCATGCAAAATAGCAACTCTAGCTTTCATTCTAATAGTGAGTGGCAGCTTTTGGCTAATGAACTGTAAATTATTTTTACACTGCCTCCAGCATCTCAAAAGACCTCCCATGTTGAGATTTTAGTTATATACACATGCCCTGTATGTTTGGAACAGCCTAGATCTATAATTTGCAGCAGATCTATAATTTGCAGCATTGTGACTCTTGTTCTTGGGAATATTACCCTGATCAGAATCTCATTCTACGATTTTGTTTGTTCTGAATGTGCCTTATATTCTGAGCTAAACCCCACCAGGGCTCATCCCCGCAACTTGACGAGCCAGGACTGAAAATATCCCTGAGTAGGTACAGAGTGTATTTCTGTCAGCACTGAGGGCTCTTGTCCATCAGGGATTGGACAGATCAGAAACAATCTTGAATCCTGGTGTTGCTTTTTCTAGAAATTAATTATTGGTAGGGCACAATGGTATCTCTTGTTTCCGCATGTTAATAGCACTTAACTTCCAGGATATTATAGTCTGCAAATGTCTGTTTCCCCCTACTCTCGAGTCTCTCCACACTATTGTTCTTCTTTCTCTGGTCTGATACCATTAACTCACTGTTAGTATAATTATATTAGTGAAGTGATTTGGGATGAAGGGTATAAATGATAATTCACAGACACAACAATAGTTTGCCACTGTTATTTAGAAAGGGCCGGAGACAGACACTCAATTGCCCTCTACAGTCAGGAACAACAAAGCCGTAATTTAAAAAGAGAGATCAGAGCGTATACTTCATCCGTGCTACAACCTGAGCCCTTCTTCATAGCTGAATTGAACTGACAAGACAAGCGTATCAGTGAATCAAACACTAGTTGAAGCCAGATGTTCTTGGCCTCTACCAGTAATCCCCTCTGGCTGCCTCCTTCTCTTGCTCTGTCTTGGGAAAGCTTAAAAAGCGTCCACCTGAGGGACCTGTCTGCAGTGCATTTATTAAGTTTCCCCCAGTCAGTACAGCAGGAGGAAGATCCGGGAGGGAGGGAGGGGCAAGTTTGTCGGGGTTCAGTCTGCATTTGATCAGCTCGTCTGCTTGTCTGTCAGTTCAGTTGTGAAGGTTTGTAGAATCATAGAGTAGTAGAGTTGGAAGGGGCCTATAAGGCCATCGAGTTGGGCAATTTGTGGCCCGTCAGATATTTTGACCTTCAACTCCCATCATCCCCGATCATTGAGCTCTGCTGGCTAGGGATGATGGGAATTGTAGGCCCAAACATCATGAGAGTCACAAGTTGCCCATCCCAAATTCAAACCTGTTTATTGCAGTCTATGACCAGATTGCAAGGCAAGGTATACAAGATGCTTACAGAAGCATACAGAGAGACAAGATATAGATATAGATCAGTGTATCATCCATGTTGAGTGAATCAAAAACAGGTTAACTGAGCTCTGAACTTGATTGCAACGGGGTTACTTTTTCAGTAACTACAGGAATGGTGTTGGTTCCTTGGGTCAGAAGGATGCAGAGGCTCTAGACAGCACTTTGTGAATGCCCTCTGAGCTTTTTGCAAGTGTTTAAATTGAACTCTCACCAACAGGCTGAACTTTTGCAATCTTGGAATGTTAATGGATCTGTAACCTCTCTATATTTAAAACATGGCTTGAAGGCACACCAGTTTTCTTAGGCTTTCCTTCCCTGATCACCTGCTTCTCCATTCCCTTTTCTTTTATATCCCTTTCCATCATTCCCGTCTCTTCAGGCAGGCAGGGTCTGCCTTCTTAAAATCTATGTGAAGTGCGTAAGGTTGTTGGGAGGGTTTCCTGTGAAGTGTCCTATCAAAATGTTCTTCTGTATTCTTTAGATTGTTCTTCTCTCTTCTGTGAAATAGATAACGTTTGGAAGCACAGATTGTTTTGTCTACTTGTCTACGTTCATCGCTATAGATTTTGCAGTGGCATGAAAGCTATCTTGTATGTGAGTCCCAAAACATTTTAGACATGTTTCTCTGAACAAACAGTTCTCTGGTCATTCCGGATACTTCTGAAATGCTACCGACTGAAGGAAGATAGACATTAATATCAGGTTCTGAGTGTGACAAAAATAACAGGTTTTGAGTGTGTGAACATATAATAAAATCTCATTCTCTTTGAACACTTGTTCTCCATATCCCATCGGTGCTGCCTCTTGCTCTTGCTCTGAGGCATGAAAGCCCATCCCTGGTATATATCATAGGCAAAGTGTATTTTGCTCTTAAGTGCTATGATCATGCTGTGAGACGTCTCTCCATTTTCTCCCAGACTTGATAATCCAACAAGCTTTTGTGTAAGAACCTTTGCATTCTAATTCCTTAGAAGAACTTTCTATAAGGAGTTATTTTCTTCATACTTAACATTTTAAACTTGAAAAGCAGATTCATCACCCCAAAGTTTACAAAGCTACAAAGATGAAGCAACAGCTCAAAGGGAAAAGTTCCCAGAGGTCTGGACATATGATGTACAATATTCCAAAGGTGATTTTGGGGTGTGGAGTTCATAAAATTGCAGTTCCTTAGTCAGGTTACTTCAATAATAAACTAGGAACAGCAAGTAAGGAACTTTGAACCAACTTCAGACTTGGGCTTCAAAATATTTGGATAGAATATGCAGGAGTAGCTTGCTCTGGTGTGGGCTGGTCCACGAAGTCACGAAGAGTCGGAAGCGACTGAACGAATCAACAACAAACTTGCTTAAGCCCTTTTTACTGAACATGTAGTAAGGAAAGTGCCAACCTATAATGCTCTCAGGTTGCCACACATCTCTTATAGTTTACAATTTAAGCCTCCAAATTCAGCCCTGAAGACCACAATACTTCACATATGATGGAATCTTGTTTTCAATGCATGTTCAGCTTTCAATCCACATGAAGTAAAATGCTGCACTAAGATACTCAGACTGATTATCAAAGGGGGAAACGAACATTGCTGGCCACCTGGCATGACGTACAGTCTGATATGATTGCTTCAGCTCAGATTAAAGGCTCACAATACAACAAGTAAACAACATTCCACCACACACAATCCCTAGCAATTTCTGTCAATTAAGCCTTCCTATTCTTTCCTTCTGAATTCACCATGGGACTGTATAGCTACGTTTGAGTTCTAACGCTCCTGGAACACAGTTACAAAATCAAACAAATCCCAATAAAGAGATGATTCCTCAATGGGCAAGCCCATCATGAATGAGCACTTAACGATGTCTAGGGGCTCATCTACACCAAGCAGGATATTCCACTATGAAAGCAGTATGAAAGCGGTACATAAAAGGTAGGAGCCACACTATTGCTTTATAGCGGTACTGAAGTGCACTGCAGGATCTACACTACTGCTTTATAGTGGTACTGAAGTGCACTGACAACGGTTCAGGCCCATGGCACATCTACACCAAGCAGGATATAACACTATGAAAGTGGTATATGGTATGTGTCATGGGCTCCAACAATTGTCTGTGCATTTCAATACTGCTATAAAACAGTAGTGGGGCTCCTGCCTTTTATATACCACTTTCATAGTGGTATATCCTGCTTGGTGTAGATGAGCCCCAGGTCAGGTGGAAGTTGTGAGTTGTAATAACTGTCCTTTTTTATGCTATCTACATGTTCAGACCAATATATCATGTCTTATTATTGCATTGGTACTTTACTGCAGTCTTCCCCAACTTGGGGCAGGAAGGGGAGGCACATGGCTCAGTGCACATGCTTTGCATGCAGAAGGCCCCAGGTTTGATCTCCAGCTACGGCTAGGAAAAAATCCTTCCTGACACTCTGGAGAGCTGCTGCCAGTCAGAGTCGACAATACTGGGCTATATGGACTAAAGGTTCTGACTCAGTATAAGGCAGCGTCCTGGGTTTCTATATGCTTTGGACTGCCATCATCCCCAACCATTGGTCATGCTGGGTGGGGCTGATGGGAGTCATAGTCCAAAACACCTAGGGGCACCAGGTTGGGGAAAGGGTGATCTACTACTTAGGTTACCTGTGTTCATATTGAATTTAGAGATGCAACTGCTTTTATGCTTTCCAAAATTGTGAACCACCCAGAGAACTTTGGCTATTGGGCAGTATATGTCAGGTATAAGTCAGGTAGATTTATTAGGAGTAGTTTTAGAATGTCAATGGCCATTTCTTCTGGGATTGTCCCTGGGCACTGTCACTCAGATTGTAGCATCATCTTGGTGGGTGGAGCAGTCCTGCCCTGCTGAGCACATGTGCATGTTTTATAGGTCACAGGTCCCGTCTGTCAAGTGGCTTTATAAGTGGGGGAGCAAAGCTGAAGAGCTTTGCTAGGTTTCATCTTTCGACGCAAGGCCTGAAATCCCTCCTGTTGGGATCCATCTCCGCTTGGGACTTTGAAAGCGCTCTGCACATGAACTCTCGTCGATTGGGACTTTGGATTTCTGAGAACTGTGCGATGGAAAGTACTGTGAGGCTTTTCATAGACTTGAACTTGTACTTGCTGTGGTTTATGTGTTGGTGCCTGAGATTTTACCTTCCCTGGTCAGCTCAGCGTTCAGCAAACTGAGATTGACAGTAGGTTTTCTTCCCTGACAGGCTCAGGTGGCTGAGCGCTCCCCCAGAGCTAACATACATGCAGGGGAGTTCTTGTGCAAAGAGCACCTTTTATCAGCTTAGGTTGATATACCAACTATGCCCTTAACTGGACAGAGATAGCCTAGCTACAGTTATCCATGCTCTGATAACCTCTCGTTTGGATTACTGCAATGCGTTATACGTGGGGCTGCCTTTGAAAACGGTCCGGAAGTTTCAGCTGGTACAAAACAGGGCAGTGCGTTTACTAACAGAGACTGGCCAGCGAGACCACATTACGCCAGTCCTTTTACAACTTCATTGGCTGCCAGTCCAGGTCCGGGCCCGATTCAAAGTGCTGGTATTGACATTCAAAGCCCTAAACAGTTTGGGGCCAGGTTATTTGAAGGAACGCCTCCTCCCATATGTACCTGCCCGGACCTTAAGATCATCTACAGGGGCCCTTCTCCGTGAGCCCCTGCCAAAGGAAGTGAGGCAGGTGGCTACTAGGAGGAGGGCCTTCTCCGCTGTGACACCCCGGCTGTGGAATGAACTCCCCAGAGAGGTCCGCCTGGCGCCTACACTGTACTCCTTTCGTCACCAGCTGAAGACCTTTTTATTCTCTCAGTATTTTAACACTTAGTTTTAACTTAAATTTTACTGTTCTAAGTCTGTATTTTAATCTTATATCAATTTTTGCTGCGTGGTTTTATCCTGGTTGTGTTTTTATACTGTATTTTGTATTTGTGTTTTTAGACTGTTGGTTGTTTTATTATGGTTTTAATTTTTGTGAACTGCCCAGAGAGCTTCGGCTATTGGGCGGTATTAAAATGTAATAAATAAATAAATAAATTGTCCCTGAGACATTACCCTTCCCTGTAATCATGCACACCCGGACAGCTCAGCATTCCGCAGGCTGGGTTTGGTGCATGATCTTTCTCTGCCAGACTCAGGTGGCAGGGAGTTGCCAGTGCTAAAGCAGATAGCATGGGGCTCCTGTGCCATAGATTTTACCCTACCCGTGATCTTGTTCAAGCTTTCACCATGTTCCCTGAGTTACCCACGTGTGGCCATGTTTGGGCTAGCTCCCTTGGGATGGTTTGTTAAGCCTGTCAAGAATTCCCTTTGTGATTGCCTGAAGCATGGAGCCTAAAGCTTTCTGACCATCATTCACCTTTAAGTGTGTTACTGGAGTGTGTAACTGTTAAGTCTGTTACCGTGGGATTTCCTCAATAAAAGAAGTCTCACTGATGTGAGTGTCTTGTGTCAGTTTGCCAGTACATGTGAATGCCAGAGGGAACAGGCACGCACATGGCAGTATAGAAATGTAATAAATAAAATTGGTCAAAGGATCAGTTTGGGTGGAAGCAGGTAAGAATAGAGCCACTTTATACATAACATTTGTTTTATACTAAAGTAAACTTTGTGTAGGAAAAAACAGGCAGATCACTGATGTTGCATCAACTATACAGATAGAGAAGTTTAAGATAGAAAAGTTGCATACACATATTCCTTCATCCTGGAGTTGCCACTGAATTATAATCCAACATGACATCTTTCTTGGGCCAGCTGCCTCTGTGGAAAGCTAGTTTGTGGCTTACCTATTATTGCAAGACAAGGTTTTTCTTATTTTCAATAATTCCATGTGTCTTTCATTATATTCAGTACCAAACGGATGATCAGTACTCCTGAATAGTAGGTTCAAAGTTAGAATCCGTATTCTGCCTTGTCCCCTTTAATTACTCTATAAATGTGACTCGCCTCAATGGCTTTTAATCCCTTTGGAATGTGTTTTGCCATTTCTTGCCTTGGAATAAAACATCCATCTTGTTAAAAGACAGCTGTGATAGAAAGGACAAGCCATATTTTATTCATTTTGTCAATCATCAAAGTATTTGATCCACTTTCCCTCAACTTCTAATGTTCTAATGGAGCAAGTCCTTATGAAAGCTAGGGGAAGCTTGGATGCAAAGCAAATTATTAGGCTGATAAAATAATAATAATAATAATAATAATAATAATAATAATAATAATTGTGGATAATTTCCAAATTGCTTTACCATTAGGATTGGATTCATCTTCATCTTTCAACGTGGTTAAAAGGCCCTCACTTGTCTAGACTCTTTAATCCAGATAATTCATCAATTCCTTATTCCCTCCTCTTTTTAAAATTATTTTCTCTTTGCATGCTTTACTTGGGATTGTGCCATTACTTGCCATTACACTCCAAGTTCCAAATTCAGCACAAATAGTTCTGCTAATGAATATTGCAATGCAGAAGCTTTCGCTAGGGCTGTCACTCAATTAAACAAAACTTATCTGGTTAATTGTATGAGTTTTAGTTGATTAGTTAATTGGTTCGATTTGCATAAATTTCCATGTGCATAAAACCAATTACTCTGGTGGAAAATAGCAGTCTCTCTTTATTTTTAGCCAATTAACAAGACATTACCTTAAAAATAACACTGCAGGGTCTGATCCTGCCCTTCCGTGTTTTGGAATTTTTGCTGATGATATGGATTGTGTATCCCCTAAAATCCTCTCAACATAGGGTATATCAATGTAAGAAAGGACCTGTTGTTGGGTCATAACAAGGTTCAACTACTAATCCATTCTCTAGTGGTGTGTGTGCAGGAGCCTCTCTCCTTTCTGCCACTATGATTTTTCTTTTGAGGGGGGTGGTGTTTTTTGCCAGAGTGGCTACACATCCTCTGCTTGAGAAGTCTTCCCCACTCTGAGAAGGATGGACTGCCAGGGGGCTATTAGAAGTGCAGGCCCCAACATGCTTTTAAACGTTACTTTGGGGCTGAGAAGTGCCTGATTAGTTAGTTTAAATTAATTAATTTAAATCAAGTTGTAGATGTTTTGATTAATTTGTTCAATTACTTAACTGAATGTTTCCACACTGGTTTTAGCTGCTGATAATATATTTTCCCTCTATTGCAGCCCTGGGTTTAACATAAGAAGCGCTCTTATTCTGTTTGTCCATTTCCTCTGTTCTGACAGGCAAGTGTGTGCTCTGCCATTGAACTATGGTCCTTCCCAATTTTTTTCTCAGCATTTGAAGGCAGAAGTAAATTTAATTGAATTTAATGGTGCATCCCTCCTACTAAGCATCCATGCAACCATGGGAGAGGAGGAAATTTCTAAGACCCGAGCTTGTCGAGGTTCTCCAATTGCCATCTCAAAGAACGTCCCAAGTGGTGCCTGTATCAGGTTGCAAGCATCTTCCTTTTTCATTCAGACAAAATGCACATTTTTCCAAAGATAAGCATTAATTTTGAAAATAGGCAATTTTCTCCCACTGATTAAAGTGTGTTTGTGTGCATTTTTCAAAAGCACATGCTGTTGCACAGGTACTTTTCAAATATACATGTTTTTGAACATACTCACATTTCAAGATCAGAAATGTACAGACTTTGACTGCAGAGCGCATTTGAGTTCATGTTTGGGAGGTGTGAATTCATGCATCTCTGCTCCTATGCTTAATCATATGTCCCACTCAAATCAATGGTGCTTACTTCCAAGGAAGTGTTCATAGGAGATCAGCCTTAAAATTGCAATCTGAAATCTAAATTCTTCTGGATGGATAGTTTGCCTCTTTAAGGATGACTTTTATGGGATTATAATTCTAACTAATGGGCTTCATTTAATTAAATGTCAGATTCTATAGAACTGATAAATTCTTACGTGCTTGTGATAATTTAATAAAGTACATGAAAGAGCTTTCCCATTACTATTGATTCACAAGCTTTATGTATCAGGTAGCTTAGTTTAAAGTTTATAACCAGATAGATAACTCAAGTTACATTAGGCAGAATGCAAAAAAGAAGTTATAAATCTGTATACCAAGCAAATGAAAATGAATAATTAAAATTAAACATCTTTAAAACTATCTCCAATGTGAATATTCATACAATGTTTTGATTTCTCTACTACTAATGCAAATGAAGCTACTATACCAGATAGCTGGAGAATTGTAACAGTTGAGAGTGTGAGCTGTGAGTCAGTTCCAATCCTTAGACAAGCTACCTTCTCTCAGCCTCATCCCACACCCCTATCAGCAATGCCAGATTAATAGTACTGATTTAGCTGATGGGACTGGTATAAGGATTCCTGAGAAAAGTCATAATTCATACAGAATATTTAGCATTACATGAATACGACATGGTGGTGAGCCTTGCGTTTGTATGATTCCCCCACCTTCTTTGTGGGAGAGGGAAGGAGTTTGAAAGCATTCACTTCCAGTTTTAAATAAACCAGTTCCCCATTGCTTCCAAATTGGATATTACATGGCCCAAACTCAGGAAACTGTTTTATTCTAACTCCTGTTAGCTAACAAACTAGGATCTGAAACCTTGGTTTGATCCTAGTTTGTTTGAACTAAGTGGTGTTAATATTAAACTGTTTCTCGAATTCTGACAGGAGAATCTGAAAGTGAACATTTTCAATCTCCTTCCATTACATATGATTATGTAGCTATTTGGCCTACTCTATCAGTTTAACCAGGCAGGATATTTTTTGGAGAAGAGAGTGGTTCAGTTTAGGGACACAAGGGATGGGTTATTTGTTCTTCTTCTGCTCCCCGAACTAGGCTTCTCTCTCACTCCCTAATTCTTCCCTCAAGCATCTCTTCTTGAAAAATCCTGCCCATCCACACACAGGCCTTCTTACTTCCAGAACTCTCTCTGGCCCTCTAGGCCCACCTCTCCACACATAACTCTCCACTTAGGCACAGCCCTTAAAGGTATATACATTGACCTTATGTTATGATATAAACGAGAATGGTGGGGGTGGGTAGTGTATGACCCTGAGGTTTGCTGGCGCTCATTCACAGCTAAACAGACATACTGCTCTCCAGATAATTTGGACTACTACTCCCAGCATTCCTGACCATTGGCCATGTTGGCTGGGGCTGATGAGATCCGAAGTCTAAAGCATCTGGACTTTGGACTTCACCATGTTTGGATCTGCAGCAAGTTGGGCAACACTGGTTAGCAGTAGTCTGAACTTTGCGCAGTCAAATACAAGCACTATATAAATACTAAGTATTACTACATAGATTTATGAGGGACATGTATTTTACCACACGCACTCAAAGCTTTTTGACATTTATATATTGTTTGTGTTTGAGTGGTCCTGTTCTTCTTCCCAAGGAGATTTATGGAATTATGTAAGGGCAGATAGTTATGCGCCTATTGCGGGGCAGAAGTCATTTTTGCATGGTCAGCACCCATGTTGCAACTTGAATTTCTGAATTCAGGAAGGACCAGGTGGGAAGGATGACACAGACATAGAAAATGACCACATTATTTGCCTTTCCTCTCACCGAGATCCTGGATACAGGTATTAGGAATGTTTTAATATGGCTTAACACCCAACCATATGGAAGCAGTCTCTACTCTATAATAGCTTCAGTACATTTTGATAAAATTAGTGTGACTACAATTTCGAATATTGTCAGGCCAGCAAACAGTTCCTCAGGGAACACTTTTGAAATGAGGATTGACTGCCAAAATGCCCTGCAATTTGGTTATTTGTTTTGAAGTATTTGGTTTAATGGGCAGTGCTTAAATGCATACACTGGATTCCTTTCCTAACCAAGCTCTCATCCTGGTGTTTAGGATTGGGGTCAGAAAAAATGTTTCAGGAAAAGCCTGTCCTGATTACATTCTGTGAAGTGAGGATTTACTGTAGGTAAGCTGGCTGTGATTACCTTGTAAAACTGGAACAATCTTCTATTAAACTCTTGCAAATGAAAATCTAATACAAACACAATCACTTGAATTTGTTCCTCTTATAGATAAAAGTCTGAGAACAGCAGTGGCTTTAGACCTTGAAATTTATGTGATGGGTGAGGAGATGCAGAATTATTGGGTTTCATTAACTCTGCATTTGTGAAGTATACATAGCTGCTAGTATTTTTAAAAAATGACCACTGACCGAATGGATGCTAAATTTTCATTCTCAGTTCTGCGTATTTTGGTGTACGTCAGGGTGTTTTTTGCCCATTCAACATTTTCCTTCTTCTTCCCAGGCCTTGTATATATAAGCAAATACTTTGAGATGAAAATTTGTCTGAGTATCAGATTTGTTTAGTAAGGCTGCAATCCTGCACACCTACCTGAGAAAAAGGTAGATGCGTCCTGTAACATGGTGGGACTTACTTCTGAGTAATGCACAGAATTGCACTGTAAGTTGGAAGTTGAAGCAATTTGAACATGAGGAAATGAGTGCCTAAATTATTTAGCTCTTGACTCTCTTGAGGTATATTGTAGTGTTATTGTGCTCTTGAGGTATATTGTAGTGTTATTGTGTTGTCTTCTGTAGCAATTATGTTGAGTTTGCAGAGGTGTGTGGGTGGAGTCCAAGACTTTATCTGTTTCATGGCCCTCATATTTGCAATCACACCTGAAAGGTTTGCTGAAAGTGTAGAGACCAGGAACAATCGTATGTTATGCCACTTCAGACAGTCCAGTTCTGCTGAATTTTCACTGAATGGTACTTGAAAATAGTGGATAGTGCATCCTTCACCAGTGTGGAGTAGTGGCTAAAGTGTTGGACTGGGAGTCGGGAGATCCAGGTTCTAGTCCTCACCCAGCCATGGAAACCCACTGGGTGACTTTGGGCCCGTCACAGACTCTCAGCCGAACCTACCTCACAGGGTTGTTGTTGTTGTGAGGATAAAATGGAGGGGAGGAGGGGGATTATGTACACCGCCTTGGGTTCCTTGGAGGAAAAAAGGCAGGATATAAATGTAATAATAAAATAAATAAATAAATCCTTCAATGGACCTTGCAACTTACGGGCACTCATGCCAGACATACTTCATCATTATGATCATCCCACCACATAAGAATACTTTGCTCTTACTAGCCTTCCAGGACACCTTGTGCTTCTTAGATATTTAAGAAACTGTCTATGTGTTGCTCTCACCCGCTCTTTCCAAAGTCAACTGGACAATATCCAAAGCTTTTCCTCCAATAAATATTCTGTTGCCTCACACTGAGTAGAAGTTCTGGTTATCCCAGCTCTGTTTAATATGCCTATCTAGCAGTATAGTATGCTGCCAAAATCGCACTTTTCTAACTCTAATGAATGGAGGAGTTATTGCATTGACTTCTCCCTCTAGCTCTTGGAGATTATTTTAAATGTAGTCTGTGTGAAAATTCAGCTGAAGCCCCGGAGGCGTATTTTGTAGAAGACCAAATCCTTCCTCTGTTCCCACCATTACTCCTTTGGAGAATGCCCTGGGAACTAGCTGAAGAGGTGGGTGGAAAAGGAAGGTTTTTTTCTGCCTCTAAAGTTTATAAATACTGTTTTCTGAGGGCTAACTGGGAACATCTTGAGAACAATTCAGCCTGCTTGAGCTTATAGCAATGGCACGTAGTATTTTATAGGTTTTATCCCCTATGTTGTTTACAGGTCATCCCGGCTGGATCTCGTTAAGTGAATTAGGTGATTTTTATGGCTGATTCTGCTTTGCATTTTTGAGTGAGCTGTCTGTGGTTTGGGGGTAGCTGCTTTGGGCTTGCTATTTAAGAATCTCAAAAGGGCAATTTATCACAATTTAGGACTGAATGAATATGAGAATGTAAGAATGGCCGTGGTGGGTCAGACCAATTGTTCACTTAGCCAGGCATCCTGTCTCTGAAAGCAGCTCATAACAAACATTTCGAAACAGAATTATGGAATGATATATTCACTACTAGTTATTTACTCCCGTACTTAGGCAATGAGATGTATAGGAAATGGGGCTTATTCCGTCCAGTTTGGCTAATAATGAATGATGTACCCATCCCCCAGAATTTAGGATGGCCCAGGTTTTCTTATGAAAACTTATTCATCATCAACTTTATTATGGTCACCGACCAGACTTTTCACATACAAGAGAGTAGGGCAAAATTACATACAGATTTGAAAAGTGTGCAGCAGAATCAATTCTGGAGAGACCTTATTCTCATAGCATTCAAAAAGAATTTTGCAAAAGCCTCGATTGTGTCTCTGTCCTCTGTGGCCCTGAAGCAATAAAGAAGGGCATTAATTTCTAAACTGGTGTCAAGTAATAATTTCTCTCTGATCTTTGTATGAAAACAACAGCAGAGTAAAACATGGACAACCGATTCAATTTCATTGCTTTCACATGAAAAGCGATTTTCTGAAACCTCCCCTGCCACAGAGTAGTTGGCAGGACATTAAAGCTTGCCAGAGTTAGTGCGTGCCGATATTTAGGTATATTAAGCATTGAAAAATATTTCGCTTCTGCCATTCTGAATCTTGGGTTACTACCTAAGAAGCAGGTTCTATCTGCTGCAGATCTTAAAACTTGTGTATCTTAGGCCTTTGCTAGACCTACCTGAAAAACCGGGACTGACGACGAGGTCAAGAAAAGACCCCTCGTGTCCGCCATTTTTTTCTTTTGAATAGGGCTGGATGCGCACAAATGCTCATGCGCGAAGGTGAGGGTTTTTATTAAAAAAAAAAGGTTTCCCCGCAGGTGGCCTCCTTGATGGGTTGGTTCTTTGAGCTCACAAAAATCTTTCATTTATTTTATTTTACTTCTCATAGCACCTATCAGGCAGGGACATTGGTGAAGACATTCAGGGCCCTGCTGAAAAGGATGACTCCCAAACACAACAGGGCTATCTTACTACATTTCAAAGTAATACCCATTACCATCAAAAGTGCCCATCCCTATCCTCAAAAAACCATTATGTCCAGAGTCAAAATTACCTAACTGCACCATTGCACATAAATCTGGGAATTACTGCTGCGACAAGTCTAGCACCCACTTTGGGAAATACTACCCACGATGCAAGAGAAATATGGGCATTTCGTCAAACTATAGCTGGCAGTCCACCTTTCTAGAAGTCTGGATGAAACAACTCACGACACTCCATGTAAAAAGTCAGAGTTTTTAAAAGTTCAGCTCGTATGATATTGTTCCCAGTTCTTCTGAATTTGGCTTCATCATTCTAAAGAATTCGGACTATAATGTTACAGACAAAAATGTCAAAGTCCATTTGCACAAGTGTCATTTTAAGATTGCAATTCTCTGCACATTTACCTGGGAGTAAGTTCTTTCGAATTCTGTTGGATTTCCTACTTCTCAGTAAACACGCATAGCTTGTAAATCTGTTTTGCTAGGGCTACAGCTTTTAATCTCTTTGATGAGTAGATTAACCAACAAAAGCTTAGCTGATTAGTTGGTGGGACAGTTTTAAATGGCAAAGATAAATTTGAATTGGCGTGGGTGTGTTACTATAATAGGAAAATAATAAGAAAATATTTTTATTTTATTTTTTATTTTAGTATTACATTTATATCCTGCTTTTTTTTCTCTTGTAAGAAACCCAAATCCTCTTCCTCTCCATTTTATCTTCACAACAACCATGTGAAGTAGATTAGGCTGAGAATCAATGACTGGCCCAAAGTCACCCAGTGGGTTTCATGGCCGAGTCCCATTCCAATGTGCTAATGTTATACCACACTTACTCTACACCACTCTATACTACACAACACATTAAAGATGGCCTTACCTTCTATCAGTGAGTTAGTGAAGATATAACACTGCTTAACTAAGTTAAGAAATCTAGAACCAGACTCAGAAAAAAATATTAATCATCTCCTTTCAGCTGATTTAACCTTTAATCATGGTAGCTTCTGCTTAACCACTGTCAAGGAACAGAACTCCACTCTTGAGAACATGCACACCTGCTCCTTCTTAGAATAAATTATCTGTTCCTCTATTAACTGTAGTAAAAAAAAATTGTGTCAGTGTTTATTGTGTTTGAGATACAGCAGGGGGTTATGGTGGACAGATCCTCTACCTAACAGAGGATCTCTATAAGATGTCCTCGATTTGATGGGCTGTTCAGTCCAAGGCCTTAGCTAGACGAGGGGTTATCCCGGGCTGATACCCGGGATCACCCCTGTGTGTCCAGATGACTCACAGGGGATCCCGGGCTCAGGCAGGGATCAACCCTCCCTTGCCCTGGGATAATGGGCACCACTTTTGGCCTGGTATTTCCCACGGTCTCGGGCTGAGCCCGAGAACGCAAGCGTGTAGCCCGTTCCACCGCTTTCCCCGGCTTCCCGCAATTACTTGTGCATAGCCGGGAGAAGCCGCGCATGAGGCACAGCGCTTCCCAGGAGCGCTGCACCCATCGGGGGAAGGGTGGGAGGAGTGGGGGAAACATTTTTAAAAAAAATAAAAAAAATCACTTACCTGACCACACAAGTGTTTGTGCGCATCTGGCCCCTTTAAAAAAAATTTTTTTAAATGGCGGACGCGACGGCTCTCCTCATGAGCTCGTCGCGCCTGACATGTAGACGAGGGCGACATCCTGCGATACTTGCATCCCCTCGACCAGCGCGGATTGAAAGGTAGGTCTAGCTAAGGCCCAAGTCTGTTTTAAAGTCAAAAAGCCGTAAGGAGTGAGAGTAGGGAAGGCCTTGACTGAGGCCCGAACGGCAGATTGAGCAGGCACACAGGTAACCCAGTCCATCTTCTCCGCTATGGAGGGGCTTCTTGTATTTATATTTAAATATTAGTTATTATTTTAAAAATTGTACCTATGCATATAAATTTATGCAAATTGGTGTCCTCTTTTTTGGCGATGCATAAGTGGCCATCTTAAGCAGGATTCTCCATAATCCAGGATCTGAAATCATGGTTAACCTTAACCATAATGTACATCAGCATCAACAAGCCACTTCACTACAGCTACGGACAGGAGTGATGACTTTAAAACTCTATCGAGCGGTGGGAGCGCGTGTTCCCAAGGCTGACTCCTCCTTTCGGAATCTCGGTTAAGCTTCAGTAATCAGTTACATAATTCTACTCATTACACAGCTCTGCTTTTCATCTATAGTTTGAGCATTAAACCCATACTGTGTATTTGAATTTAAATTGGTGGTTTCTATCCAGCATCAAGACTGTTCAAAAAGTGTTGTTTTCCAAAGTAAAACCCTTTCTAGCGTCACTTATGAAAACAACCAGTCTTTTATCTTATGGTCATGTTATAAAAATATTTTACACATGAGAGTAAAGCTTTATCACATCAGGTTTATGATTGCCTTATTTAGTCTCTTCCTGAAGTCGTCATTTTGGTGCCACATGTAGAGAGCCCTGGGACATGTGAAGAATCATTTGTTATCATGAAAAGAGTGCCCTTCATTTGCCAATGGATTAAAAAAAAGTATTGTTGCATGTGTATCCTATTCATCCTCAAAAGAGTTCAGAGCCATGCACATGGGGTACCTAGATGGTCCAGGTACTAGCTGGACCATTATCAATAGTAACAACTAACTACAACTCATTTAAGGATTACAGTTAAGGGCTTCCAGGAGGCAAGTCATTACTTTCAAACAGGATTACTTGTTGTTACTTTCAAACAGGATTGAGCTGTCATGATTCATTGCCTACAGCCTACTGGCATTAAAATCTAATTATACGTATACTAGCTGATATACCATGTGCTAGGCCTTTGAGTTGACTTTTAAATGAATTATATTTGTTTCTCTTTTTCCTCTCTCACCCTCACGAGAACCCTGCAAGGTAGGCCAATGCTAGGCCTGTGAGGTAACATTAAAACAAATTAAATTTGTTTCTCCCGATGCATGGCCAGGGCCGCCTTGCAGCCACCGCCATGATTTTCCTTGTCACCACAGAAAACAAAAACTACAACTCCCGGCATGCTTAGTCTCCTGCCGCTGAGACTCATAGGAAGTGAAGTCTGGATGAGCCAGTCCACACTGCACTGTGCTATTGGTGCCCAGAGGTAGGCCGTGAGGGAGTTGGCCAGCTGATTGACAGTTAGCTCAGTTGTTGCTGTCGGCAATGGGCCTGGAGCTGCGCCCTCCTCCTCTCCTGCTGCTGATGGAGTCTAGCAGCCGGCCCCAGGCACTCTCCCTTGAGACCCAGGACGGTGAACCACTTCCAGATAATGGCTGCCAAAGCCCGATAAGTCTTCCCTCCCACCCAAGGCATGCTGGGAGTTGTAGGCATAAGCATAAGACTCTGAATAACGTGTTAATCTTTGAACACCATCTGAGGTTTTGTGAGAGACAACTGGAGAGCGGGCCTTCTTAGTTGTGGCACCCTGCTTATGGATTTCTTTTTCCCATGCAGGCTGGCCTAGTGAATGCATTAATGGCTTTCCAGTGCCAAGTTTATATTTTATTTTCCCCCCAAGGCCTTTTAACTTGATATTTTTTTATCCTGCATTTTTTTCCTGTCATAACTAAACCACAACATTCCAAGACAGATGAAGGAATTGCAGAATAAAGTTTATGATTTTTATGTAAAAGCCTGACTTTACCATTGAAACAGAAGAGCGAATGGAGGAATGACTGACAGCTGAGGCTAGAAGGGAATGGAGGGCGGGGTGAGTGGGAGTTGGGGAAAGTCACATAGAAGGAGAACAAAGTCAGTGAGATGTCAGGAAAGTGGCAGCTGAGTTAAGATTGGGAGATAGTGAAACTGGTAAAGGGATTGCATTTCCCACAAACTATTTTGTAGTTAAGCAGCATGGTTTAGCGCATTGTCTGAACCAGGCCAACGGGTTGCTTGGTGTAGCTTGCCTAGAAAGACCCTACATAACCACTCGGCTGTGCTTTTCCCTGTGGCGGCTTTCCACGCCAAGGGCCTCTTGGCGGATTTTTGTTTTGTTTTGTTTGAGGGACAACAATGGGGTAGGGGCTTGTCTTGCCTGATTTCTGTGTGCCCTTCCTTTCCATTAAGACTTTTCTCTGACTCAACACAGCTTCTTCCTGCTGCCATCAGAGTTGAAGTCATAACTTGGGTCTCAACAGATCCTGTCCAGGAAAGGAAATGGAAAGACGAACAAATCCAGGCTAGCTTTTTTTCTACGTTTTCCTGCACCATTCAATATTACTACTATTTATTTATTTATTTATTTATTGCATTTTTATACCGCCCGTTACCCTGGCACCAACGCTATCTTTCCGGCGCTGGGTTAAGACTTTCCTCTTTGCCCAGGCCTATGGCAGCATATCTTAATCACCCACATGTTTAGGTTTTTAACAGTTTTTAATTATTTATGTGTGTATGTCCTGTGTTTTAGAATTTTAAATTTTGTATACTCGTTTTTATCTTAATTTTAGAATTTCTGTAAACCGCCCAGAGAGCCCTGGCTGTGGGAGCGGTATATAAGTGTAATAATTGTTGGACCCCCCCCCCCCCACAGGGCTAACTGCCATCTTCACCTTGTGGGGAAGAAGATGCGAGGGAGACTGCAGCAGGCAGGCACCATCGGGGCCTGCTTTAGTTGGACCCCCCCCCCCCACAGGGCTAACATCTTCACCTTGTGGGGAAGAAGGAGCTGTTGGTTTGCCCCTCCATTGGGAGATGAGAGGACGGAGCAGGGCCTTCCCACCAGCCTAAACAGTCTCCTTAATTTCTTTTTATTTTCTCCCTCTTCCCTCCCCATCCACTTTTCCTTGCGTGTCACGTCTTTTTTTAGAATGTAAGCCTGAGGGTAGGGACTGTCTTCTTTATTGATACATTGTAAGCCGCTCCGAGAGCCTTTTGGCTGAGGTGCGGGATAAAAATACTCTAAATAAATAAATAAATAAATAAAAAATAAAAAAAAGCTCCCTGGGCGGTTCACAAAAATTTAAACCATTCAAAATATAAAACAAACAGTATACTACCACTACTATTACACTGTTGTTGTTATTGTTGAATTTTTGCAGTTATTGGTTTCACTGCTTTATTTTTATGGTGTACCGTTGGCTCATCATTTAAATCAATCAATAAATTTGATTGAAACTAAGGCATGTATGGAACCGACAAGGATTCGATTCCATCTCCGGCTCTTCATCTGTCGGCCTTTCCTTTTCCCTCCTCAGGTTTGGCACCAGTTGTAAAACCCACCCACCCCAGATGTTACCAGCCAGGCTGAGCTGAAGGCTAGGCTCATGCACACGCTCGCCTGCTGCCCGCAGGGGCTCATGCGTTTCACCTCAGCCAACGTCGGCTGCTGGCGATGGTTGTCCCCTTCGCCCCTCCCCGCCCCGTCCCTCGCCTTCGCCCTTCCCACCTCATTCGCCCGGACAACCCAACCTCTCGACCCCCTAGAACATGTGTGTTTTGTCTGCATCGCAGCCTTTAAAAATAAGCGTCTGGGGGCGAGGGGGCGGGAGAGAATGAACCCTTTGCAGACGAGCCATTGGGTGGAAGCGGCTCTTGCATTTCTCCGGTAGCATGTTCTGAGCACAGGCGCGCGCAAAAACCCCTCACGGCGCTGCAAGCGCGGCGGCGGCTCTTTCGCCCCTTTCTTTCTTTCTTTCCTTCCTTCCTTCCCGCCCCGTGTTGCGCGCGTGTATGTGTTTCTGCCTGTCTCTCGCGCACTGGCTGGGCTGGCCGTGAGCTCTGCTGAGGATGAATATCGCTGTGGTGCACTCTGGAGCCAAGCCAGGGTCTGCCTGAGAGACCGTTAGGCGGGCGATGGGATGTGGTAGCATTGTGAGAGCGCTCCTTGCAGACACAGGGAGAGGAGGGGAGGGGAGAAAGGGCTGTGCCTGGATTCTAGCAAACCACAGAGGAGAGGAAGTCCAGAGAAATGGATGCTGTTGCTGCTGCTGCTGTTCCTGCCTGTTAGGCCAAAGGCCTGATTAAACTGGATTTAATGGGATGCTTTTTTCCTGGGGACAATTGGGAGAAAAACTGAATTGCTGCTGCTGCTCCTCTTAAGTGGGAAAAGAAAAAGAGAAAAAGGTAAGGTGTGTCTTTGTTTCCGGAAAGGGGGAAGCCATTGATAATAGGCTTCATTTTTTAAAAAAAAAAAAATCCTGGCTGAAGGAAAGCACAAAATATAGCTGGTTTTTCTTTTTTTAAAAATCTGTTTAAATCATGCAATCTCTAGGTCTCCCTATTTTATTGGGAAGGTGTAGGCTTATGAGACGTTCCAAATAAACCATGATGTTGAAAGAGCTGAGGAGAGCCAGCGGTGTGGGTTGATTGTGGGTGTGCTGGGGTTGTGGGGGGACGTCGGGTGTGTGTCTGGGGGGGGGGGGAGGAAAGGTGCAAGGAATTACTGAAATTCAAACAAGTCTGGATGTCTGTTACTAGGATCTGCAAAGATGGAACTGTTCCTTTGCATTCCAAATGGCTGCAGCATATTTAATGCAAAGCTTGAGGCTTGTAAAAGGTGAAACCTTTGGAATGTTTTTGTTTTACGTTCAAACAATATTCCTTTCTCCTATGCTGCCATAGGAAAGTTGGTCCAATAAATCAGTCAATTTTCCACCGCCACCCTTTTTTACAATCTCCTGTGTCTTTCTTTCGCCCATGCTGCAAATACATCTGTGTGAGGTCGCTCTCCTGATTGTGTTTGTTCACTGCTGAGTGGGAAATGCAGAAAAGTAGCTTGGAGTGTCTAATGCAACATTTCCAAGAGAGACAATTGTTTCTATTAATAGCACTGGCAGCAGTTTAATAATACACATGGAGACAAGAGAGCGATCCAGCAACACTCAACGCAGGGCTACCCCCCCTCTAACTGTGTGGTAGAAAAATCCAAATACCTTATTTTAAAAACAAAAAGAGGGGTACTTGTGTGTGAATATAAGAGGTTGTGTGCAGATATGAGCCTTGTGTAGTCCACTTCATGGTTCATATTGCTGTGATCTGAAAAGTGACAAGGCTGATCTGAAACTGCTGAACCTGTCTGGGCTCCACCTTTGGCAGCATCAAAAGGGGTGTAACACCATTAGCTGCATCAGGTTTAATTTGGATTCACAGTGAGTAGCATCCCGGACGTCCTCAGTGTGTCTCATGAAATGTACCGGTTCAAATTTTTATGCCAGTGTTGGTTTCCTCAACCCAGGACCAAAAGGGGTGCTGAGGTGCAGGGACGGTTATTTTTCCTGTATTGTGGGGATGGCAAAGGGCCCAACTGGCCGGCTGCTGTATGAAAAGCTGACTTCACACTAATTGAACCCACCACTGCTGACCCACGCAATATTGTTTCTTATTTTGGACAGAGAAGGGCAGTTTGTAGCTGCTTGTCCTAACCTTTTCTGGCACAAGTTACCCGTTCCAGAAAAAATATGCTGCAGATCATACATTCTTGTGTTGAAGAGCAATACCATTAGTGTATCTCAGCTAATGCTATTCAGACTAAGTTTCCAAAATGTTTTTACCCTCTTCGTCATGTGTACAACTGCGTTGCTGTAAACTGACCCTGTCAAGTGGGTTCAACAGTAATTGGTTAGGATTTATTTCCAATTGGTTTGGAAAGCCACCCTTATGGTACCTGAATCAAAGTTTCAAAAACAAGGGTGGGCAGAGCCCAGAGTTGACAAGGGGCCTCAGCCTCAATGGCAGAGAACATACTTTGCATGCAGAAGGTCCCAAGTTCAATCCATGGCATCTCAAGTTGCAAGGCTGGGAAAGACCAGTGCTCGTGACCTTGGAGTTGTGGGCGAAGGGGATGGGGAATGGACACCCTATTAAAAATGGCATGCTTGGATTTGGGAAGATGATTGTTTTGCACGGAGGCCTTGGAGAACTACATTCGTTCAGAGATTAGTCTTAGCTGGACATTTAGGCAAGCTAGATGGACACAATAGAAGTCCGTGGCACATGAGTGTTTGTTGTATCTGACATGCAGGGCATTTCACTACTGTGGGTCATGACGTTCTCACATAGAATACATGATCTTAAAATGTAACATACAATAATGAATATCTGGTAAGGATGTTGCTTTGTGCCCTACAGAAGAGAATATTAGGTATGCTATTATTTGGATCACTGGTAGGTGATCTTGGAAGTATACTGCTGTAGGGCACGGATAGGCAATCTGGTGTCCTCCAGATGTTTTGACTACAACACCCATAGGCCCCAGCGAGAATGGCTTAATGGTCAGGCTTTGTGGAAGCTGTAGTCCAAAATAATCATTCTCTAAGGTTACAAACTCTAAAGGTAAATAGTAAATTGTTCATAATCCTCTTGATTTATATCAGTATTCCGCTCATTAAGCAATTTAAAAAATTTACTCACAAAACATGCACAGGATGTCTATCTAGTTGTTGTTTCTATTTTAATTAGAGATAGAACAAAAATCGTCTGATGTTATTTGAATGGTATAACTTGCAAAATGGGACAGATGTGTATGTATGCATTGGCAAAGACATGGCCATGGAGTGGGCATGTACCAGGCAGCCATGGGAAATCAGGACTTGTCTGCATGTGTCCAGCACGTGTCCTTGTATGAATCCAAATATGCATCTCCATTTCATGCTGTTTGCAGCTGCAGTCATGCTTGCCAAGTAAAGTGTGACTTGGCCCTTAGTAGCTCATTGAGAATAACAATGGTGGTAGGATTGATAAATATCAATCAAGGAACTGTTCTTGTGGTTCCATGTTGTTTTAGCTTTGTGGCATCACTATCAATTTGTTCACAATCTACAGCTGGAAGGACAATGTCCTATGCTATAGAAACCCCTGTGTAGGGCAGTGTGTGCCGTATTGCTGAACCTATGAACTCTGAGAACTCGTTTTAAAATACTTTTTATGGTTTACAAAATGGTTTTTCTCTAGGGCAATGTCGTTATTTCTCTGTAGTGTAGTCAACTGTAATAACATTGTTTTTCTACAAAGCCCTGCAAGGGTGCTGTATTTCTAACCACTCAGTGTAACTTTTCACACTTTTGTAATGTGTGGACTCTGTAAATAGCCTACTGTGTGAACATCCTGCTCCATATACTAGGCTCCACGATCCCCGAAAGTGTAAGACTGTTACTCTTTACAAATTTTCACAAACCACAGTAGTGAGGAGCAATGATACTTACTCATCATTAGCATTTGCAACCATTTAGTTGCCAACTGCATGTTAAGTAAATATCAGTTTATAGCATCATCATAATTGACAGAGCTTTTCCTGGACTGTCATCATTTGAGGTTGCAGGTGAAGAGTAGGATTCCATGTTTCAGCCTTCCTGGCTGGGGGATTCTGGGACTTGCAGTTGAACAAATCTGGAGGGCAACAGGCTGCCATGTCTGAATGCTTCTCCCTTGTTGTGGGAGGGGACACATCTCCCAGGACATAGGAAGCTAGCATTTCAATGATAAGGGCTCATCCTACTTTTCTCTGACATATTGTTTTTTCTGTGTGCATGCAGAAAGATTTGTTGTTGTTTTTTAAATGAAAGAGTATTCAGCTATGTAGCCCACCCAACTGCAGCCAGATTTTTAACTTCTGGGCAGTTGGAATGTTCATAAACAATTCAAAATACCCTCAGCAGCTGAATTAATCACAATGAAAGACTCATTTCAGTTGACCAAAGCCAGAATGCTGCAGAAGTTTTTTTTAAAAAACAGCAGCCTGCATTTTCCTCAGGGGTTCTTACCCCACCCCCAGGACTATCATCTCATTAAAGAAATCATGTCAGTTTAAATTATTCAATTGATTACATTTAGTTATACTGCATGTGAGTAAAAACAATAGTTCTAAATCAAGGAACGTACTTCTTTTGTTTTAGATGAGGCATGTGTGTGTTATAGGAGGCATCATCTTAGAAGAAGCATCTCCTCTTATGTGAAAAGGCCCATTCCTCTTTCAAGATGGCATTTGCCATCTATCATATTTATTTATTTATTTATTTATTTATTGCATTTCTATACCGCCCAATAGCCGAAGCTGTCTGGGCGATTCACAAAAATTAAAACCATCCAACGTATAAAACAACAGGATTAAAACGTAATATAAATTACAATATAAAAGCACAACCAGGATAAAATCAGCCGCAGTGCAGAAATACAAATTTAAAATACAAATTTTAAACAGCGAAGTTAAAATTAATGTATAGACTGTTAAAATACTGAGGCCTTTGCTAGACCAGGGTATATCCCGGGGTGATAGCCGGGATCGTCCCTGTGCGTCCAGATGACGCACAGGGGATCCCAGGCTCAGGCAGGGATCAACCCTCCCTGGCTCCGGGATATAGCCGGGCTGAGCCTGAGACCGTGAGCACGTGGCCCGTTTTTGTGGCTTTTCCTGGCTCCGCACGATAACTCGCAAGGAGCCAGGAACCACACATGGGGCGCAGTGTTCCTCAGGAGCACTGCACCCATCGGGGGCAGGGTGGGGGGAGCGGGGAACCCCAATTATATTTAAAAAAAACCACTTACCTTTGCGCATGATCATTCGTGCGCGTCGTCCCCTTTAAAAGTTAAAAAAAAATGGCAGGTGCGACGGCTCTCTTTGTGAGGTCACCTCGCTTTACATGTAAACGAGGGCGACATCCCACAATACTTGCATTGCGGGGTCTCCCATCGTCCGTCGCGGATTTACTGGTATGTCTAGCAAAAGCCTGAGAGAATAAAAAGGTCTTCACCTGGCATTTAAAAGAATATAGTGTAGGTGCCAGGCGAACCTCCTTAGGGAGCTCATTCCACAGCCAGGGTGCCACAGCAGAGAAGGCCCTCCTCCTGGTAGCCACCTGCCCCACTTCCATTTTTATAAGTATTTGGCTTAAAAATAATATTTTAAAGAATCCTTCTGCTTGATATGTTGGGGGCAACTGTTTAGTTAATTAAAAGTTTAATTGATTAATAAACTATTAATTGCTTAAACATTGCAGCCCCACTTTTTTCTTTTATGAAAGAAATGTGGCATGTGGGGGAGGAACACAACCCACTTATTTTTCAGTTCTGAGCTTTAATTTGATACTTCATTTCTCTGTAACTGCAATAAGTGAGCTAAAAATTACCCAAGCCTGGCTTAGATTTCTCAAATAGATATATAGATCATTACAGTACCTAGAACATGAGTATGAAACTGGGGATTTCAAAGGGGGAAAGAAGGGGCGCATACTGGGGAAAACATGCCTAAGTCCAACTGATTTCAATGCGATTTGGAACAAACTTCCTAATTAACTCAGAGAGCAATCTTATGCTCCCTAGGCTCCCTAGGCAGCATCTGGAGACATAGGATATTTTGGTTTTCTGGCTCCAAATCAGGAAATCATGTTCCCTGCCCTCTCCCCCACCCCCTCACAGCTAGCCTAGAGAGAACCATGCTGGCTGCTGCTCTGAACTCACAAACACTCGTAGGGGATGAAAGGGGGCATTCCCAAGGGCAGGGAGCGGAGGAGACTGGGAATGTGGGAATACGAGCCATCCCCAGTGTCCTTCCCTGCCTCTTCCTGAAGCCTCCGCTAGACAGCTAAAGCACAAGGTGCAGGGTGCCTCCCACTCTATACTGGATGCTCATAAGCTTCTGAGATCGGAGGCTTACGAATACCCAGGACACATGCCATAGGATTGCACCCTTACTAACTAAAAGCCAAGTGGGAGGATGCAGATCCTTTGCTGGTAAAATTAATAATTCCTCCTTTAGGGAAGGCAGGGTGCCAAAGAGACTTAAATCTGTGATCTGTTCTGTTCCTGCACAAAAACCCTTCTTTAGAAGCATATTCCCAAGTGTGCATACAGTTGGACACCATTTGCTAGTCTAGTTTTCAACCTGATAATGGCACTGAGGCTTTGGTCTATAACCTCTGTTTAGAGATTGAATCAGACAACTGCACCCTATTGATCCTGTGGGCTTTGCCGTGCGAGACCTAACAGGCATTTGTAGAACAAGTGGTTCCAGTAGCTGGGAGGTACCAGAGCATGATCATGGATGTATTAGGCTACTGGCGGAGAATGTTTAAAAACATGGAGTTTGTTGTCATCAGTGTACTTAGCATCAGTTAGCAAGCCTTTTTCAGCCTTTCCAAGCTGGTTTTCAGTGAAGCTCACCTAACTTGGCCTCAGCATCATAGGAACCTCTCTAAAAGGAAGCAGGAAGAGATTGTTGGCAACCTCTCCAACACTCATGTCTGGAGCTTCTTGGCTGTGCTTTCCTGTGTTTTTATTCATGAATCATCCGGTTTCATTCCTTGTTTGCTTCTATCCCATCCTGCCCTGGTTGTTAACCCTCTTCCTGAGCCTGTGGTCTTCCCTGAATCTTACACAGTCCTGTTTGTTCACCTCCTGAACTGTAGGTGTGGGTTTTCCCAAAGCTTGATCCTATCCAAACCTTCATCCCAGGCCTGTAATCCAGGTATGTTGCTTCTGTCCTTGACAACATGACAACCAATTCTCTCGTTCAACCCATGCCTTTCCCATCTTGATGACCTCCAGATGTTTTGGACTTCAATGCCCATCAGCTTGTGCTAGCATGTCTCAGCAGTCAGAAATGCTAAGAACATAAGAAGAGCCTTGCTGGATCAGACCAAGGATCCATCTAGTCCAGCAATCGGTTCACACAATGGCCAATCAGCTGTTGACGAGGAGCCCACAAGCAGGATGTGGGTGCATCAGCATCTTCCCACCCATATTCCACAGCATCTGGTGTATATAGGCCTACTGCGTCTGATACTGGAGGCAGCACATAGCTATCAGGACTAGTAGCCATTGATAGCCTTCTCGTCCAGGAATTTATCTAACCCCTTTTTCCAGCCATCCAAATTGGTGGCCATCACCATATCTTGTAGTGAATTCCATCGTGAATTCCATTCCACTAATGCTGAGACTTGTAGTCCAAAACATCTGGAGGGCACCAGGTTTGACAAAGCTAGACTGGGGTGTGCTTGAGGTTATTGCATCAGACAGCATGAACAGACGTTATTTGAGCTTGCATGGGGAGTGGGGAGCTCACTCGCAAAGCATGAGAGCACTTCACAGGCTTCTGAGGTGGTGACTAAGTCATGTTTATTGCTGAGTCTGTAGGGGTGAGGGAGTAGTAGAGGGGGTTCCATATACCAAGGGGGGTAAACATCTATGATGGCTTAAAAATTAAAATAAAAAATAGATTTTTAAAAAATTTAAATTGGATTTTTAAAAAATTAATCAGGTTTTCAAAATGTTCTACTGAGTAACGTTTAGTATTTTTGTTAACTATAGTTTATGCCTAGCATTCGAAAGGGAGTGTGTTGATAGTTGAAATAGTCTGTTCACTTAAAAAGTCTAAGCCGAATCAGACACTATATATGTCCTTATTGGGTTGTATCCAGGTTTAGTAATACATTGAAATAAATGAGCCATAAGTTAATCATGACTAATTGATGTCCCATTGATTTTAATGGGTCTACTCTACATATGACTAAATCTGAATCCAACCCATTCCCTACAGTTGTGATAACTGATAACAGTGTGCTGGCAAAACAGACAGATTTAGATGTTTCTTCTTTTAAGAGTTTAAAAACCCCAACAACAACTAGATCAAATATATCCAGCCTTAATAAACAACATTTTCTTTTGGTTTCTTGAGTGATCTGACTTGACTGTTGATGTGGCTAGTATTAGAGCTTAGTCTGAACTTTGCAATGTTTTTCCCCAAAAACATTATTGACAGTGCCAAAAATCACCTTTCCTTTTCACAGATTTTCAGTATTCTCTGTGAAAACGTTTGTTTGTTTATTTGCAGTGACAATGCTGTGAAGGCAGATGTGATTGGCTATGTGGCACTGTGACATCATCCCATTCATTGACTTGGTTTACACACTATGACAAGCCACCATGGGTTATCATCCATGGTGACTTGTCATGATGTCCGAACCCAGCACAGTTTCTGCATGGTGGCTTCCCCCCCAGTAACAAACTCATGGCTTGTTACTGGGTTGTTCAGGGTGGCTTATTTCCAGAGTAGATTGTTTTGATGTCAGCAGAGTGGGTTCTACGTTGCTTGTTTGAAAGGGCTACAGAAGGGTTCAGTGAGAGCAGTGAAAAGCCTTGCTTGCTCCTTGCAGCGCCCCCTGCATCTCCACCTCCACCTCATTCCTGCTCCAGCTTGGCGTTTCACATGACAGCGACCAACATTATCCCGTTGTAAGCCAAGTTAGCACAGCTATATAAGTATGCATGGTCGACTTACACGTGTAACCCCCATTTGGGACCATGGAGATTTGGAAAGGGGAGATTTAAGCTTTCCCCGCTCTGTTTTTCATGCTGACCTCCCCCCCCCCGCCCCGGGCCATGTGGAATGGTTAAAAAAAGATGTAAGTCAATCATGCTTACATGCATAGCTGTGCAAGGAAGAGGAATGGGATGTGATTAGCAGCCAAGGAAGATTTTTTAAAAAGTGATACAGAAAGAAAATAAATAAAAAGCCCAGCCACTTCTTCCTAAAAAGTAAGGTAAGACCCCTCCCTACACTCTGAAGTGTCAACACAGGTGCTTTGCAAAGCAAGAAAGGGTGGCAAGGGAAAGAATCTCATCACAATAGGAATATAGAGGAGTTGTGAAGGAAAGGGCTCTAGGATAGCTGCAGGGAGTAGGTGGGAGAGGCTGATCATCTGTTGGCACTATTGTGGGTTGGCGGTAGAATTATCAACCCATGGTGGCTTATTCTTAAAATGGCTTATCATAACATATGAACCAGCCCAATGTGTGGTATCTGATTGAGAGGGCCACTCACACAACTAATCCAGGATGGAAGAAGCACTAGCCGCCTGGGGTTGGGAGTGGGGGGCGATGAGAAATGATGCTATGCAGGATAAAATAAGGTGAATATTTGCACAAAGTGGGATTTTGGCGGTGTGTGTGTGTGTGTGTGTGTGAGAGAGAGATCTGTGTCATAGCATTCCCTACCTTCTGACCCAAAATAAAACGTGGAGAATATTCGGTCACCACAGCTTTTTTTATGTATCCAATTCACTTGAAATATTTAGCAATTACGTAGTCAGGAGCTGCTGTCAAATAGCAAAAGAAAAAGTCATCCAGACGTGATGTTTCAATGTGCATTTGAATAGGCTGTGGCAGCTATACAAAACTGTCATGACAAGCACAGAGAATCAGAATCAGCACAAAACCCAGCAGTCAAAAATCTTTGTGGCAGCATTTTCAATTGGGCTCCCTAAATCTGCAAACCAAACAACCATTTCATCCTATAGCATCAGCACATGTTAGCCCTTTAAAACATAACTGAGCGAGGACATCTTTTCATGTCTTGCCATGTTTGTCATCCTCTAGCGAAACTCGATTTTGAAATGAAAGAGAAACAGATACACAATAAAGTACTGTGCACCTGTCCCTACAGAAACTATTTAGCATCAGTAGGCCTCCTTTTGTGGACCTTTCCAGATGTTTAAAATAAAGCCTGATTTCCCATGCTGTGTTGTTTCTGTGCAATATATTATCCCACTCAGATAATATATTGGGTGGCAGCCACAGTGCTGCCAGCAATTCTTTGTTTTTAGTTTTATTCCTTTTGTAATCCAGACCAGGTGTATGTATTTACATCTAACATCCATGTATCATGTTACGAGTCATGATGGTTCTGGAACCAGCCCATGATTTTTTAAAACAAAAACCCACACAAAAAATTAAAAATACAATAAAAACATAACACTGTAAAACCACCAGAAATAAGAAGCAGAAAAAGAACAACAACAAAATTAAACACGTTGCCTCTCAGTGACCCAAATTTACCTTCCTGAATACAAAGTTTGACCTTCTAACTAGGGGCATGTCTAGATGGGGCGCTATCCCAGGGATTGTCCTGCGATCGTCCCTGTGCGTCCACATGACGCACAGGGGATCCCGGGAGCAGGGAGGGATGATCCCTCCATTTCTCCGGAATATTGCCCTACACATTTTGGGTTTTTTCCCTCACTGTCCTGGGATGATCTCGAGACCGCGAGACGTGTGGGCAGCCATCCCGGTATAGTCCCAGCTCGTTGCGAGTAAACACGAGGAGCCGGGAACTGGACACAGAGCTCTGTAAGTGCTCCATGCCCAATGGGGTTGGGGGGGGCAGCGGGATTGAAGCTTTTTAAAAAAAAACACAACCCCCCCCACTAACTTTTGCACTGGAGCGCTAGTGCGCTCCAGCTCCTGTTCCTTTAAAAAAAATGGCGGGTGCGACGTCCTCTTCCTCCTGGGACGTTGTGCGCCATGTTTAGACTGAGGGGGATGATCTCGCGATCATCCCCCTCCACCCCCCTCGTCTAGCCGTGCCCTAAGTTTCTACAGGTGCAATCCTGTGCATGTTTAGACTGAAAAAAGTCCTACTATTCCTCTGGTAGTATGGTCTTTTTTCTGTCTAAACAAGCATAGGATTGTGCCCTAAAACTTTGGAATGAACTGACTAGGAGGGCTTCCATAACAGGAAGTTCCAAAGGAAGGGTACCACTGTGGAAAAGCTACTGTGGAGACAACGAAAAGTGTGAATGTGAAAATTGAGATGTGTGAATGTATATTGGTCCATTTTTTCCAGCCAGAGAAATAGCATCTGAAGAAGATGGGTTCAATATGAACATGGTGTATATGTATGTGGGGAAAGTTTCACCTCCCTCCCCCACACTGCAGTCCTGATCCAGATCACCATGCATCTATCTGTAAAATGTAATAGAAATGTATTTATGCATCTTTGTTTTCACATCTAATTTAGCCATTGGCATGAGGCATTCCTTCAAGTACTTTTTGTGAACCGCCCAGAGAGCTCCAGCTATTGGGCGGTATAAAAATGTAATAAATAAATAAATAAGTACGTGGGACCTAATCTATATCTATATAAACAATACTTTGAGTTGGGCCCAGAAAAAAACTGGTAACCTAAGAAGAACATAAGAAGAACCAGTGGTCCATCTGTTCCAGTATCCTGTTTCCCACAGTGGCCAACCACATGGAAACATGAAGGCAATAGTTGCTCTCCAGCAACTGGTATTTGCTGACATGGAACATTATTCTGAACTTGGGGGTCGCATAGAGCCATCACAATTACTTCTTTGAGAACCAGTGTTCTGTGGTCTCTTTGGGTGATGGCAATCATTAGCCTAGCTGCCAAATTCTGGGCCAGCTGCATTTTCTGGGCACTCCTTAAAGAGAGGCCTTCCATGTGCAGCACATTGCAAGAATCCATTCAGTTCCAGGACATATTACAGTTGTTTGATCCCTATTGCTTAGAAAAGAAATCCTGCTTGAATGCCAAGTGAAGATAAAAAAAGGCACTCCTGGCTCCAGATACCACCTGAGCATAGGGATGGACATATCAGACTATTACTGGTCCATATCACTTTTACCCATGTTCACTAATAGATCTCTTTCTGTATTAATCTGCATTTTAAAAAAAATCCACACAGAAATCAGTTTTAAATATATGTTTTTAATGTGTTTTCTCTCAAAAGATGCTTTTTGAAATGTATTTTTCTCTTTAAAAATATACATTTTAAAAATGCATTTTGATTCATTTTTTGTTCTGAGAACTGTGTCAGAAAGTTTGGGAAGTGTGAAAGCTGGTGGATAACTTAAGTTCCAACCCACATAATAATCTGGGAGGGGTGAATCATGTCAGTTTGTACTGGAATTTATAAAAAGCCCTACCTGGGGATCAAGTAGCAAAGCAGGTTCCAAGAATACCCCACAGATATAGACCTGCACTTTCAGGGGAGTGTCATCCAGTCTAGATGGCGGGGAGTTTTGAGCCACAGATTGTCAGAGGAATCGTGTATATCTATAAGTTATTATATATATGAATCTAACAAAAGTATTATATAAATGCTACACATTATTGTCAACATGTGAAACTGAAATGTTGCTTAGATCACATACGTATTCCTGAAGTATGTTCATTCACATGAGATTTCAAGTATTGGGCGTGGTTGCATTGAAGGCTGTTTCCAAAGCTGCCCCTGGTTTTGAGGTGGAGTGCTTGTCAATTCAGGAGACGGTTTCTGGAAAGAAGAGTCCAGAAGCCCTTCTATACATCTGGACATTACCATGAGTCTTTTGGGGTCAGAGTAAAGGTATATTCATTGAATACAAGGAATATCAACAAGCATTGGGGCTAGGTTTGGGCTCATACTTATGTTGTAGTCAACAAACATATTTGGAATAGACTAGTAACATTCACTCACTGCCAAATGTGGGAGGAGTCCATTTTCTTTGTCTTTTTCCTTGTAGTTTGAGGTTTGCCTCTCTTTTGAGCTTTCTACTTTTAAAAAAGCAGTATTTTAACCAAGCAAGTATTTGTGGCTGAGGTACTTCCATTGCTCCTGCGTTCTATTAGAGCCCTTGTAGATAGGAAGAGCTTTCTTACCACTGTCATCCACTCACAAACATTTACTTTAGCCACACCAACCACAAGGTGATAATATCAGTAGCAATCTTTACTGTGTGAAAGAGAGAGCACATATGTTTGTGTGTGTGAGAGAGAAAGATACGATTAAGGCAGGAAAAGGTTAATTAGGGATCTGAGTTGATATATGTGGTATGAACAGTGAGCAATTAGAAGAAATAAAATTAGTAATTTCAGTAAATTATTTTGCCACTGACTCCTTAAGTACTTTGACTGTTTAGCATTTACAGTATAACATATACATTAATCATTTTATATGTACGACTTCTCTGGGAGCATTTTGCTGTCATGCAATGTTAATATTTTTATTTCTCCTCCTTAATCGTTATAGTAAACCATATGTGTAAACACTGTTGGCCAAACGGCGAAGAAATTGGCCTTTGGCAACTTGTGGTGTAATATAATCAGAACAGTGCATTTATATGAAGGCTGCAGGAACTAGTTGCTCTAGGACATGCTTTGAAGGAAGGAGTAGGAATTCCCATAATAAGCAAATAAATAAATTAGTGTAATGTGAATGTGCTTCAACTCATGGCCTTTGAACAAGTTGTTGCAACTTGGACTGGAACACAGTGCTTCAACTAGTTCTCTCTCTGGGTTCCTTCCAGACCTAGGCTTGTGATCCTGTGAAGGAGGCAAGAAGCTAGCACATTGATCAACACATCTAAACATATAGCTTCCACTGTCCAGTATAGCCAATCTATCAATTGGAAATAGGAATAAGTGGAGCTGCTTATTTGAGGATGCTATGGGCTCCTGGAGGATGTGATAAGAATCCTAACACTTGATTAAAGTTGCACTTAGTTGCATCGTTACAATTATAGGCACTTCCTTGTTTTGAGTTGTTAAAACGTTTGCCTTCTGTGGGAGAAAGGACTCTGTTGGAGAAGGGGGCAAAAGAGGGAGAGGGGAAGAGAAACATGAATAGAACAACGAAGTGATAAAAAATTTAAATAGGAGTTTGAAAATAAAGTGAAGCACTGTTTGCATTCGAACCTTGCTTCTGGGTCCTCCTTGCTGAGAAGAAAATATAGAAGATACCTAATTTCTCAAAGAATAGTCCTTACTCTAATGTTAACTTCAGCAGTAAAGTCTTCCATCTTTCTAGGTATGGGTACAGCAAAGTCCGCAGGCGTATTGGTAATGCAGACTGTGTAGAAGAGAAGGGCATTATTCTAAAGTTACTGTAAGTAAGGAAAGTAGTGCTGTGTGAGAGAGTAGTTTACAAAGAGACCCTGATTTCAAAGTAAATTGGTCAAAACATGAGGAAAACTGGCGTAAATTTGGAGTGTTCTGGAACAGGTGTAGTTGCAGATTCATTTTTTTATTTTGTGAATTTGCTCATTGGCTGTACCAGAATAATAATAAAGATAACGTTGTTGTTTTTAAAAAGCTCAGCTTCCAAAACGTGAACAATTTTTGAAAGATGCTCAAACACAGTCATCTTAAAATAAATCTCATGTTCCCCCTCCTCCCTGCCAAAAGCACTACATTTCTCTGTAAATGTATCTTCAAGAGCCAGATGTACAGAAGAATGCGCAGCTTTGCATTAAATGGGCTTAGGCCTCTTGCTTCTCAAAGTAGAGATATCAGCTAGAAAAAACAAACACCTTCCAGACCACACCATAAGAACAGTCTGCAGCATCTGGGTGGGTGGTAGAGAGTCTGATCTGGTGAAAGCACAAGCCTAATAACTTTAAAGGGACAGCCTTAGGCATTTCTTTTAAAGCTAAGCTCAAGCTTAACCAATGTGCCAAATCCAGGCTTGTTGTGAATAGTCAGGTCAATGGAATGTAGGCAAGGGGGCAGCATGCTCCTTTAATTAAAGGAATTAGGTCTGTTTATTCAATTAAATGCCTTCCTTTTTTCTTGCAATGTTTCAAGCGGCCACACCCAAGAGATTTGCACCCTGAAAACTCCACAATCCAGATTTGTTGGTACTGGAACATATGCTTTGGTGAGGGCTTCATGAATCTGAGCACCTCATACCAAAAATGGCTTTCCTATGTGGCCAATCACCAGGCCAACCTATTATGCGCTCAATAAACTCATTTGTGCTGTTTGCCTAGGACTGCAAATGGCACAGGTGTGGGGGAAGTTCTCCAGCTTCTGGCAGAACACCATTCATGGCTGATGGTCCGTTTGGTTCGTGGAGTCACAAGTTTCTGCAGGCCTGGATTAGAAACATTTACCTCATGGAGCTTGGCCATCATGTTGCAATTCTCCACACGTTTTTTGGCTGCTACTGAAGGAGTGCAGTGGAGACCCACAACTTGACGTAACACTGAGCCTCACATACTAAATGCTTATAACAGCCCTACTGAACACAGAATTAGCTCAACTAACCCCATTGACTGCAGTCGCCTTAGGTATACCTAATTCGGTGTAGGATTGGGATGTTGATGTTATGTGCATGCCGGGGATCTTTTACCACCTAGAAGCCATGTTTTGTGGCATACTTGTGGTGACATGAATGTATACTGTAGTGTTCTTCGCTGCAAGGCCAGGGCCATTGAGGGCTGCCAGTCACCTCAGGTGTGTGTGTGTGTCTCTCTCATCCACACACTCTTTTTGCACTAGCTGCTCACTCTCTGCAGGTGCTCTCCAGCTTTGTCTTCTTTAGCTGCAAGCCAGCTGCTGTGATCTGGGGTACCATGTTGCTGTTATTATTATTGTTGTTATTAATTTCATTTCTATACCGCCCAATAGTCAAAGCTCTCTGGAGGTGGCCCTCAGAGGAAGGTCTCAGATACTAATTGTAGTGTTCCATTAGGAATTGTGGTCCTGAGCTATGTTGGGGGCTTGAGGGATGGAGAGTCTGGAGACCTTCCACTTGTCAGCAGTAAGGCTGGTGGGGGGCGGATGGAAAGGGGAAAGGAGAACGTAGGGGCAATCAGCCAATTAGCTATAGGCGGCAAAGAGCAATCCAATTGGCCAGCTGCAGTGTGCACTGCTCAGCAACTGGAGTCGGAGGGGAAATTGAATGCCTGCAAGAGAGGGTGAGAGAGTGCTATGTAAACCTGTGTGGGGAGACTTTGCAGCAAAGCAAAACACTCTCAGTGATGAGAAAAAGATTTATTTATTTATTGCATTTTTATACTGCCCAATAGCCGAAGATTCACCCCAGTCCAAGGATCATGAACCTGTCAGTATTTGCCTGCTTAGTGACTTGGTAACGGAGGCTTTGCTTTAATGATGTAGTAGGGAATGAGAGGAGAGGCCTGGTGCACTGTTGCCACTTCACTAGGGGGCAGTGGGAGAGAGACAAGAGGCCTCCCCAGAGCCCAGAAAACTCCCCTACGTGCCTTTGACGATTTTTCCTAAAGCCAAAGTGGCTCTTGCTTGAAAAATAGTTAAGGTAGCAGATATACTTCAACATTTAGCCTTTCTTATCCCACCAAGGGTTTTAATTTTGCAACTTCTACCAGAGCTGTATCTATGATAACCACTTCTACAAATGGCCAACGAATTCATTTCCCTAGGCTCCTTGGGAAAGAGTAAACTGGGCATCTGCATACTTGGCCCAAACATAGATCTCCCACATGACGAGCAGCTAGGCCCTTAGACAACACAACCTGTTTTCTTTCTGGAAGAGGACCTTTTGAAATATATTACAAATAATGGAGATTGCTTCTTCATTTCAAACAAACATAAGGTAAGTATTAAAAAAGGACAAGAGAGGTCTGGCTCTTTTAAAACAATACTTCCATGTACTTTAAAAAGCTGTGTGTGATGCAAAACAGCTCAGCAGCCATTATATGGCTTGACAGCCAGAACATTCAAAGGGAGAAGGTCTCAGGTTAATCTTTTGTTTTTTAAAATAAATAAATAAATGGGAACAAGACCTTTCAAGACAGAGATCCTCAAATTGCAGGGTTCATGTATACCACTAGTGCTAGAAGCTACAATAATATACTTGAGATGCCAACATTTCGTAATGAATGCTTGCATGCATTGATGCTGTTAACCCCGCAGAAGTGCTCTAGCTAGCAATGTACGTGTAATATTGCTGAAGCTGAAAATTCCAGGCTGGGGTGTCAATATCATGACTATGGTTCTGCATATATATACACATCTGAGGCTAATCTATGCCACCATCTTCCCATTGGGAAGTCTGAGCCAATGAGATGTGGTTTGCGCAGTAATGTGATTGCAACACAGACGCTAGTGCCAATTTAACTATGCTGTTATGGAGCTTTGGAAAGTGAGCTGAGCAGTACCAAGGAAAAATGTTGGACCTTCCATTGTGAAGCTTTTTTGGATATATTTATGTTATTTGTTTACTTACATAATTAATTTATAGCCCAAACCTTCGACATAAATTTATGTTCCCAGGGCAGCTAATAAGGTACTAAGAAATAAAAATTGCTGCTGCTACTACTACTATTACTAACAGACTAATACAGTAAACTAAAAGAGCTGTGGTCCATTATAATAGAGAGTAAAATCAAAATGGTCTAAGTTATAAATGTTAACAGTAGTTCCTAAAAGCCTGGGGAAACAGAGATACTTTGGCCTGGTACCTAAATGATAGTAATGGGGCGGGGGCGAATAGGCCTCTCTGGGGAGGGCATTCCAAGGGTGAGAAGCCACCACTGAAAGGGCTCCCCCAGCCTTGCTATCTGAGGCCTTAGCTAGACCTAAGGTTTATACCAGGAGCATCCCAGGGTTGTCTCTGCCTGATCTCTGGATCCCCTATGTGTCACTTAGATGAACAGGTTTGACCCTGGGACGATCCAAGGATAAACCTTAGTTCTAGCTAAGGCCTAAGTTGCTATTTCTCAGCCCAGCTTACTTCAGAAGATTGTTGGGGTGCTATTCTGACCTATTGAGAGGAATGTGGGAAGTGTGTGTAGAAATGCACTGGTTGCTAATTGCTTTCTGGGCTTAATTCAAGGTGTTTGTTTTAACCTTTTAAGTGCTAAATGGATTAGGACCTAGTTACCTATGGCAGGCAGGGTTGGGAGGGAGGTAGATCTCCAGAAGTTTTGGACTTCAACTCCCAGAAGCCTCTGTCAGGAATGCTGGGAGTTAGTCCAAAATATCTGGAAATCAACTTTCTGCCCACCCCGATCTAAGGGACTGCCTGTCTCATTATGAACCTGCCCATTTATTAAGATCTGTAAGAGAGGCCCTTTTGAAGGCATCATTGCCACAGAGGCTGGTTTGTCAGGCACCCATGAAAGGGCTTTTTCCTGTGTCTCTTCCAAACTGGAATGCGCTCCCTCAGAACTTGGCTCCCACTCTCCTGGCTGTTTTAGAAAGGGCATCAACCCCCCCTTTTTTTAAAAATTAACCTTTTAAATTATCTAGTTTTATTGCTTTAAAGTTTTGCTGTTTTTAATGTTCTTTTTTTATTGTTTTAAGGTTTTACATTGTCCTGAACTGAGTTGATGGCTTTTTAGCAAATACAGTAAAGTGGTACACAAAGGTTAATAATAAATAATGAATGAAATGTGTTTCTCTACTCACATCTTCCCACCACAGTACTTGGGGGAATTGCCCCTCGGTCAGCACCTGAGCTGGCTAATAGAAAGGGGTTGCCCTATTGGACTCAAGCACCCCCAGTGGCTTATGGGAAGGCTGGAGAGTGGCAAGAGAAAAATATAACATACCTGGAGAACAAGGCCGTTGCTAGACGAGGGTTTAGTTGATGCAGTTGATGCACAGGGGATCCCAGGGTCAGGCCGGGCTAAACCCTCCCTTGACCCGGGATAACCGGATCCACTTTTGGCCCGGGGCTGCAAAAAGTCTAGCAGGTTCCACGGCTTTTCCTGGCTCTGCAGCTTACTCGCGAGTAGCTGGGAGAAGCCACGCACTGGGCACAGCGCTCCTATGGAGCGCTGTGCCCATCAGGCTGGGGGCGAGGGAATTGCAGCGGGGAAGAGATGGGGGCCGGGGGGGCAAGCGGGGGGTGAACGGGGGGGGCGAATGGACGAGCGAGCGGGGGTGTGTGAGCGGACGGGCGAGCGAGCGGGCAAGCAGGGGGAGCGGATTGGCGAGCGGGGGGCATCAGACATTGGGGGGAAATCGGGGGCAAGGGGAGCGGGGAACCCTTTATTTTTTTTAAAAAAAAGCCTTACCTTCTCGTTGGTGCACTCCTGCGCACATGGCCCTTTAATTTTTTTAAAAAAATGGCTGACGCGACGGGGCTTTCCCTTACCCCGTCGTGTGTTACTAGCTAGGAGCGACGGCCCGCACTAGCTGCAGCGCGGCCTCGCCCCTACTCCCCACCAGATTACCAGGTAGGTCTAGCAAGGCCCCAAGACATGGTGCAGTCTTTCTCTAGCACTTCCCTTCCTAGAATATAGCTTTCACATCAGAATTGGGCATTGGTTTCAGGGTGGATGCCTAGGACTTGATTCCGGTGTTAGCTAAAGTCTCATCTAAAATCCTGTTGAGTGCTATTATCATTAGCCTCCAGCTCATTCCTCAAAATGCACTGCCAATGAAAATCTGTATGCCTCAGTAGGGTAGAAGCCTAAAAAGTGATATTGTAGGGAGAAAACAGGAAATGATTATGAGGAAACTGCATTTTCTTTGAGCTTTACTTTAGGAAAGCACATATTTGCTTTTTGCCAAAGACTTCATTCTTTAAAGCTGGAAGTTTCTTCATTATGGGGTATCTGATTTCTAATAATTTTGCTTCCTTCTGCCAAATGTTTTCTAATTAAACAGATCTGGTACTAATAAATTGCATTGTGAATATAACTGGTTAGATGATATCGCTTTACTGGATCAACTTCTGAGGAGAATAAAATATTTGAGAGAAAGAAAGAAAGATTATTAGATGAATGAAAGTGACCTTCAGCTCTCTTTTTTTCTGTAATGATCTGTTTTCTATTTTATTTAAGAGGAAACTTTGGCTCTTATGTGCTGAGTATCTCAGATATATGCAAACTACAAAACAGAGTGCCTTCTTAACTTTACTTGGCTCAAACTATTGCTCAAACTTGAGCTTAAAACCTGAACTAAGCCCAGTTTTGCTCAAGCAGCTCATTCTGTTCTGAAATTGTTCGTGAGCTACTCCCCCTTCTGAGTACAAGTAGGCAATTGTGTGGTTGAATGCAATTCATGTATCTTTTAAAGCGAGGCAGATTAAAAACTCTGCAAGCAAAAAAGTAGATGAGGTTCTAGTCTTGATATCCTAGTTTTCAGTGTGCATGGCCTTTTGTTGTGTGGGGAGCACATACCTTAACATCTCCTAATTACAGCTGGAAGTAAATTCCACAGAAAACAATGTTCTATGTTCATGTATAATAGGATTGAGACGCCCTTGACTCAGATCTGAGGAAGCACCACAAAGCATCTTTGTGACTAATGGTCTTAAACATCTAAGTTCTTTTCCCTTTACCAAAAGGGAATGAACAAAAATAGTAAGTGGGGGAAGGGATATTGTCCTTTATTTTATAGCCTTGTTCTTCCAATTAGTTATAAGAATTAATGCTGCAATTCTTAACACACTCACTAGGGAGTAAGCCCCATTGAATACTGTGAGACTTTCTGAGAAAACTTTTCTAAGATTGTACTGTTAAAGATACACTGAGTTTCCTGTGGGTGCCACAGTTTGAAGATCCTTTTTTCCATGCAAAGGATTGGAGCGATATTTATTTATTTATTTATTTTATTAATTACATTTCTATACCGCCCAATAGCCGGAGTTCTCTGGGCGGTTCACAAAAATTAAAATCATTCAAAGTATAAAACAACAGTATAAAACCATAATATAAAATACAATATAAAAGCTCAACCAGATAAAAACAGCAGCAATGCAAAATTACAAATTTAATAATCAATTTAATTGATTTAATTATCAGTTTCTTTTGCGCTCTTTAAGCATTCCAAGCACTTCACACATATTATCTCACTAATATTCACAAGAATTCTGTAAGATAGATCACTATTATTGCCCCCATATTGAAGATGAAGGGAGAGCAGAGGCTGAGCAAATGGTAACTTTACCTGGCTGGGGAAAGACTTAAAAAGGGTATTTTTGGAATCATGTCACACACTTTGACTGTGCTGTCTTGCTGTCCCTTCTGATTGTGTGCCAATCTTCCCCAACTTGGTGCCCTCCAGTTGTGCTTTATTGCAACTCCCATTGTTCCCATCCTGGAGGGCACCAGGTGGGGAAGGCTAGGGATGATGGGAGTTGCAGTCTAACACATCTGGAGGACACCAAGTTTCAGAAGGTTGTACTATGTCCCCTAAGAGCCGGCTCTGATGCAGTGTTTGGCATCCTCAGCATGACTTTTGGAATAATTCCCATTGGCTACATACTCTGTCTTAATTGATAGGTTCCTTTGTGTGCGGCTGCATCCTGGCATGGCAAAAGGTCATTGGTCATTTGGGTAGCTTTTAGGGAAAGATTTTTCATTCAGCTATTGGAATTGGCCCAGTGGATAAGTTGTGAATGGAAACAGAGGGTGATGAAACTATTTTTAATTTCAGCCTTTCTGATGCAGATCTGTACCAGGGAATTAGTTATTTCTTTTACAACTTTCTCCCTGACTTTCCAGCATTTAGGGGAACTAATCACAACTTATACATAAGGCAAAATTTGATTTTGTGTATAATCTAGAGAAGACAGTGTATAAACATTAGGGATTTGCCGAATGTTCCCAAAGCGTGGAAGCAGTCTCCACAATGTTTCTCACACTCATTATGCATTTATGTTTGCTGCTCCTCTCAGCTGCTGCTTTATCACCTTTTTTAAAACAACAATAAAAATTTTACTCCTAGTAACATGATCCTAAGCCATCAGGAATCATGTTGCAAGCGAAATGATGCCATGTTGTTGTAAAGTCGATCGGAATTGGCTACATAACAGTGTCATTAAGCCAGTTCAGAGTGAGAGCAATATTTCCTGGCCTAACTTAGAATGGGCAAACATACATTTCAATGGAGCTAGGAATTTTCATAACCTCCACCCCCTATTTTGGATAGGCCCTAATTAATATGCATGAAAGATAGCACCATGACTGAACCTCTTTCTTTTGCAGGTTAGCAAAATGTGCTGGGGAAATGTATAGCGCTGTCACAGTAAACAGCATTTGCATTTTGTGCATTTGAGATTTTTAATGGCGCTGATGATTTCAACCAGCAGACTTCTCAAAGGACATCTTGGTTGAGAGGGGATTGGGCAGATCTATTTGCAGCTGTTGGTGTTTATTTTGTAAAGCGCTTTCCTTTGTGCGTGCTGCATCCAAAAGTTTCCGCAGATAATTCTCTCTAGGGATCATTTAGTAGAAGGAGGACCCGTGGCCAGGGATTTGCTAAGCATAGACTCTGTATTGCTCAGGGTGCACTGGGGACAGATTCTTGGATTCCTCTAGCTCATATTTGAAGTTGTAGACAAGATGAATGGGCCAGGCACTAAGCTGCGAAGATGGTTTGTGGAGCAGTGCAAAACAATTGCCATCTTTTCTGTGTGATCCTTAGCTGAGAAATCCACTGTGTAAATATTTGTGCCAGCAGTCCGTAAATGAGATTTAAAGCTTTACGTTGATGTCAGAGATAACTAGAAAATCCTTCCTTAATGCAAAGAGGCCAAGTTCTGGGAGTCGCCAAGTAACATCCTTTAAAAGGAATTTCCTTTCTGCTGGGGTGAATGAATGCTATGTACATGTCATTCTAAGCTCCAAAGAGCGGGAGATAAAATAGATACGATATATCTAACACATGTAACAAATATAGAAAAACCCTGTCTAATATTGGTGAACATACACTTATATTTCTGTCTACACTTATACACTTATACTTCAAATCTACAATGTGGAATAGATTTTCAGAAGTTTCAGAGTCATCAAATAATAAAAGGTGAACACCACATATCATGTTTTGCCTAAAGAGAGAAAGTCTTAGTGTCTGGCAGTTGGGGGGGATTTATCTTGTCACTTGCGAAGCAGAACCTGTGCATTTGTTTTGCCAACAGTGCATGGGTGAGGAAGCTAATGTGTGAAGGAACTGAATCCTAAGATCTACTCTGCGCAACAAGGAACTCCTAAGATCATCTCAGTACTGCATTGGCAGGGCCTGTGGAGCCGCGTACGGATTGGATCATGGCAAGTAGGGGCACCAAAGCAAGGCAGAAGAATGATTCCTCACATTTAGGGACTTGCATTGTGTGGTAGGTCCAATGTGGGGCTCTGGAGTGTAGTGAGAGAATTGAGTCTATTGTTTAAGTGCTGCAATCAGCAGACTAGCCTTCCCCAGCCTGGTGCCTTCCACAGAGAAGGCTGGTTTATAGCATGCTCTTGGCTGTTTATGAACATGAGATCAGGGCGGAACTGAAGGCACGTTGCTGCCTGGGCAGGCATAGTGACGTGGATTGTCCCTTGTGTGTTTCTTTTTGCTTGACCAAATAACAGCTGCAGGAGCAGTATACAGATTGGGAGTGCGGCTAACTCTTTGCCCCCCATCACAGATTGTCTACCTGCTCCCCACGGCTGCTTCTTGCTTCAGGAAGGAAGCTTCCATTGCCGTTAATGGCAGTTTCTCCCCGAGACAAATAGCAGCTTCAAGACTGCCTCCCCTGACCTATGCTGGGTTTCTTCCGCCCCTGGAGCTGCTATTTAGTGAGGAATAAACAAGCACGCAAGGCCAATTCTGTGATTCATGTCACTTCTAAGGGCTCGAGTTCAATCTCCAGGGTTACCAGTTAAAAAACATTATCATATATCTTCTGCCTGAGCCTATGGGAAGCTGCTGGTGGTGGTGGTCAGAGCAGAGGAGACAATAAGAGGCTCGATGAACCAATAGCCTAGCTCGGCATAAGGCAGTTTATGTCCATAACCTCAGTTTAAGAGCTATAATCATCTGAGATAATTTCACATAATTGTTTTTGAGATTAAAACGATCTGCTTTTCTTGCACGAGCAAAAATGGTTCTGCCTTACGGGCTGTTTCCTCAAGTGTTCATCTCATAATACCACACTTTAATAGAAGGCTTTCAGGTACTTTATATAATACTTTGCAGGACCCCCATAGTCGAACTAGTTTAATGTCCAACAAATTGTATAATGTCATAATGATTCTCTTCACTGAGCAGTAGTTTTGCTTTCTTTTTATCTGATTGTGAGAAAAGCCAGAGATGATTCCTTGACTTGTGCCTTGAGGAAATCTGAGGGCACCAGCACAACTGAGCCATTAAGGTGGACTGGTTCACAGAACGTAGAGTTGGAAGGGGCCTCTAAGGCTATCAAGTCAATCCCCTGCTCAATGCAGGAATCCACTTTCAGGCATCCCTTACAGATGGCTGTCCAGCTGCCTCTTGAACGCCTCTAGTGTGGGAGAGCCCACAACCTCCCTAGGTCATGGGTTCCATTGTCGTACTGCTCTAACAGTCAGGAAGTTTTTCCTGATGTCCAGCCAGAATCTGGCTTCCTGTCACTTGAGCCCATGATTCCGTGCCCTGCATTCTGGAATGATAGAGAAGAGATCCCAGCCCTCCTCTGTGTGACAACCTTTCATGTCCTTGAAGAGTGCTATCATCTCTCCGCTCAGACTTCTCTTCTCTCGGCATGTTTAGAAGACTGAGGGGAGACATGATAGCACTCTTCAAGGACTTGAAGGGTTGTTACACAGAGGAGGTTCTGAAAGTGTCAGATACAGAGAAGGCTCTGTATCAAAAGAGAGCAGTGGATCATTACTCCGAAATTGCAATAAAATACTCTGGGACAGACACAACAGTTGTGTTTTATTGTCAGTAGGGCATAGAAAGAAGCACTCATGTTCTTTCATGAGCTCATATACTGGCCTGGAAGCTAGGAATTTGTTCTATTGCTGTAGATAATCCCTCCCTTACCTGGTGCTTTCCAGATACATTGAGCTTCAATACCTAACGTGCCTCAGCCAGCCATGCCCCAACACTTCTGGAGGGCGCCAGGTTGGGACAGACTACTCTAGATCATGTCTTGTTAGGCAGTCTGTCATTTTCACTGCTGTGCCTCAGGTGGGCAGCTACAATATTTCAGAACTTTAGGGAAACGGAAGAGATGAAAAGTCATGATTTCTTATCCAAAGTTATTCATAAGGAACGAAAAAGCAAATGTCACATGATGTATTTGTTGTCAGGCTGTATCACCTCATATAGTGATGGGTTGTGGTGTGTGCTAGTGGTCATTGTGAATTTTCAAACCTCAGTTGGTGGGTGTCGTGGCTTATCACAATGTACAAACCCAGCAAAGGTGGATTGTCCCGGTTAATCAATCCCCTGCAACCCATGGGCTGTTTTTAGGTTGTAGCTGGTTTGTTAACCACTTATCTAATGGGATCCTTGAAGAAAGAGTAGGATACAAATGTGCTAAGTAACTAAATAATAACTTCTGTGAAGATCTGTTTTAGTAAACAGTGCCAAAGTGAAATATCTGGTACAGATGTAGTCAGGATTGACTACTTAGTTGGGATCTGGAGCACTGTTTGTATTTAGAGCTCATTTGGTGGATGCGATTCTTGGCCATGTGAAAGTAAATCATTAGAGCGCCTAGAGGTTCAGGCCCAGATACCAGCTCCATTTTATGCGAGTCTTGAAGGCACAATGCCTTCAGCAGGATCTGCTCCTCCTCCTCACCATCACTCACTCACTCACTCACTCACTCTCTCTCCTCCTCTGGCCCCAATCCCCACCGTCATCCTGAGGGGAAAGCAGGCAAGTGAGCAGATAGCGATGACTGCTGCTCGTTCTCCTCACTCCCATCCTTTGGAATAGAGAGGGTGAGCAGGTGGTAGTGGTGAGAAGCAGCAGCAGGGCCTAGAGGCTCTGGTGGTCAGCTGTGAGCTGCCTGCTGAGGTCTGGGCCTTGGCAGCGGCCCAACAATGCCAACCGTTGCCCCCCTACTGTATCTTCACTTTTGTACCCTCTTGTCTGTGGCTCTGGAAGTACTCCAGTGCTAGATCCTCCCTTAGCTCTCTTGCGCTTGCTTTAGTACAACCACAGAAACAATGAGCACTCCATAGTATGGATGCCATGTGTATTCTCATGAGGCCAGAGTCCCCAGCCTCTTCCATGAACTCTTTTCTCGCTCTGGAACAATCCCCATTCTTAGGACTGAGTCAACGCAGAGGCCGCGTGTGCCGTTCAGCAACAGCTGTTGGGGTGATTTATTTATTTATTTTCTCCTTCCAACCTTTTTCTTTCTGCCAGTGCCAGGGTGAGCTAAACACTGAATGGGAAATCCTTTGCTGCGACAGTGAAGCGGCAGTGGCTTCAGCATGTTAACAGCAGCATGGAGGGTTTGCCAAGCTTTTGAGTTAAGCGTCCTCTGAAACTTTCTTCTTTTTCTTCTTTTTATAGATGACAGAGGGCCGCCGGTGCCAAGTACACCTTCTTGATGACAGGAAGTTGGAACTCCTGGTGCAGGTAATAAATTGCATCTGTGGATTTGAGGTCTCGCTACGGCTCTAAATGTCTTGCTCTGTGCAGTCAAAGAGGTTTTTAATTTAATTAATGGAATCTCCATTAGTCAGCTTCCTTGTGGGTTTTGATCCTCTCTCATTTGACAAGCTAAGCAGGATCAAGATGGATCAGTGTGTGGACAGGAGACCTGGAAAGGAAATCCCAGGATTCTGCAGGAAGAGGGTGCTTCTTGTGGGGTTGGTTATTTCATTATCATAGTAGAGTATCTCTTTCAGATGAGAAACTGAAATCTTGAATAACCTCACAGCACACATTTGCAAGCTGAGGAGGAGGCATCACTTGCAATGTACTGGCCCAGTTTCAGCTCCATGAACGCCTCCGTAGTTTCTGCCGCCCATGCTGTCTGGCTGCCTACTAAAGGGCCAATGTCCTAAAGCTTCAGTGTTAAGTAGCTGTCATGTACCTTCTCTGAGATGATGGGGCTTCTATGGGTGGGTGAATTGACCTACATGTATGTAGGCTGAATGTCACATTGAATTTAGAGCACAGATGTTGAGGCACAGACAGTTTATGGCCGTGGCGATATGAGTTTCAAGCCTATTTATTTATTGTTTTTAAAGTCCTTTGCACCCTGACTTTCTGTTTTAAGAAATGCTCAAAGTGGCTTAAAATTTAAAGCTAGCCCACAAAAAGCATACTAAAAATATAAGCAGGTAAATGAAACACACACAATAGGGAGAATGTTGTCAAAATTCCAGGAAGTATAAAAACAGTCAACCAGTTCAGTAGGCCGGTGGCTGTGAAAATAAAATGGTATTCATGAGGCAGTGGGAAATAAACCCTAAGTAGGAAACTCCCCGGTCTAGATGGAGCCAGAGTGAAGGTCCTCCTTCCACGTCTCAAATCTAATTCTCTCTGTGGGAGTGTATAAACTCAGGGCTGGGCTGTACCACTTCAGACTACAGATGGGAGAGAGAAGTTACAGGACTGAATTCTTCTCTATCCAAAGGAATGCCTTATATAGAAAGTTTTCCATGTGAAGGGAATCATTCGAGATGGAGAAGCATTTATGTAAAGCCCCTTCCTGCCAGCTCTGTTAGAACTCTGCTTTCCCTCCGGGGTGTGGAACCTCTTTTTTGCATTTTGCAGAAGCTTTGGTGGGGGAGAGCTGCATTCCAGTGGTGGGCAGGGTCAAAGGCAAAAGCGAGTGGGCCAAAAGGGAGGGCAAAATACCCCAGGATATTGAACCTTAAGGGTGCAATCTGATGCATGTTTGGACAGAAAAAAGTCCTACAACTCCCTGCATTCCCTACCTAGCCATGCCGACTGGGGAATGCTGGGAGTTGTAGGACTTTTTTCTGTCCAAACATGCACCCTAAAGTTCTTATTGCCAGTAACTAAGCATTTCAACCTTTTTTAGAAAGGGGAAAAAACTACACAAAAGCCGGGAAACCACCAAAGGATCAGTAGTTGGGGTGAAATGGGTGGGGCCAGTGGAAGAGGCATGGCCGTCTGGGGAATCCTCAGGAAGGTTGAATTTGGCCCCCAGGACTGCAGTTCTGCCTCTGTACTTTTCAGGCAGTGGGAAGGGAATAAGCTGTCCTCTGGAGAGAGCCCTATTCATTCCCTCCTCCCACCACTGAAGATGTGTGTGGCAAGGGGTCCTACCCTGAAATTCACATGTTCAGTTCAACATCTGAAGGGGGTCCTTTCACACAGACAGCTCCATGTGACCTAATATGTGGAAAAGGAGCAGGATCACGCCAGTTGTTCCTGCCTGCCCAACCTCCGCACATGTGGCCAGAGGTGAGAATGGGCTTTTTCACCTGTTGGGTCTGTAGTTGTGATTGGAAATCTCAGTCACACCAATCCAGCTTATCTCGTGTGATGGCATGGGAGGCTGCAACCTTGATGAAGCTAAGAGGGTCTAGGCCTGGTCAGTTTCTGGAAGGGGGACTACCTGGGAACCCCATGTACATTGATTCCTGCATTGTGCAGGGGGTTGGACCTGATGACCTTGTAGGCTCCTTCCAACTCTACTATTCTATGATATGATTCTATGATATAAGGTTCCTGATTGCGACTGCACACCAGATACACCTCCAACTATTCTCATCTTTGGCCAAAGTCATGTAAGTCAGGGTGGACTCAGCGGCTGCAATCCTGCCTCCCCTCAATGCCTCTCCTCAATGCATTTGGTCAGCATGTGGAAGAGAAAGTAGGAGGAGGGCAACTGTGATAATCCAGCATGTTTCCAACCTTGCTGGCCTTAGCGCTGTAGGCACAGTTTGAGTGAATTCTTTCCTTTCTAGCCATGTTTTGTTTCCTCAGCTAATAGTTTTAGGGCGGAATATAAAGCAAGACTGCATAGGAGGAAATAATATTTAATATTCACAGAGCCCTTTCCCTAAATTCTCAAGGAGCTTTATGCCCACATACATCTCACGGTAGTCATTACAACAACCCTGTAAGGTTGTTACAGGATTGCTGCAGGTAGTAAGATGCTACATATAGCAAGAAGACTGATAGAAAATGATTTTCCCAAATCACCTAATAAATTGATTTTCACAAGGTCACGCAGTAAGTTGATGGTTGAGCTGAGATTCTTTTACGCACTAGATTACGCTAGCTCCCATAAAGTCACCAAAGAGTTAATCGGAAGGGTTAGAAAATTCACTTCTAAAAGAAATCACTGCTTGGTGTAGTTAGAAACAGGAAATGAAACACACAGCACTTTAATTACCCGTCCGGCAGCCAGCATTTTTGGGGTGAGCTGGGTTGAATGTTAGTCTCATTCTAGCAAAAAAAGGAAGATGATGAATGGAGGCCTTTTGAAAATGATTTGAATCACAGGAAACACTTTTCAAGACTGCTTTGTGTTGTGCAGATGGCTTGACAAGGTTATTTCAAACCAAAGGAGGCAGCAGAAAATAATCACAAGGTGTTTTTTTTTTTAAAAAGTTGCAATAACAGCATTCAGGGCACATTTTTTTATGTTCACAATCGTTTTGTCAACATAAGGGCCGGTTTGAATGAGGAGCTGGTTTGGATGATGGTTTGGGAGGAATGGGTAGAGCAGGATTGCGCCTGTTTGCTCCATGCACCAGATGCATCAGTTCTGATTTTGGGCCTTCTGGAAATCTATACCTTGAATGTAACATTTACATGCAGAACCAACACATGTTGATGCAAAACCACTTCCAAGGTTCTGTGTGGGTTAATGACTACACATGTTGCATCTATGTATGGGGTGGGTAGGCATGCTCAGTGGGTGGAGTGGGCACAATCCTGCTCCCAGGACTGTAGGTCTTTGAACTTAGAGCCTCATCTCAGGTAGGCCTAGGTAAAGTGCTCAGAAAGCCTTTTATTGAAAATCCAAGGTATGGCTAGACGGGGCGATATCCCGGGGATTGCCCCGGAATCGTCCCTGTGAGTCCACATGCGCACAGGGGATTCCGGGAGCAGGGAGGGATAATTCCTCCCTTTCCCTGGGATATCGCCTTACCCTTCCATCCCAGTTTTTCACACAGTCTCAGGATGATCCCGAGACTGCGGGTGGTGTGGCCCGCTGTCACAGTTTTGTCCCAGCTCCTCGTGAGTAACTGCAAGGACCTGGGCACAGAGCTCCTCAGGAGCTCTGTTCCCATCGGGGGTGGGGTGGGGGGAGCACGAGGGTTTTTTGTTTGTTTGTTTGTTTAAAAAACTTACAGATTGCGCAGGAGTGCTCCTGCGTTCCTCTCCGATTAAAACAAAAATGTGGCGTCTGCGATGTTCTCTTTTTCCCGGGACTTTGCGTGCCACGTGTAGACAAGGGGGACGATCTCGTGATCATAAAATCGCAAGATCATGCCTCTCCACCACCCCCTCGTCTAGCCATGCCCCAAGAGTATTCTTGGTACCGGAGTTTAGGCCTATGAAGAGAAACCATGAATATTAGTGCATTTAGAAATGTATATCCAGGAATGCATTAAAAAACCTGAAAGGTATTTATAGACCTGGGAGCAGAACAAAGAAATGTGATAATGTGTCCTTTCAAATGAATGCAGTCCAAATAGTGAATTAATTCTATCTTCTAGCAAAAGTAAACATCATAGCAGTACCAAACCATTGAGTGGAATTTATTAATGCTAATTGCACAAATTAGTAAAATAAGACTGTGGGATATGGAAGAGAAACATTGTACTAGTCATGAAGAGAAACATTGTACTGATTGATTTATTACGTTGTCTTTTTAAATATTTTTTCATAAGTAGATTGCTGTTAGCCATGTTTCCCAGTCCTTTGAACACCTGTGTAGCAACTTAGGTGTTTTTAAATAGCAAGTGCAGGGCTGCTGATTAATATTGGGATTGTAGCCTGCAGGTAGCGGATGGTCTTAATGAAAATCACTTCTTTGACTTGAAAATATTGGCTGTGGGAGGGAAGCTGCTTTTGATGCCAATAACACCTTCGCTTCAATACAAAGTGGCAGCTTTGGGGTGTTGAATTTCATCTAGACTGGAGCACGGGGAGCTTAAGGGCTTATCTACACCAAGCTGAATATTGCAGTATGAAAGTGGTATATAAAAGGCAGGAGCCACACCAAGCAGGATATAGTGGTATGAAACCGGTACATGGCATGTGTCAATGGGCCCCAACAGTTGTCAGCACACTTCAATTCTGCTATAAAGCAGTAGTGTGGCTCCTGCCTTTTATATACCACTTTCATAGTGGAATATCCTGCTTGGTGTAGATGAGCCCAGAGTGAAACCTCCTTGCACTGCTCATACCTGATCAGCCCATTCCCTGCAGGTGAGTTTTTGGTTTTTTTACACAACACTAAACAGACGCATTAAACATGATCATGCATTTAAAATGACGTGTAGTTTGGTCCTCTCATCTGGATGTACTGTATATGTAGGATAGCTAGTTTCCCTTAGCTTTAAAGGGACATATTTTTCTCTTTTCTAAGGTATGAACACCCTAGTTTTCTCATCCCGGAATGGAATCACTCAAAGTATAAAAACAACCACTGGCTTGGCCTGGCCCTGCACACATCGCAAGCACATCACATAGTCCTGCCTCAAAAGAGAAGAGGGAAAGTTCATACGAACTTGGCCTATAGATGTTTCACCTGTACTGTGTTACATCATGTGCATGATGGAAGGTACATGTAGCTATTACACATAGAATAATTTTGGAGCAGTGAGTGATGGAAGCACCCCAAAGTAACTATGGGAATCTAAGAAAGAAATATACTTTCCTATATGGATCATAACAGAAATTGCAGTTGACTCCCTCACCCTTATTTTGCCAGGTATTTACCCAATCTGAACAGCTTGAATCAAAAAGCAAACTAAGTATTCTCACATGGAAACATGATCATGAAGTTGCTGAATTGCAAATCCTGCTTAATTTGAGAGTATGAAAGCACAGTTAACCGTGAAGATAGACGGCACATAAAAAGAGCTTACATTGAATCCCTAAGGAGCTGGGCTTTTACACAGTTTCACGACTGAAATGACAGACATGCATACCAGTAAATTGAACACTGGCTCAGGCAGCAGTCTTGCCTTGGCTTCAGATGGGGTGTTTGCCTTTTTAATCTTTTAAAAGCATCGCTTATCAGTGTTCATAGGTACCTATTCATTCAGCACACCATTAATAATGTTTAAAAGGCTATGCTTTTTAAAGATGTAGAAGTGCTCCAGGGATTAGAGCTTGCTTGATGACATCACAGAGATCAAGCCAATCAGCATCATGCATCACCTCCTTCTGCTTCAAACTTGCAGAGGCATTTTTTCCCCAGAGCTTGACCAGGAGAGGAATAGGTACTGAACTGAATGCAAGGAGGGCACTTCCGGAATTACCCCCATTGCTCTGGATATGTTACATTTGCCTTCAGCCTTACTCTGGCTATCTGTTCCTTTTGGGAAACTTCTATTTTGTGCTTTGACTGAATACAGGGTTTTGTTTTACTTTCTTGAGAAGATGCAAATAATCTCTTTTGGGGCTGATTCTTTACGTTTCTGATTTGCATTTAGTTTATAACAGCGTATTACTGTTTTTTAGGAAAATGTTTGATTGCATTCAGTTAATCCTTTCCAGACAGTGAACATCTTTTCTGAACTCAGGGCGAAATTGATTTATTCAAATCATTTCCCCTGCTTTGGACTCATTTTTTGCATTAGCTGTTTTATTACTTCTATGTTGCCGTTCCCATTAGGCCTTTGCACATGAAAGCTCTGTACGGCAACAAACTTTCTCCTTCTCTTTATCTAACGGTTATGCATAAGTGGTGTTTCATTTCTTTTCATGTCAGCTTTATAAACACATTTGTGTGCGCGCGTGCAAGTTGAATCACAAGCGTTTTATGCTGTTGTCTTTGTTTCTGCTACGGATGTCGGTTCTTGTTATCTGACTTCAGCTTGGAGGGCTGCTGCTTTGACATACAAGCTTTTAAATCCCTCTGCTTGGAAGAAAAATGTTAAAAGCTTCATGTGCAAATTTTGCAGAAAACAAATTTCTCAGTGCGTGGAATGGCAAAAATTATTTTTGTACCTTGATCCTAGAAACATCCAAGTCCTATTGCTTAATTATTTCATTTGGATTCGAGTAAGGTCTAATGCACATGTTAGGTGATGGCACTAATTCTCCTTGTGAAAATAGCCATATTTAAATATGCCTGCAGTCACAGTAGGTTCTTTACCCATGGTGTGAGCCTGCCTTCATAATTATTGTGACAGACAGATCTGCCAGATATAATACCTCTCAGTATGTATTATTTGTTGGTGTGTGTGTGTGCATGCATATATTTCAATTATATTAAACAGCAATTGAATGTTTATTAATTTTATATGTTCATCCTTGAACTTATTAAGCATAACTGCAAAACCAACAAAATTACTAGTTACAAAAGTGCTTCATGGGGTGAAGGGTGGTGACGACACAAGTGCTAGCCAATCAGAACTCTTCACTGACACCCCCTTTAAATAACTGTAACTAGAGAGGCTTAAATTAACAGCCACTCCTCACTGCAGGGGTGTGGGGCATTTAATTGATTCATCTCCAGAGACTTAGAGAATCCAATGGATCCTGAATGCTCTCAGAGAGCTTCCTGTTGACATGAATGGCACTCTTGTTACAACCTAGTCTCACTGTGGAATGATGAAATAGAATGGGGTGTTGACATTATCACTCCCAAGTGAAGTGGTGCAAGTCTCCCAGCTGATATGGATAAACACAAGTAAGAGTACATTATCAGACCTACTTTGTGGCAGTGATAGCAGCAAAGAAATATTGTTTTTCCACGATAATTACATCCCAAGTGGTTAGGGTTCTGTTGCATCTTGACCCTATAAAGTATATATTAGAATGCTGAGACGTCTTCCTGTGGCAGTTTGCAAGACACTTTGAGGGTAAAATTGCACATATCCATCCTAACCTTTATGCCACTGTTGGAGCAGTTCCTATGGAGGCATTCCGAGCTCAGCTTAGTCTGATTCTATGCAGTCCAAGAGGTAGTTAAGGCCTCCTTGGGAGAGGGAGTAGTCCCAGCTACCTTTATGGAGGCAGCCTCTCTGTAAAAAGAACAACTCTCTCTGGACCCTGGAGGTTGTAAGAAATATCACCCAGGCACAAATACCCCTTCTTGAGCAGAATATTCAAGCAGGTGGTGGTGGTTCAATTCCAGGTACTCGTGAATGAAATTGATTAACTAGACCCGTTTTAGTTTGGTTTCAGGTCTGTCCGGCGAGAGACAGGGCAAGTATGACCCTGCTGGTTTTCCTTGATCTCTCAATGGCTTTTGATACCATCAGTCATGGCATCCTTCTGGACAGACTCTGTCAGATGGGAGTGAGAGGCATGGCAGTACAGTGGTCCTGCTTCTTCTTGTAGGTGTCTGTTTCAGAAGGTAGCATATGGTGGGGGAGTTGCTTGACCTCATGGTACTTATATTATGCAGTTCTGCAGGATTCCATCCTTTATGCTTTTTAACATCTATATGAATCCACTGGATGAAGTCAGCTGGGAATTTGGAGTGATGGCACTATTTCTTCTTGTCAGTAAGTCAGGAGAAGCTGCAGAGCAGCCTTGATTTGGGAATGGACTGGATGAAATTCAGTAAACTGCAACTGAATCCTGACAAGCCGATTTGAGTAGATGGTTCTGGGGTATGGTAAATCAGAATTTCTCCTTTTTTGGATGGGGTTGCACTCCCCCTGAAAAAGCAGGTATGTAGCTTGGGGGTGCAGCAATTTTCCTAGATCCAGCTCTGTTGCTACACATCCAGGTAGCCTTGGTGGGCCAGAGTACTTTCTGATAGTTTTGACTAGTTTGCCTTCAGTGACCATTTCTGAACAGGAATAGTCCGGCCATGGCAATCCGTGCTCTGGAAGCCTCTGTGCTGGATTACTGCAATGTATTATAGGCGGGGCTGCACTTGAAGACAACTTGGAAGCTTCAGTTGGATGGAGAATATGGCTGTGAGGATTTTGACTGGTACAGCCAGGTTTGTGCATATTACGTCAGTTTATTTCCATATTCTCCAGTATTCTCACTTCTGGGCCCCATTTCAGGGACAGTGTTCTTGTGAGTACAGAGTAATGATGGTTCAGTAATATATGTTTCTTTATTAAGATATGTGTTGGGATGACCAGAGCAGGCAAGCATTCTTATTATAGAATCCCCCTTAGGGGGTGCATATGGTCCATGGGCTGTGGGTTGAGCACTCCTGATATGGACAGTACTAGTCTAAAGCAGCATTTAATTTAATGCAGTTCTCCCCAGAAGTAGACAGTGTTCTCTTGAAGCCCCTTAAATCAATTCCAAAATCTCAGACATCTGTCTTTTTTTTACCCATTCTTCAGCCAAACTGTTAGCCACCAGCTAACAAAAACAATTGAACAAGCACCTTCTAGAGGTTAGTGCTCATGAGGGAAGCATATTTAGCTATCAAATTAAACAAAACATGAGGGAATATTGCCATCTCCCCACTTGATAACTGTAACGATATGAAGTGTCCAACAAAGACCATTAATAGGATGGTATTTTGTCTTTTGAATGCAAAACAATTATATCCAATCAAGCAGAAATGAATGAGAACAGTTTTTAGAAGGTGCAAATGTAGAAGCACAAGAGGCGTGTTTGTGGGGCTGGGGGCTGGGGAGAATGTTGGGCCTAGTAACAATCCAGGCAAAGGTCATTTTGGTCAGATAGCTCCAGGGAAATGAATGCCACAGCTAAGAAATGCGAGGCTAAAAACTAATGAAACCCAGCAGGGCTAACCTGATTCATCCAGATTTCCTTGCTTGAACTGCCGATGGGAAAAGAACTTAGAAGAAGAGACAGCGAAGGACAAGAGGAAGCAGTATCCCAGAGGAATGCTGGTCTATCATTGACCTTGCATGGGGGAAAATATGAAATAAAGAGAACATTTGATATTCCAGCCAATTAGCTAAAAGGATAATACTTTAAGAGCAGATTTCAGCATTGCACTGCCTCCATCTTTGAATCCAGGAAAGCCAAAATACTAAGCAGCTAAATTTGCAAACCATTTTCTATATGTGGATATTCTTGGTCTGTTTTGAGCATTGCCTACATTTATTATTGTTGAATTTGTTGTTATTATTATTATTTATAAAAAGGCAGTCTGTTGCTTCCTGAACCATTTGGTCAGCTTGACCTGACAGAGAATCTGCCCCACACCCCACACATTAATGTTACTTCTCCTTAGGAAATACATATATGGAGAAATGTCACTGCCTTTGAACACCAGCAACCATTATATCAGTCCCCACATTCATCTCAAATCTATTTGAATGTTAATAAAAACATTCAAACAACTGCTTGGTTTAAAGAAAATGGCGAAGACTACAATGCTTAACATGCATGGATCGGAATAGTCAAGAATTAATGTGACCATATCCATAACTCTCCCACCTATATACAGCTAGAGCAGCCTTCCCCAACCTCATGCCCTCCAGATATTTGGATTTCAACTCCCATTAGCCCCAGCCAGCATAGCCAGGAATGCTGGGAGTTGTTGTCCAAAACATCTGGTTGGGGCTTTATGGCTACATGTCTGTTAACGTTGCTACTATTAGATGGGCATTTCACAAGTAGTACTTTTAAATGTGCTCTCTATTCTATGAAACCGTGGCTGGTTAACCTACATCAGGCAGAGTTTACTGGGGCACAAACAGAGAACACAAAGGAACCTAAGCTGTTCCCATATGTGATGCCTTTGCAGTAGTTCAAGAGATAACTTACAATCCAGGTGGCTCAAGCAAATGAAACAGCACAGACGCCGCTGGCAACGTCAAAAAGCTCAGTGTACCCATGGCGAGTACCACTGTGTGAAATGTGAGGTTTTTCCTCACTTCTGCTGTTTACTGTGTTGACTTGTTCTCAGTAAAACTAATGTCTGAGGCAGCCTTATGAATTAAGTGATCCTGGGACTGAGTTAGTCTTTGTTTCATGTTTTGACCAGCAGGCCACACTGGCTCTTTTGCCATTCAGTTTTTCCGTATACCTGTCTGTGAGAAGTCCGAAAATAGAGAAATAACCTTGTAGGCATCTATGAAAAAAGAAATGGCATTTTAATTAGGGTGACCACTTACATGTTCGCCCAAAAAGAGTGCAAAAGAGGACACTCATTTGTATAACATTTGTGTATGCAAATTTATATGTATAGGTGCAAGTTTAGAAATAATAGTTGTCATTTAAATAGACATCTCACCATAGTTGAGAAGACTGACTAGGTGACTTGTGTGTCTACTCAGTCTGCTGTCCATGTGCTAAGTCAAGGCCCACCCTGCTCTCCCTCCTCATGGTTCTTTGACTTTAAACCAGACTTGGACTGGACAACCCTTTAAAGAGAGGACATCTTCAGACAGAGAACTGACTTCAGCCAGCTTTCCAAAATAGAGGATTGTCCTCTGTAAAGTAAGACATCTGGCCATCCTACTTTTAATATATCTCTGTAGACCTGCTGTTACCAAGTGCTTTGAATAGATGTAGTGCAACATATTATACTGAAAGTGCAGCTCTACAGAAAGACAAACGAAATTGACGTTAACCTGCACGAGAGATGAGTTTTTCAGGCAAGGATACAAAACCTCTGTTCCTAATGTGAAGTTGTCACTCTTGCTAGAAGGATTCCTATTACTACTTCCATTACTTTCCCTCAGCGAAAATACCAGGGTTTTCTTTCATTGACAGGAACCTAATTAAAATTGCTTGTAACATAAAGAAACAGTTATTCTGGATCTATTCTCCACCCTACCCACTCAAACAAATCTAATAGTTTTGTTTGATTGATCGAAATTAAGCTTTTTGATACACATCTGCACTCCATATTTTAATGGATTTAAACCAGTTTGACTCCTATACCTCTGCCCAGAAGAAACCTGGTTGTTGTTTTTAGTTCTTTGAAGGGGCTGAGAGTTCTGTGCTAGAGGGCCTAGTCCAATAAACCTTTTAAAATATGTAGCATAGATCTACTCTAAATAACCCACCATGAAAATTCCTTGCTTTGTAGTGTATGGGTCAAGTTCTCTTGTCCCCAGCTTTTATTTGCTTATTTGCCCGTTTTGCCATTTGGTGTACCTCAGAGTGGGACATTTGGCCTTGTAGAATCTTGGCTCCTTATCAAAATCTCTCTTCCCTGTCCCCAATCTCCCTTGTCTGTTAGTGCTTTTGACCTCATTCATGGAGAAAATCTACTCCTGACAGTTGACTATTACGGAGGTCTGGGATTTGAATGCTGTTCTCTCGCCTACATTTCCCATCCTTTGTCTTCTCCGAATCCTCCCTTGCCCTCCAGGGACATGTTCATTTTGCTCTCTGTAGGGACTGTTGTAATGTTGCTACCTAGAAAGCAAAGCTTTATTGAGAGGCATGGCCGTCCCCTCCCCCACCCCCACGTCTGGAGGAAATACAGGGCAAAACCCTCCCTGTGGCATTTGCTGTGCCTGCTGTGATGTGGCATGTCAGGATGCTTTTATGCCTAAAAAATATTGCTTTTCCTAATTGCTTGGACAGAGAAGCTGACTGTTGGCTCAGAACTGGGTCATGTTTAAAAATAAGTGCAACTTGCATTACCTCATCTTGAGGAACAGGACATGTGGTCATTCTATTCTCAACTCTTCCCCTGTCCTCTTCCTCACAAAGAGCCTTTCAGATAAGCCAGGCACAAACAGACTATCTAATTTATCTCATCTAGCTGTCTGGCTGTCCATCCATCAGCAGTCATGCCTTGGGTATCATATTACTTATGTTCCTTAGGCTATTGTGCAGACCATTATTTCTGTAGAATGATAACAAGTTCCCAGTTTCGAGTGACCATGGCATTAGTTTTGATCCAGTTTCAGTAACTGGGAAAACTGTACAAATCTGATGGAAGGAGAGGAAGCATTCCTGAGGGAGAGAGGAAACTTTTTGCTCCTCTTGCCAAATCCTTAAAGGCAACCACTTTCCTTAGTCAGGCCTTCTCCACCTTGGTGCTTTCCAGATGTGTTACACTGAAGCTGCAATTCAATACATCTGGAGGGCACTAAGTTGGGAAAGGCTGGTTGGTGTTCTTGGGCTAAACCTAGTTGTTTTAATTTTGCAAGAGGTCAAATCACATTTATTCTTGAATCAGACACAGACATTTATTTGTGGAAAGCAAGAGGACTTGAGGAAAAGCTCACTCACAACTTTGGTAGCAATCTCCTGAACCTCTTTAGAAGGGGTTCACTTCTTTCTTTGATAATCTTTCTGCACATCAGATAAATAACAACCATAATATGCAGTTGTGATTTTCTTCCACATCGTGTGAGGTACTGGTTCCTCTCTATGCAACCCCGGTTTGGCCTCATTTTGAGAATTGCATCCAGTTCTGGGCACCACACTTCAAGAAGGATGCAGACAAGCTGGAGCATGTTCAGAGGAGAGCAACCAGGATGATCAGGGGTCTGGAAACAAAGCCCTATGAAGAAAGACTGAAACAACTGGGCATGTTTAGCCTGGGTAGGAGTTGGACTCGATGGCTTTATAGGCCCCTTCCAACTCTACTATTCTATGATTCTTCAAGTGGTTTGATGCTGCTTTGTTCCTGCACTAAAAGCACTAAAAGTGCAGAAACAATGTGTTGATTGATGATGATATCTTGGACATTGCATGCATGGGACTATAATGACAGCCCTTGAACAGCCCAGGAGAAGCAGTGTAAATCTAATGAGATTGTAAGGCTGCCATGCTTTTGATACCCTGCTCTCTCGGTGTCCTGTCTTTGAAGGCTCAGACAATATGGTGTTGATGCCTGTCTGGATTAATCCCATCCAGTTTATTTATTATTGGCTGCCCTCAAATCTTGTTGTATTTTCTGTTTATTGGTCTCTGTATGTTTTTGTTTGTTAGTTTATTTTGAGAGAGAGGAAGACTTAGGCTGTTTCTACACAAGGCATTTATCGTGCGCTCATGATTGTTCAGTCACAGAGGTTTGCAGGTCCTTTTCTCTAGTGCCTCTCCCATCATTTTTAAGCTTTATTCCGCCATTTTATAAATTGCCAAAAATGCAGTAATAAATACAAAACCTCCATAAAAGAGGTGGTGTACTCCTGGAATATTGCAGCACCATAAACAGGCCATATAGATGAAACATATGCAACTTGCCCACAAAGGAAATGGGGGGAAATGTATTGTGCTGATCATAATCCCACAAAGGCTCTAGAGGACAAAGCCCTGGTAAGGGTGCGGGATTTTTGCTTTATTGTAGAGAAGCCCTTAATGTTTTCTACAGTTGGACAATGCCTTCATTAGGACCAACCAAACTGCCACAAAAGGATGCAAGCATTAGAGTTTTCCAGAACTTGGGGTCAGCCAGAATTACCATACTAAATGGTACAAAAAGTAAGGAATGAGGGAAGAAAGAGAAAAGTCCCAAAATTTGCCCAGACATTGTAGCCCTGAAGACTGCAGTTTAGAGATCTGCAGACTGAATGAACCACTTGACTGAACAGCACATTTAAGAATCCCTGTAGGCATACCTTGACTAGGGTGACCCTATGAAAAGGAGGACAGAGATCCTGTATCTTTAACAGTTGTATTGTAAAGGAAATTTCAGCAGGTATCATTTGTATATATGGGGAACCTGGTGAAATTTCCTCTTCATCACAACAGTTAAAGCTGCAGGTGTCCTGCCCTCTTTTACATCTGGACACTCTAGTATAGCTCCTGCACCTTTAACTGTTGTGATGAAGAGGGAATTTCACTAGATGCTGCATGCATACAAATGACACCTGCTGAAATTCCCTTTTTTTATGCAACTGTTAAAGATAAAGGAGCCCTGTCCTCCTTTTCATATGGTCACCCTAGGTATCCGATTACCTCAAGCAATGCATTCTGGGACAGAGAAGCAATGGCTGATCTCCATTTTTAAAAAACATAAAGGCCGTCTGCAACTCAGATCTGTCTCTTGCCTTGGGTGAAACATTCAGGTTCCTGAGTTGGCACAGAAAAGAAGTATAGAGAAACATGGCAGTCTTTGTGTTAGCAAAGCTGGAAATTAATGTTAGACTGTGTACTAGGTTAAAAAAATAAAAGTCAATTGAAACAAAATTCTGAGTTCTACATATTGGCTGGACAGACTGCACCCTCAATATAAAATCCCTCTTCAGATGGTAGAACATCATCCTTAAACAAAATTTCCCCAAAGTTAATCCATCTTTGATTATTCCAATTTAGACTTGGAAGAATTTGAAGCATCTCATCTTGTTTACGAATTGGATTGTGGTTTGTTTCAGTCTCTTCTTCCTGCTTGTTTGATCTTTATTAAGGAGGAATGTTATTGCCTCGTGTCCATTCAGTCTTCAATCATATGTCAAAGCCTTTGCGTGGGAATAGATTTTAATAGCTAGGGGTCATGGGATAGCCAAAGGGATGTTGGGGGGGGGGAACGGTTTGCAAGTGAGAGCAGGGTCTTCATGGTTACCAAGAAGAATGTTATCCTCTGTGTTTAGAGGAGCTATCTAGCTGTCTCTTGAGCTAATTTATATTACTTCCTTTCAATAGCCATTTTGCTAATGTATGCCATATGTTAATACCTTTCGGCTGTGTGATTTGTGACGCCGTTGCTATTCCTTTTTCTTGTAACCTAGAAATTTGGCACAGCCAAGACAGATTTATGCATCCCTCTTAAAATAAATCTCCGAAACAATCTTTTTGGGTCATGACAAAGCTTTCCAGCACTCACTAAGGCTGCAGCCCATATTCCCAAAGTCTTCATTCTCTTAAGACATGGCTTTTGCAAAGAGGGGCTCTGCTTGACCCACCTTTGGAGGAGGCGGAAGATGTGTTGTGTGGGGTGGGCAAGCAGGTGTATGAGGGTGGACGCAATTTGGGGGACATCGTAGCAAATTAGTGGCAGCGACCTAGTTTTCCAGAGAACTGCAGGTGGTGTGGCAGGGCCATCTTTTCTCCTGTTTTTTCCAACAAGAAAATCAGCTCCAGGTTTAAATGTGTATCTATTAGCCATGCACCTTCAGAGTCTCTACAAGTATAATAGATATTAGCCCTGATCTAGCCTAAGGTAAGCACTTTTAAGGCCTGTTGATTTTAGTGGAAGAGTTAAGCGCACAATTAAATCTTTTGCATTACGCCTGTTGCCTTCTAAATGTCATGTTCATATTTCCCCCCTTCCAGCTGAACTGTAAGTGGCCCAAGTTTAGCTTCATTTTAATTTTTGTTTAGGGCTAGATTCATGTTTGTTCATTCCTTTGGCAACCCTTGGCTTGCAAGGCCGTATAAAACGGAGGCAGATTTTTTGTGTGTGCATTTGGGCGCCATTCATTTCCCTGTGTTGAGATCCCATGCTGCTACTTCTAAATACAGGAACTGCATGGGCCAGGCCAATAGTGTTCTCTTCCCGTTTGGTTGCTGCCTCGCTGGGAAAGCTGCATTGTAATTGTTCCAGATGTTTGTTTTAAATATTTTCAGTAATGTGGATACATGCATATGTAGCCCCTTTCCCCACTCCAGAGCAAACATAATCTCCTGGATTTTAAAATTGTTTTTTTTAAAAGGAGCAAGGATGATTCTTTACCCACAAAAAGGGTACAAAGAGCTCTTTCAGACTGGGGGGAAATCAAGTTCCCTTACTGTTCATTACCTGTGAAGTTCTTCCACTTCTGCAACGAGCTACAATTACATGGAGAAGGAGAGCAGGAAGAGAAGCAACCACATGGCACCTCCAGTGTGTAGTGGGACAGTGCCCTCTAGTGGGCATATTATAGTGAATCTTTTGCACACAGCAGGAAGTAGCGATAAATGTCGCTATAGCTCAAAAGAGTCACGTTTTTGGAGGTTTATTTTACAATGAAAGAATGGTGGAAGGAGCAGGAGATCAGTAGGAGATGTGCAAGGAGGAACGCGGTGTTGTCAAAATGACCCGCAAAGTTCCGTAAGTGGCCAGTCCCATGAAACAAACTCCTCTTTCCTATTACGTTTCCACAGTTATCAAACTATCAAAGCTGGTTTGGGACTTACTGGAGCCACTGTGATGGTATCGAGGGAATTGTTCTGAAAATGTTGCATCTATATACGGTCTTAATTGTGAGAACATCTCCTTAAGGAATCTAATGATGAATACTGACAAGGATTTGGAGAGGGTGATAGGGCTGCTTTCTTCAGAAGGGTACCAAAACCTGGTGATTCCACACTGATTCTGTGTGTTACCTGTGGGATTTATTAAGGATTACAGAGGTTAAGTAAGTATAGGGAAATGTAGTCTTTACTGTCTGTGTTGTTAAAACAGAAAACGTTTTAATTCCTGTATGCCGGAAGGGCCAGGATATGCTGTCCCTGAATGCCATAGACATGACACTCATCACCTGATTCCTGCCATGAGAAATGAGTTGTGCTGCACATTCCTGCACATCTTTATCATAGAATCATAGAATAGCAGAGTTGGAAGGGGCCTACAAGGCCATCGAGTCCAACCCCCTACTCAATGCAGGAATCCACCCTAAAGCATCCCTGACAGATGGTTGTCCAGCTGCCTCTTGAAGGCCTCTAGTGTGGGAGAGCCCACGACCTCCTTTTATGGGGTTCTCCTCGCAGTTGTTTGAGCCAATCTACACACACTGAAGTGCTTTTTATGCTGTATTTTGTATTTGTGCTTTTAACCTATTGGTTGTTTTATTATGGTTTTAATTTTTGTGAACCGCCCAGAGAGCTTCAGCTATTGGGCGGTATAAAAATGTAATAAATAAATAAATATGTGCTTCAGCCTTTTCTGGACTGCACCTGTTCAAAGTACAGGTGGGGAAGCTTTGGTACCCTTTCCCATTTAAAAGGAAAAAAAAACTTCCTGCACATAGAAAAGTCACATGTCAGGGATAAGGGTTCTATGCTACCTGCTAGGGTTTTTTTTTTTTCATTCAGGATGGGTTTGTGGCGTTTATTAGTTTGTTTTGGTTTTCGTTTGGCAGGGGGACATTAAAATATGAGATTCCCATCTACAGCCTGAGGTGATATAATGTTAATGAAAAGCTGCAGCTCATGATTTTTCTACATGTGTAGAGGGAATACGATGGGTGTTGTTGTTTTTTGAAAGGTAGAAAGTCCTTGTATAATTTTTGAAAGATACAGAATATTCTTTCTTCCTGTAAAAGAAGCCAAACTAAAGCAGTGCTGTGCAGCTCAGTAGCGTTCAGACTTTTTAACCAGTACTCAGGGGTTCCTCAATAACTTATCAGGGTGAGATGCAACTCCTCGGTGAGATGTGTGATGGCATGTGTGATACCTTGTTTGTGTGAGCTGCTGACTGTCGTTCTTCAGGGCTTAGCTCCGTATTCATGGTCACTAAAAATTAAGTTTCTGAGTGGATATTGGATGTATCATCTCTAGTGCACATCCATGTAAATGCATGCATTTGAACACTAAGGCTACCATCCAATATCCTTTTCCTTGAACTCAGTGGGACTTCCTTCTGAGTAGGGTTGTATAGGATTACAGTGTCAGTCACATCCTGCCATTCCACACAAGGTAGCTGTTGAAGCCCTGAGATCCTTGAGATATAAGGTAGGATATAAATGTTTTAATAAATAAATAAATAAATATTTGGACTGTTAGTAACATATTGAGGGGCATTTCTGTTCTCAGACACCCCCTTTGCTTATAAATCAGTGGAGGGCCCTTCCTTCCCCATTGAAACCCCCCCTACATGGTATTTAATCTTAGGGGGAAAAGGCCCCATTTGTGTGAATGGGACGTTTTTTCTGTGTTTAATGGCTGGACGGAGTGGGGCCAAGGATGGGGAGTCTGAAGGCTGGATTCAGAAGTGCTGCAGGCCATATGTGCCCCATGAGCTAACAGTTTCCCACTCTTGGCATACAATATTGGTCTTGAGCTGGTGGATCGGGGCTGTCTACTGAGTCACAGCCTGGCCTAAGCCGAGTCACAGCAGTAGTATTACCACCTTACAGCTATATGGTGGAAAAAGTAGGAAGCGGGTCCCTAAATGCATGCTTGATCTAAAAGTTGGTCCTGTGTGTGAAACTGTTGACAATTACTGCCACTCAATACATAGGGTAGTTATGGAGCAGGAGAGTGCTAGGCAGTGATCTTTGGTGTGAGAGTTGGAATTTTGCAACTATGGCCATTTCTACACCTGCCTTTCCCCCCGGGATCATCCCTGCGCATCCAAATGATACCCAGGGGATTCCGGGAGCAGGCAGGGACAATCCCTCCATTTTCCTGGGATAATCCTTAGGTGTAGAAAGGGCCTATGTTCCTATTTTCATCTTCTAAATATTGGAGGGCAAGAATTTGCCCTCCAATACTGATGTTATGCATAATATGCAGCTTCAAGAGAGAGTTGGGTGATTTTAGACATATCCTCAGTTGTGAGGCGCAGCTGTTCAGTGTACACCTTAGAACACTCCTCAGAATCCTCTGCAGTACATAGAATTTCCTTAGCAGATAAGTAGATCACTAAAGTAGACTTATGTGTATATCTTGGTGATATATTCACTTGGGGATTGATTTACACACTCTCCCTGTTACCCTTTTCTTATTCTTTTTTTCTTCCTGTTCCACTTTTCTTAATTATTTATTTATTTATTTTTATTTATTTATTACAATTATATACCGCCCCACAGCCGAAGCTCTCTGGGCGGTTCACAAAAGCTAAAAACTGTAAACATTAAAAAGTATACAAAACTTAAAAACCATCAGAGACATAAAAACAACAGTATAAAAGCAGCAGCATCCATTTAAAACAACAGTTGTTCATTTTATTTTCTTCTCCATCCACCTATTCTTTTACTTCTCTAGTTCATTAAGTCTGTTGGCTTTGCCCTTTAACATCCTATGATGCAGGCTGTCATCCGGAACGACTTGAGTTGTATAACTTCCCATTTTCCAATTATTCTCTAAGCTGCTCTTTATCACTAACAGTTTTTACTTGGCCTCAATTGCTCCTTTATCGTCTTTATTTCTCCAGGATTTTTTTTTTAAAAAAGTGTAAAATATGGTTTTTAAACAAGAAATTCAGCATCCCCATCCATTGTAAAACGTCATTCATTTCATCTTTCTTGTTTATTAACAAGTCCTATTTCCCCTGAGATATTCACAAAAGCTTCCTTAGACCCATTTGGGTCTATTTCTTGGAAATAGGAGAATTCTCTTCCCCTCCCTCCCCTCTTTCTGTTCTTACTTAGGAGTGGGGTGAGGTCCTCTATATCACTTCCATCTTGTATGGCACGGTGCAAGACCACATCTCCCCCCCCCCCCGGTGCTATAAGGCCTACCCCTACCCTCCAAGATGGGGCAGAGACCATTATCAGTATTGCTGTGCCAGTGCTTAGGTGGGGCGGGTATGTGGCATGGAAGAGATTTACTAGGGGGGCTTGGGCAGTAGATGATTAATGGGGGGGGGTTCTCCTCTCCACCTGCCCAGCAGGAGGTACATTTTTTCTGTAATGTTTTAAGAATAGGAGTATGTAAAATGGATTTTCCTTCAGGAATATCAAGCTCGGTGAATTGATGTAAGGCTATCCCAGAGCTCTTCGTGCAGTGCAAGTAGCCATGTTCTGTGGTGGCAATGTCGAAAAGTGCCCCCTTTGGGTATTTTTCAGTAATTGCTTTGAAAGGCCAATTTATCATGCAGATGGCTTTCATTACCTTCTGTGCAACACCCCACCGCAAAGCAAGACCTCGAAGAAGAAAGAGTACGTTTATACGAGAAGACATTGAAGTCATGTCCTAAATAGTCCCGCAGCTCTAGAACTTACAGAAGTGTTTTACATTCAGAAATCATGATGGGCATAATGTCTGTGTGAGCTTGCTATTCCATGTAAGTAGATTAATTTAACAATGCCGTCAGCAGCTACAATGATATATTATATATATATATATATATATATATATATATATATATCAGCCCAAAAGTGATGTTCCTCCCCACTACCCCAGATTGGTAAGAAGGGATCAAGATGTGGTTTCTATAGCTAAGTATTTCTAGAGCTGATTTGAAATTGAATGAGCTGGAGTGTTACAGAGGCTCATAGACTGAGAGATAAATGAGTTATGCAAGCTGTCCAATTCAGTTACTCGCCTTAAGTATTCCCCCCCACACACATTTTTTTCAGCAGCATTATGATGAAATATTTCAACATGAAGATGATGGTCTCTATGGTAGCTCTTGTTTTTTATTTATTTATTTATTTATTTATTTATTACACTTATATACCGCCCCCATAGCCAGGGCTCTCTGAGCGGTTTACAGAAATTCTAAAATATTAAGATAAAAACGAGTATACAAAATTTAAAATTCTAAAACACAGAACACACACACATAAAGCATAACACATAATTGTTAACAAAAGGACTTTAAAAAACATAAATATTTTTTTAAAAAAGGAATCAACTGTAAAATAAATCTTAAGAGAAAACTTCCATTTGGATATGCTGTTTGGCTATTTAATTTTTCCTAGGCTCTAATCCAGGCCTTCTTGTCACATTGCATCAATGCAAGGCACAACTGTTTCAGAACCTGATGTGATGGTTGAAGTTTGATTTGCCATGCATGATATAGTTGAATGGTTTTAAAATACAATTGCGTTTCTTGACTTCACCTATCACATATATTCAGAGAATCTAGAGGAAATCAATCTGAAGGGTGTTCTGCCCTACATAATTTTAAACCATCTCCTTGAAATATTAGTTGCTTGTTTTTTATTCAAGCTGAGTTTCCTGGAAGAAACTTAATGGAGCTCTATCAATAAGGAAAGCAAAGATTTTTAAAACTCTTAACAAAAAGGAAGTTAAGGAACAACATTGTGCTCTGTTCCACGATATGCTTCCTCAGAATATCTTTGAAATGCATTTCTGCACTTGTTTCTGAGGAATCTTGCCAGATTTTTCACTCCCAAAATGGGTTGAGTTTGAGACACTTACTTGGGTGAATCTGACCAGCTGTTCCTTTTCTCTTGCGTTTTTTCATGAAAGATCGTTACTGCAAGGAAAAGAAAGACGTGCATGGATCCAGAAAGATGAGGGTGTCATGATCACAAATACAAAATCTTAGAAAATCTTGCAATTTTATGCAAGGATTGACTCAAGGCAAGTTTGACTTGCTTCCAAATACTATACTTGGAAGGAAAATTGGTAAGGAAAAGAGGAAGGGCAGTTTCATACTTACAAAGTGTCTTTGAGCTTCGTGCATTATTTGAATCTTGGTAAAATGGGGATGGTAGATGGTTTTATTCTGATCATTGTATGTTTAACAATCACATTATAGAAAGTGGCAATGCAAAGTGTGCTTGCATGCCTCGTGCCTTGATATCCAAAGTGGAAAGAGCTCCATTTATTTAATGCTTTGATTCTCGTGCATTTTTCATTTGGACATTGTTAGTGGTATGATTCCTGCCCTTTATTGTCTATAGCAGACAAATTTCATAACGCACAAAATGCCCGGTATTTATTTATTTACAAAATGTCTGTGCTTCCTATCAACAAAATGTTATTTGTGTGGTTTACAAATAAAAGCTCCAACCATGAGATATAAAAATGAAATATAGATACGACATCTTAAAACAGTTAAAATAGTATCAGAATAAAACAGTCATAGTGCAAAGAACTTAAAAATACGAAAACTTGGATTTAAAAAAAAAAATTAATTCCACCCCCACCCAGAGAAGTTTGGTGAGCTTCTCTGCAGAGGGCATCCTTCATGCTACCACTGAAAAGGCCCTCTCCCTAGTGGCTGACCTTCACCTCATTTAGTGGAGGCACCCAAAGGAAGGCTTCTGAAGATAACCTTAAAGTCCAGGCTGGAATATATCTATCTTCCCTGCCAACACCGCAAAGGCCAGGTTGAGGAAGGTTAGCATGTGGCATATAATCATTGCATGCACTTAAATTGTACCTATTCAACAAGTGTAGGCCTGTTTTCTCACTGTGTGTCCAAGTTGGTGATACGTACCAAATTTATACCTAACTGAAGCCTACCTGCTAGCTCTATTTGTCTGGCTGTAAATGGACCCTCTTTTGGGATCATGTCACTTTCCTGCCCTCTGTCAGGGCCGTCCCTTTGTGCTTGACATGGAGGGGAGACAGAAATTGGTGCAGACAGTGACTGCTCAGCTTGGAGCCAGCTTGTTATCCCAACAACAGCCTCCTGGCCAGATAGCTCAGCATGGGTCAGCCAGAGGGTGGGGTGGGTGGCACAGAACAAAGTGAAATCTTCTCTGTTTTTGTCCACACAGAGCAGTTGGACAGGTGTCCAGTTTCGGAAAGATCATGAAGTTCCTTTGTTTCTTCCTTCCCACCTGCCTATAACTGTTGACTTGCATAGCGTTGTCATGTCCAAGATGGCCCTGAATCTCATGACTTTGTAAATGTCTGTTAAAAATGGCCAGACTGACATCACACTTGGTTTTATCCAATAGCAGTCCTAGTTAGAATTGAATTGAATGGGGCTTGAATTAGTCATAACTAACTTAAGGCCCATTCATTTCAATGGCTCTTCTCTAAGTAGGACTAATATTGGACACAGCCCATGATTTGTTTCTGCTATTGAAGTAAAGTTTGTTTAGATAGGAGAACCTCATGGGAATCATATGTAAGCCAGTCTGAGCCCTTTGTAGGAAAAACTGGGTAGAAGGATGATCAATGAATGTAATGGTCTAAAAATGTTCTGATTTCAGGAGAGAGAGTCTGTGACGAAAAAGTATACATGTATAAGACACTGAAACATGAAAATATGCATGTTGGAAATGTATATGTTGAAGGGAATATTTTAAAAACCTTTTGGCCTGACTTCTCACCAACTTCCATGAAAGTTCCACATATAGATCTAGTGTTGTTACTGCCATATTACTAATTCCTTGTATGCTTAACATGAAATAAATGTACCTGATCTGTCATCTACATGTGCAACAGAACCTACATGTACCATTTTTCCTAAAGGAGACCATTGACTCTACAAGTCACACAGCCAGGGGTGTGTGTGTGTGTGTGTGAGAGAGAGAGAGAGAGAGAGATGTTTAAATAACCACTCATGGAAACAATCCCTGCACATAGAAAATTAGTATGTCATGACTTTTATCCAAGCTAACCTTTTTTTCCTGATGTGCTAGCTTTCTAGGTGCATTTTTTTTCTTTTTGCATGAAGGAGCATTTAAACAAGCGATGTGCCTATCTGCAATCTGAAGTAGTATAATCTATCTTATTTTCTTAGAGGTAGGAGCATGCAGTAGTTATTCTGTTATACCTATATTAGCAAAAAGAGTGCTGCACTGCTCTGAAAAATGCTAATTTCTCCCATAGGAATGCTCACATGTTAGCAGCATTGCACTGCGTCCAGGCTGCTCTCCAAGTAGGTGTGTGTCCTCACAATTATTTGTGGTTTTTCTCCTCCTCTTTTGGGTCCTGCTGCCATTACATGAACATGGGTGGCTTAAGATTTGTAAATTCTCCTGTGGAATGGTGTGTTCTAAGCAAGAGGGTTAATTTGCTGGTGCTTAAGGCTTATGAATAGAAAACAAAGCCATTTTTTAATAGTGACCACCCCAAGGAGTTATTCCAATTCAGCTTTTCTTTCTTCCTATTTCCTTCTACCCATGCAAATGACATCTTATTTTGAGCCTATTCAGAGGCACAGGCAGGAGCAGCAGAGAATCCTGAAAATAGAAAGAAAAAAGACCACATGGCTCTACATTTATACAGAGATCCGTTTTTGCTCTAAGGAGGCTCCTGTTCTTCTAATCAAGCCATTCCTAGCCATTCCTGATGGGTTGGAGTACAAATCTATCCCATAATCGAGAATATTCTCCATACAAAATATTGCAGCTCAAATCCTGAGTACGTTTTTACACAATATTAATTACATTGTACCCTGATGAAAAGACACCAGCAAAGAGCATTATTTCATATTTCTGTAACATTTATACTGAATGACTTCCTACCTTATAGATTACATTCTCTATTTTACCTTATAGATTACATTCTCCTTTAATTTAAACAATTAGGTTTTCTTTCTAAGTTGGAAGAACTAAGTCTCTCACAATAGGAATAGGAGATAAATGACAGCAAAGTAACCTCTTGATTAATTGGATTTCAGCAATTCATGAACATAAGAAGAGCCATGATGGATCAGACCAAAGGTCCATCTAGTCCAGCATTCTGTTCACACAGCGGCCAACCAGCTGTTGGCCAAGAACCCACAAGCAGGACATGACTGCATTCACTAAGGGACTCAAGAAGCAAGAAAAATGGTATCAGTGTTGAAATGTCTATGGTGGAATGCATGACCGGTCACGAAACACTCGTTTCCCAGAAGGCAAACTGGTGAGACTAAAAGAAAAGGACTTGACCAAGAACCTAAGTATAAGGTAGAGGTGGGATCTGAGCTTCAAACCTCAAAACTCTTTTGAACCCAAGTAAAGATGGATTTAAAGAGGGCAGAATTTCACCGTAGCATTTCAGCCCTCCAGTTTAAAAATAAAAATCAGGAGGGGCAGAGAACCTTGGTGGCCACCATGTCGGAGCCCCAGGACTAGGCTGACGCAGAGTTTGAACTTTCAGGTACTGAACTGAAAGTCATCATTGGCCATGAATCTTTATGATATAGATAAGAGTCTTGCTTTACTCCTGTATCCCTATGGTGCAGGGCCTGTTGAATAGATATTGGCAATCACAGCAGAAGTAGCACTTACTTTATTTTCAGCAGTACTAATGAGATAGGAATACTTAGGATGGGCTTCTTATGATTCATTCCTCCAAATAGCTTCTTTCAAATGGAAACAGGAAACAAGGGCCCTTTCTGCACCTAAGGATTATCCCAAGAAAATGGAGAGATTGCCCTGCCTGCTCCCGGGATCCCCTGTGTGTCATTTGGACGTACAGGGATGATCCTGGGAAAAAGGCAGGTGTAGAAATGACCAAGGACTGTCATCCCCCCTTTCAATTTCTCTCTATAATCCTTGCTTCTTTTTGGTGCCAGTCTGTAGTAATCACAACGGTGCGAAGTGTTTTGTTTAATGAAAAACAAACAAGACCCTGGAAAACAAAAAGTCAAGAAATTTAATTACAAACTGAAAAGGCTCTGCAAGTTGTCGCCAATGTTTCTAATGAGCCATTTGTGTGACTTGCATGAAAGGAGGTCATTGCTCATCACTTTTGCCTTGTGAGTGAACACAGATCAGCTTAGATCAGCTGCAGCTCTCAGTGCTCAGGTCTCTCCAGAGACGGGAATGCAGTCTTACTATTCTAGACGTTCTCTCCGCAAGGATGTGGCTGTTCCTCTGGGCAATCCAGGTACACCTGAGCTCCTACTGCGTATACTCTGGTTTGCAATTAAATAACACAATTATAACTGAACACCGCTGGTTTTACTTGGTCAAATACTCAAATGGCATTCATTAACCTACTTCTTCTCCATAACCTCCCACTCCTGACAACAACCTTAGTATCTAGCAATCAGCATAAGTGTGGATCTGCGTGAAATGGCATTTGTAAAATGTTTGTTTTGAATTTTCATTTTGTTCATATTCTTTCTCCCTTTTATTTTTTTTCTTATAGATTATAAAACGTTGGTAACTTGTTTTATATATACTTATACAACTTCTAGCATGCTAGGCACAATAAATACAGACAGACAGACATACTTGTAAACAGCAACTTGCCGGGTTGCCTGTGATGATTAAGAATTACTTCCAGTTGACTAGGCAGGAAAAACAGCTGAGTTTTTGGCTACTGCTATTAAAATTCATAGCAGACTGGCAGCAGAACATATATTTCATCATTCAGAGTCAATACCAAATTATCTGAACTATGTATGCCCTTGTGGCTAACTTTGTACAATTTGTGTAAGTAGTCTGTAGACTCTTTGATTGGAATTTGATTAGGCAAGAAAGCTTCACAAAAGTTATTAATTTGGTTTTCTTCTTTGGCCACAGTGAGAATTTTTTGAGAGATTGCAACTTTGTAGCTATTCAAATGATAATATGAACGATCAGCAGAAAATGTAGCTGTGTTTATTCGTTCAGTCGCTTCCCACTCTTCGTGAGTTCATGGACCAGCCCACGCCAGAGCTTTCTGTCAGCTGTTGCCACCCCTAGCTCCCCCAAGGTCGAGTCTGTCACCTCCAGAATATCATCCATCCATCTTGCCCTTGGTCGGCCCCTCTTCCTTTTGCCTTCCACTTTCCCTAGCATCAGCATCTTCTCCAGGGTATCCTGTCTTCTCATTATGTGGCCAAAGGACCTCAGTTTTGCCTTTAATATCATTCCTCAAGTGAGCAGTCTGGCTTTATTTCCTGGAGTATGGGCTGGTTTGATCTTCTTGCGGTCCAAGGCACTCTCAGAATTTTCCTCCAACACCCCAGTTCAAAAGCATCTGTCTTCCTTCGCTCAGCCTTCCTTATGGTCCAGCTCTCACACGTCCCGCAAAAACTGAGTTGCATGACTCGATGTATTCCTGCTTTTCTTCTTTTTCCTGACTGGATCACACCATGCTTGTGACTTACAAGATTGTCAGAATGGCTCACATAAGCAATTTTCCATGCCACTGCTCAAGACACATGTGGAAGCCTGTTGTGAAAGGAAGTATTGCATGCTGTGCACAGCTCACTACAAACTTTGTGAATGTTGTGTGGGGCAAAGCCTGTTGTGGTGTTGTCATGAGGGCCTCCAGGACACCTTAAGACGGTGTGCAGATGCCAGGTCTGTTGGAGGCAGTATGGTAGCATTGTCTTTCCTTGCAATATACACATTCAATTTTTGTAACCTGCCATGGTCTCTGATGAACTGGTTTTGCAAGTTTTTGTAATGGTTCAAAATACACTCTGGAATACATTTGGGTACTCTGGATACATTTTAGTATGACTATCATCAGAGTTGGATACACTAAATCCATTTTTGGGGACAGGGTTCAGCACTTTGGATAGTTCCTTTAGAATTTTCACTGGTTCTGAGTAAAACCAAAAATGGATTCACAGCCCCACTGAAATCAGAGCCACCAGTCCCAATACTTGAATAGTATATTACAAATAACTCTATTCTCCCCCACCCCATCAATGGTGATTTGGATCTTTAAAAAATATTTTAAAATTACGTCTCACATGTGAAAACCTGGGTGCATATCCCCATATATCCTTGTGTACTGTCTGTAGGGATTAGCCACCAATTTTCTCTTTGGAGTGAAACTGATTAAACCAGAAGTTGTTTGCATGCTGGTCTAATCAACTGCACGTATTTAGTTAGTTAATTGTGTGTGCTTTTTAAAAAAATAATAATCTGTCTTGCTTTCCTGCCAACTAAGGCTCTCAAAGCTGCTTGCTGCATTATGCAAAGAAATATACTAAAATCTAAATGCATCTGATTGAAAACTGAACATTTTTTTTATGTTTGTCTTTGAATTCTGTGGGCTGAGTGGGCCCAGTTGCCACTTAGAAATGCACAGACTATTCCAGACAGACCTTTTCCTTCACAGGAAAGCACCTTTCACTGTTAAAATAGTGTGATTATAGAGTCAATGATGCTGGAAGAGGAATCAGTGCCATGGTAAGGGTAAGGGATAAGGCATTCCTGATGCTACAGAGAAATAATGGTCTATTTTTTTAAAAAAAGCTTTACAAACTCTTTGCAGCTGATCAATCCCACTCAGGGTAGCAGCTAAGGTTTTGAAGCAGGAGCACTGAAGGGGCAATAACTTTGCTTAGCTGGAAGCAAAGCTTAGGATGGAAAGTAATCTTGGAGAGGACTAGCAGGGCTTAACTGCACCATCTTAAGTCCCCTCAGGGATGCTGAGCCAGTAACTAACCTTGGCGTGCAGCCACTGCTGGCTGAGGCTCAGCTATTGTTCGCGCCACTCCCCTTTATCCCTCAAAGAAAAGGCTGTCCTTTCTTATCTGATACAGCATATTTGAAAAGAGGTGTGGCATTTGCAGTAGATCTAGGAGCATGGATCCTTACTCCCTGCACCACCCAGCCCCTGCTGAACTGTGAGCCAGGAAGGAAATATAGTTGTAACCAAAGGTGTTTTGTTAGAAAGCTGCAGATGGTAGAAAACAGGAAACAATAGGGAGGGGAACCCTATCACAGTGGTATCTGTAGCAAAGCCCCCAAAGGGATGACCTCATGCATTTTTAGCAATCAGGATTTCTCTGCCCATGGAAACAACGAGCAACACTTTGCATTTATTTGGCTTATTAAATATCCCAGGGGACAGCAAGATGCTCTCAGCAGCTGCTGTTGCGACTGCTTAGGTTCCTAATCTGGTGGAATACGTAGAGCTATTGTACTGTAGTGGCTAAGAGGCTGAGCAGTGAACTTGGAAGTCCCTCCAGTTCAAATCTCATCTCTGCCATGAATTCACTAGGTGTTTTTAGACAAGCCATTCTCTCTTAGCACCATCTGTGGTGTGTGTATAATACTACTGACCTTCCTTACAGGGTTGTTGTAAGGAGGGCTGACCTAATGTATGTGGGATGCTTTGAGCCCTCTAAAGCAAAATATACATGCTGAGGAGGAGGAGGAGGAGGATGTGAGCTGCTATTTATTTATTTATTTATTTATTTATTGCATTTATATACCGCCTCATAGCTGAAGCTCTCTGGGTGGTTTACAAAAGTTAAAAGCAGTAAACATTAAAAACAGATATACAAAATTTAAAAACATAAGAAGCATAAAAACAACTGTATCCTTGTAAAAACAGCTATTCTGGGGTCAGTTAGAAACAAACAAACTCAGCCCATGTTGTTAACTGCCTGGGAGAAGAGAAAGGTCTTAAGCGGACGCCAAAAAGATAACAACGTTGGCTCCAGGCGAGCCTCATCGGGGAGATTATTCCATAATTGTGGGGCCACCACTGAAAAGGCCCTCTCCCTTGTTTCTATCTTCCGAGCTTCCCTCGGAGTAGGCAACCGGAGGAGGACCTTAGATGTAGAGCACAGTGAGTGGGTAGGTTCATGTCGGGAGAGGCATTCCATCAGGTATTGTAGTCCCAAGTTGTGTAAGGATTTATAGGTCAAAACCAGCACCTTGGTGGATACCAGCCACTGCATGTTTACTTGTAAACAAGTCCAGCTGAGCCCATTGGGATGTATTCCCAGGTAAGCATATATAGGACTGCAGCATATGACATTGAGTATGCATAAATGAAATTACAGAGAGTGCCTACTTACTTGAGCATTGAATGTGTAATAGGCCAACCTTATCCAATGCAAATAGTTCTGGTCGCCATAGAGGGCAATGTCTTAGAATGGTTTTCACGGTTGCTGTTTCCCTGGCTGCAGCCACATGAAAGATGTACTATATGATTTGGCAGATCCCCTGTCACAGTCAACACTTAACTAGGAACGGTTGACATGAATGATGCAGTACTCGAAGCAAATCACCAATGGCAAGTAAAGGCTGTTATCTGGATTTTTTAAATCAAACATTCCTTATTGCACATTTCTGCATTCCCTGGAATGCTTGGTCCTCTCCAAGAAAGCAGCAAATGTCTGAAACTCCACTGGGGCTACTGTTTATTATCCACTTCTATATCAAGCAAACCAAAACAGGACACAATAAATATTTTAACAGATGGTTTCACAATATTAATTTCCGCATGGCAATTCTACTTGCGATCATAACAAGGGTGCTGTTCATTTTCCTGTGTTCACTTGTCCAATTCTACCTTATTCCAGAGCAGCCTTGCCCAACCCGGGGCCCTCCACATGAGTTGGATCACAACTCCCATCATCCTTAACCACCATGAGTTGCTATGCTTGTTGGAGATGATGGGGGTTGTAGTCCAACCCATGCGGAGGGCGCCGGGTTGAGCAAGGCTGTTCCAGAGGGATGAAAGCTACAGGAGAAAATAGCTATTACAAATTCTGATCTGCGATAGAGGATATGGCTAGATAAGGGACTCCTTCGCCCAATGCTATCTAGTGACTTCACCAATATTTGCGGCAAGGGTGATTGCATTTACCTCCAAGATCCTCTGGGAAGGATTGTGTAGCTGCTTTAGTGGGGAGCCTGCACACCATGCTGAGGGATTTGTGTGTGCCTGCAGGCTGAGAGGCTGGTGTCAGCCTTTGTGCCTGTGCAATAGAATTGCTTATTTACAGAATGATCTGAATCGCAGCAGAGATGTAGCCACCAGGCATTGCCAGGTGCAGAGCACAATGCTGCAATATAAGAATTTGTATGGAGCCTGGCTCAGCCGGCCTCTGTCAGCCGCTCTGGTCGTATAGATGATGCTGTCATTAAGCACATGTCTTGTGAATTCATCATGGAATTGTTTCAAAGGACAGAAATCTCTCTCCTGCTTGATTTCCACCCACCCCACTTTCCCACACTTCTTCTGTCTTGGCTGAACATGTTTTGTTTGTTCTTATCTCCTAGCCCAAGCTTTTGGCCAAGGAGCTCCTAGACCTGGTGGCATCACATTTCAACCTGAAAGAGAAGGAATACTTTGGAATTGCCTTCACGGACGAGACGTAAGTGTTTCAGGATCAGGGCATGAAAGTTCCTAAAACTTGCAGAAATGGCTATGGGGCTCTTTCCTGGGAGCTGCATGGGGCAAAGAAGTCCCATCTCCAAAGATATCTACAGACACTGCTTCCAGATTTGCAAAGTGTTCGTGCAACCATGGGGACTAGAAACCTGACCCAATTTATGGATATCTCGGGTTTGTTTATACTTTACTGTTAGCACGTGTACATAAGCATGAGGATATGGTAGAGGACTTAATCATGTAGCCCAGGAAGGCTGCCAGATGAAACTGGAATACAAATGGCTCCATCAAGAAAAAGAAAGATGCTTTCTGATCCTTTGTTAAGTGTAGTCATACCTTCCTCTCTCGTTACACTGCATGCTCTTTATGGATGATAAAGGCTGTTCTAGTTAGCCATTTATCACGCAGTGACTAGAACAAAACGAGTCCAATAGATCCTAAGAAATAATCAATATTCAATTAGTATCTTCAAGACCCTGAACCGTTTTTCTTCTACGGTAAAATATCTCAATCTCCCAAGGTGCAATCCAGCAACCGTTGCTCTTACACAGCCACATTGATTTCAGTGGGGCATAAGTAGGATCCAGGTGCTCAGGATGCTCAGCGCTCACTTTGCCTGAACTGGAACTGCCTGCATTACCCGCAAAAGGCTAGTATTTCATAAATATCAGGACTGCAAGTAATAGTCAGCGGGATTCATTAGATGACAAGCTGAATATGAGCCAACAGTGTGATGTGGCTGCAAAAAAAGCAAATGCTATTTTGGGCTGCATTAATAGAAGTATAGCTTCCAAATCGCGTGAGGTACTGGTTCCCCTCTATTCAGCCCTGGTTAGGCCTCATCTTGAGTATTGTGTCCAGTTCTGGGTACCAGAACTTCAAGAAGGATGCAGACAAGCTGGAGGGTGTTCAGAGGGGGGCAACCAGGATGATCAGGGGTCTGGAAACAAAGTCCTATGAGGAGAGACTGAAACAACTGGGCATGTTTAGCCTGGAGAAGAGAAGATTGAGGGGAGACATGATAGCACTCTTCAAATACTTGAAAGGTTGTCACACAGAAGGAGGGCCAGGATCTCTTCTCAATCATGAAATTAAAATAATCAAGGTATGTGTGGTTGTAGGCCAAGTTCCAGAAAACCTCTTACACATCACCCCATTAACTTTGAATGGATAGTGGATCAAGCCCTTGAAAGATTATTTTCACCTGTGCTTCCCAGTACCACTAAGCTGTGATTGTAGGTGGGGGAGTTAACAAGGTAAATTGCCTCTTTTATAATCAGCTCGGGAGAACTGAAAGAGGAATGTAACCTGATTTTTCTATACTGCCCAATAGCCGGAGCTCTCTGGGCGGTTCACAAAAATGATCAGGAGTCTGGAAACAAAGCCCTATGTGGAGAGACTGAAGCAGCTGGGTATGTTTAACCTGGAGAAGAGAAGACTGAGGGGAGACATGATAGCACTCTTCAAATACTTGAAAGGTTGTCACACAGAGGATGGCCGGGATCTCTTCTCGATCATCCCAGAGTGCAGGACACGGAATAACGGGCTCAAGTTACAGGAAGCCAGATTCTGGCTGGACATCAGGAAAAACTTCCTGACTGTTAGAGCA